>NW_010972439.1:925506-1095881 GCF_000737465.1 Haliaeetus leucocephalus | reverse complement strand
CAACCCAGCAAGGAGCAGAGTGACCCCGTGAAAGTTGTGGGTACAAGGAGTCTCCTGCATACCTCTCCCCTTGTATGCAATTTGACTATGAGCCAACCACTTGATCCCATAAATGTGACAGGGATTTCTTCGTTTGGGTTCTTTTTCTGTCCTTCCCTCCCCTTCTTCTCCTCCCCACCACCTCTTCAGGGGCACCAAGTTCATGTTGACCCTGCTGCTGTACCACTCTATTAAATTACTTATTTTTATAAGACTCAATGCCTGAGAGTCTGTTTCAGGAAACCAAGGGCTTGAACTTCAGAGCGAACTAACACTGGATGCCTGGACAGATCAGTAATTGATTAACAGCGCGCTAAACTTTGAAATCCTAACTAAGTGATAGAAAGGATTGATTGTGCACATATAATCCCCTTAGCCATAAACTGTTGACCAAGTCTGGGACTCAGTCTGGATCCAGCCACACCTGGGCTCCTCTCTGAGAAGGAGTTTAGAAAACAAGGGGGACCATTCTGAACCTCGTGACTCAACAGAAGGTACAGGAGGTTTTCCTTACCCTTTGAATCTCTTAGACATAAACTGTTGACCGAGTCTGGAACTAAGTTTGGATATAGCCACACCTAAGCTCCATTAGGAGTTTAGAAAGCAAGGGGGTCCATTCTGAACCTCATGACTCAACGTGAGGGTCTCCCTTACCTTCTTGCATCTCCAATCTCTGTGCAAATCATCCTAAATCGATTCTAACTCTATTTTCCTTTGTACGTTTCTCCCATGTAGTAAGCAATAGAGTGAAACTTGCCATCTAACTCTGTTAATTTGCACTTTTACAGATTCTTTAAGTGGTCTAAAACATTCCTCCGTGATAGACATTTGCTGATAATGTTAACGTATGGTAGTTTGTAGTTCTCCTCATAATCTTCCCACCCAGGGTGAACCTCATCCTCATTAATATGAGCTGTCTGCCTCCTTCATTTCCCCATCTGCTCTGCTACTGTCAACTTTGGATTGCTTTTGTAGCACTGTAGGGAAAGATAATATGCCAATGTTTTTATAAAACCAACTCAAAGTATTTGGGAGTAAGAAATCAAAAATGTGTACAATGGTGTGTTAAAAACTGATTGTCAACTCTGAAAATAATTTAGTGTGAGATAAGCAAGAGATTGCCTCTGCTTATTAAATCTTACAGAGAACCTGACCAGGTGTTTGTTTTGTTTTTTTTTTTAAACATGTTAGTTAACAGGTTCAGCTACCTTCTCTCTTTGGTTTAATTAGTCCCTCATTCTTCTTGCCATTCCTTTTGGAGTCTTCCCTAAAATGAGCTCCCTTGCCACACCATAATCCTAGGTGAAAAGTCTTTGAACACTTGCTAACATATGCAGTAAAGAGAGACCCTTCCTATAAGCCTCCAGGCTGTCTCTGCTTCTGGTACAGAACTGCCCATCTGGAACAGACCACGTATCTTGTGTCTCCAGCACAAAGGTGGATTGCCATTTCTGGCATCCTGGGAGTGAGGCAGTAACCATGTACCTTAATGTTTAAGTTACCTGCTGAAAGTTAGACATGCCATTGTTGCTGCTCCTGCTTTATCAACCTGCCAAAGAGAAACACTGACACAACCTAGCTGAGAATAATTCAGTTTCATGACTTCAAAAACACCAAAACCCATCACTCCAGGAAAATCTGTTCCATCTATTGCTGTAGCGTACCCGTAGTAACTCTTGTGAGATCCCATTTCAGGAGCATTAGGTGGGATGGAAACAGCTTACATTTTTTGTTTTCATTTAATTTACATGAGATGCTGTGCAGAATGGGAGAACCATTTAAAACAAAATAATCGGAGCTGAATCTTTTTGTAGATTTACCACTTTGATTAGAGGTGATACCTAAAAAGGTCTTCACTTTAATGTACAAATTGTCATTAATAAAGGAAGACAACAGTGAAAAGTAAACTGTTTGTTTACAGAAACTTCTAGTCAGTGGCACACATTTAAAAACATCACTAGCATTCAGTAAGATAAAAACATGTAAACTGTTATACCTGATCTATAAGTTTGAATCTGTTCCTATCCTGTAACTTTGTGTGTCAGTTTTGATCAGCATTCATTATATCTCAGACAAAACAGCAACAACAAAAACACACACACACCCCCACCCCCCGTCTTCACAATTTCCTGAGAGAGAAGGTTGGTTTTGGCAGGAGTCTGGATTAAAATGGAAGCTGTAAGAAGGTTATGCACTCGTTCTATGGGAGGAAGAAATTTAAGAGTCAAAAGTAAAGCTGACATTTTCTCAAGCTTTTCCTATCCACCCTAGCCCAGCAATCACCAGCTACAGAGATATAACTCAGTAGATTTCTGTCAGGGATATACTGGAAATGATCCGCTGTCTCTGATATGTGGTAATTGTATTAAACCAGACATGAATCAGCTTAGAGTAGGACTTGAATTAATTATTATTTTCACCAAAAAAGAATGCTGGATACTGTCTGTGTATGAATCCATATACACCACCATCACTCCTTCCAGCAATAAGTCTCTCTCTTCTGGAGATGCTCCCATAAGTAGAAATCACCAAACCAGCTGTTTTCCAGACAGAGATACAACGCTGTCCGTGCACGCAACCGTCGCTTTATGCCATCAGCATTTATATGCTATATACACATCAGTTCTACTTCCACTTCAAAAGCTTATGCAATTATAGTACTCTTGACATAAAGCAAAGATATTGTTGCTCAGTACCACAAACTCCAGATGGTTGTTATTAAAGGGCTTATGCCTAGTTCATAAGCAAGGACAAAAAATAAGGCCACAGCATGCCTGGAAAAATTTGCTGTTCTGAAAGTTTCCCAGGGTATGTAACAGCTCCTCTTCTCAATACAAATAAGAACTCCTACATCTGGAGTTTCTTCCTTAATGCATTAGGTCTCTGCCGTGGCACAAAACAAGTTCAAACAAGTACTTTGCATCTCCCTCATTAGCTACAGTTACGCCTCTGAATACACTGAGGTTTGAGTACCACATGCTTACTGATAAGCAGTTCAAGGTTCAGCTTACATTTAACTCCAACTCAAAACCAAAAAATAAGGCCCTTCACCACCTAATTCCTCAAGGGAGTCAAACTAATAATTCTTAGCACCAAAAGACACAGCAGAACAGACCTCCACAGCCACAGAAAACCAGAGGTGAAGTTAAAAACACAGGTTCACCACCTACCTCTAACTCCTTCCCTGAGAAGGCTCAAGTACAAATCAGACAAAACAAGAAAAAGCATTATTTTCTGACACTGTTCTGCAAGCGGCTACCTGTAAAAGAGGCTTCTAAAGTATAACTTTCAAGAACAAGCAAAACCAGGTACTTACCTACACCCTCCGAGTAAAACATCTACAGAAGAGGACTGAAGAGTGGCCCCTTGCTGCAGCCCTTGTAATTAGCTAGATCTGCTACAGGTGGGGCCAGCACCACTTCCAGGTTTTTTGGGTCACTTTTTCACCTTGCTGAGTGAGCAGATCCTCCTTTCATTTAGGTTAACCCCTTCATCAAAAGGGGCCCTCTTCTATTTAGGGCTGTAGCACAGCTGCAATCCTAATCTTCCTGGAAAAAGCAACTATTCTATTCCTGCAGTAGCTACTGAATACTTGTTTTTACACCTCCTGGCATTGCTTTCTGGCAGCAATTGCTGACTCTAGCAATACGGTCTGAAGCCAGAAGTGGGGTCAGAAAAGAGCAAAAATCTAATGTCTCCAATTGTGATGCTAATTAGAAACCAGAAAGAATTGTCTGTCTTTGTAGGCCACGCCATATTCTAGACATGAATGCAGCAAGCTGATGGATGTGACCAGATCCCCCTGTGACTTCCCAGCACTATAGGAAGGAAAGGAAAATGACGGTGCAGGACAGTTTGAGTAATTAGGGGCCTTAATTAGAAAGTAGAACTATGCTTCCGGCATCCATATAATTTTGCCTGGTTTCCATTAGGAAATGTGTCTTCTAGTTTTCCTCCAGGTTGTCTTCAAACAAAGCTTTCTGCTTTTGAATGTGATTATTAAGTTAAATTACTGTGTATTTAAGACTTAAAGCTTAATTCAACACATTATTTAAGTACGTGCTAATTCTAATCACCTAGCTTGTCTTATTTAATAATGCATTAATGGGATATTTCACCTGGTCACAGTTAAATTCTCTTTAAGTGCTTACCTTAAACCTTTAAGTCAGGTATAAGATGAGAATCAATCCTTATCTATTCTCCTCATATTTATGACATTTCATGTCCTCTCTTTACTTCTGAAGAAAATAAGAGTAGCAGTAGTTTGTTGGCTGTCTAGAAAGTCCCATTTCCCTTCCTTTTCAGATTCTGTTGATTTATGTTTCCCACTGCTTCCCACTTACCTGGTTATTTGCATTCCCTTTTTTTTTGGATTCAAAACACAGCAATGAGTTATAAACACACATTTTAAAATAATTTTCTGGGTAGGTAGGGTATTTTTAAACGCTTGTGACATAACAACATACCACCTTAATGTCAAGATAACACATTTACTAAGGGAAATTTATTTGTGCTAAGATATTGCTGTGCACTTGCCAATGTCCCGATTCTTTAATGCCTGAAAAGCTGAAGAAAATGAAACAAGCACTCTGAGACAACATCCTGATATAGTGGTCTGATGCGTAGGTTGTGCTACTCCAATTCTGGGAATGTCCAGAGTCCATTCATTAATTGAGATCATTGTAAAAATATTTTGTTTGCTTCCTTCCTGAATTAGGACAGTGACATCCATCATTCAAAAAAGTTTGCTGGTGGTACATAAGGAAGCTATCTGAAAGTTAAGCTACTAAATATTTTATACTGTAGCCTCTTTGAGTGCCTTTCAAATTCTCAGACAAGCACAAAATCAAAGTAACAACCTATCCAAATGGGAGCAAAATATGTTTTTAAGCATTGCTCATACTTTCAGAAAGAACATTGCTCAAGGCTGTTTCTGAATCTATGTACACACACACACACATATATATTTCTACCATGGGTCATGCAAGAACTCCAGCTGTAAGGAGTTAAAGCAGCTTAAAGTAATCCGGCTAAGAAAATTTCTGTGAATAACCAGTGACTTTAATGATATTTTATTTTAAGTATAAGCATTGCCAATACATCTGTGGGACAAGAAAAAAAAAAATCCTTCATGAATACTTTCTCCTACTCTAGAAAACTATTAAATGTGAACTCTTCCACTGAAATCAGAGCAACGATAAGACTTATGTAATTGGTGTTGACTAAAAGGATTGTCACCTAAAGCTACAACTTTAAAAGAGCTGGATAAAATTAAAACAGAATAAGATATGGGTGCCTATAGTCTAAAGTCTCCTTTGAAAAATCCCGAGTATTTCTTTTTCAAATTGTGTTCAGGGCTAAATCCTGCTGTTCTGTCTCTTGTGGTGCTGAGAATAAAAGATGGAAAGTAGATAAAAATACGGGAATTTCAGAAAAGACTCAAGAGTTCCAGCATCTGAAGTGTCCTATTTTTAACTAATGCTGTTCAAGAAAAAGGAAAAAAGAAAGAAAAAAACCCAAAAACAAAAACCAAACCCACAGGAAAAGAACTATCCATAGCAACCACCGTTAATTAAATAGAATTAATATTGCACATTTTCAAAAGCCTTTCTATTTATAAAAGTTTGGTAATTTACTGTACACTGGTAGTCAATATCACAACCCAGAAATCTTTTTTCATCTCTGCATGAAAATTGGCCTCTCAAGACAAACTGTGTTTCTCAAAACTGATAAGTGAAGCAAAAAAACAGATCATAATGAAAGTCAGCCTATAATATATACATATATACTTTATGTATTGGATCAGAGTACTCATTATCTTTCCTCCTATTGGAACATTTATTTCTGAAATATGCCCACTAAGTTTACAAATATTTTCCCCCTGGAGTATTACTGACACACCAGTACTGGTAGTTAATGATAGGCTTTGTGTTGGAAATAAGACAAATAAAAAAATCTCTAATGTAGTACCAAACTGGGAAGTGGAGTCTGAGAAATGAATACTTAATACTAGTTTTATTGCAGTGGGAATGGAAGAATTTATTTTGAGACTACAGTGTTTGCTTGCAGTATTTCTCTATCTCCTTCTAGCGTGTTGACAAATAAAAGCAACTTCTTGCATTTTGTCACCACATCACCGCTAAGGCTTAGTCCTTACACAGCGTGTGCCAGGGGCCACCCACAAGTGACAGTCCTTGCACTCTTCCAAGAGTGCAAATTACCCTGGAGCTACTAGGAAGAGCAACCAGGGTGTATTTTTTCACCTTCCTAAGCCAGCAGAACTCCCCAGCTGCGACGCAGGAACTTTTACCATGTCCGAAGTCTTCACTCTTCACTACGGATCTGTCCTACGCGCTGAAATAGGGGAGAGCCCGAGCCTGAAAAGTAATACGTAATTATACAATTAAGCAATATATCATAATGTATGGAGAGGTGCAAAGGAAGCAAAATCTTGGCATTCTCTTTCAAGTGCATGTTAATGAAAAATAATAATTTAAGTACAGCTTGAAACATTCACCAATTAAAAGTTATGATGTCGGCTAAGCCAGAGAGGCTTTTGTTCTTCTGCTATGGCGAATGCATGGTAACATGACTTGGCTCAACTGTCTTTTGTCACAGGCCACGTTAAGTGCCATTACCTTCTATTTCCCTTGAGCTGAGCTAAGACTGTGGCTGCTGTGGCTCAGCTGATACATGGTAACTGACTGCAAGCAGCAGCTTGAATGTGAACTTGACCTATCACAACTTTATTTTAATGCCATTCCTCACAGTTATTGCTGTGGGATTATTTTAATTTTCTGCAGGGGAGAAGAAGAGTTATGCCATTTTCTAGTTTTTCTTTTCACAGGAATACAAACGCACAGCTATTAGGTACAGCTGCGGCGACATGTGTGTCATGCTATTTTAACTAGCAGCAGCAGGAGCGTTGGAGAGGGGAGGATGTACACCCTGTGCGCTGGATTCGGAGGAAAAGCAGCACGGGCCCCTTGGATCTGCAGGCTTAGAGAGGGTATGGCCCAAATCTTCTTGGCCAGACAGAGGAGCAGGCAGTACTGGTGAAGTGCCACATGCAGGGCTGCGGCGAGGGAGACCCTCGGGCTCTCCTTTCTCCTGCCTCCTTTCTGCAACCTCAGTCCCACGTGTGACTCTTCACCACGGAGAAGAGCTGGGTCAGCTTGCAGACCTCAGGCGCCCGTTCCATCTGCCCTCCCATGAATGCAGAAAAATTTATCAGCCGTGGAAGCTGCACTAGAAAAGGTCATGGCTGGCTGATGTGGAGCCTGACCGACCATTCAGCACATCTGTGCCTGCCGTTTCGTGATGTTCTTTTCTCAGGAATACACATGACAGAGGGGATAGCTATGTGGCTCGGATGGAGAGGTATTTCATGTGACAAAGTAAAACCACCCCAAATGCTTGTGGCCATCCCTGGAAAAGCTGGAGTAACTCAGAAATCACAACAAGAATCTGTTATAATGGAAAACATCACACGACTTCAATGCATGGTCACCATCCATTATTTCTACCATTTAGGTAACAATTTTCAGTAGGTCTCAGGTATTTCAGCTTCAAAAGTACACATCTCACCTTACAAACCAGACATTATATGTAATTTCCTCCAGTGACACAATGATTTGTTCATCTTCAGTATTACTCTTCAGGCATTGTTGTCTTTCCTTATCATATTCAATTTTCATTTAAAAAAAAAAAGTAACGTTGGCTGGCTGATATGGCTAGAAGTTATTCTTTTCTGAAAATGAAAGGTAATTTCATTTTAAAACTCATTGTGGCATTTACCCCACAGCTATTGAAATATCTGGAAGGAGGAGGGGGTAAAATAATCTCTGTAGCTTCATAGTTTCATTACTATAAGTTTACAGAAAAATAAATAAACTTTAACAGCTTTTTACTATGGAAACAGGACATTTAGTCTCAGTGGGTATCCTGAGTGCTGCATTTTAAATTTGATTTGATTTTTTTTTTTTTTTTTTTAAAGGGCCTGTGGGGGAAAATGATTAGGATGAAAGGATAGGTCTGGAACTTCAGAATAATTTTAACAGCAGTTGCCAAACTTTTGAAGTCTCCATGAAACACAGCCTATTGGGGAGTAGTACTCTAGCGTTGCTGGCTAATATGAAAAGAATTATAGATAAACAGGTAAGATAACTGTAACTCTGAAGAGAAATGCGATAATATTGTTAATATAACATGCAGAGCAAGGAGAAAAAAAAAGCCCAAGTCTTATGAAACACTTGGGGAACAGTTTACACTTTTCTAAAATCTAGAATTCATGAAGGGGCTTTAGATAAAGCTTCTTTGTGCTTGAAAGAAAAACACTAGGCATATCCTAAGGCTTTTGAGCTAAGAGATGCGTAGAAGATGCTCTAGCAATGGAAAAACTTTTGTGCAATGTAACTGCAAGCCCATGATGCAGGAGGTGGTCAGTGAAGTCAGCCCTCCAGCAAGGCAAGGGCCATCCAGGGCATTATTTACTGTCTTCCCCTTCTCTAGGTAAATTTTAGTCTGCTTGGCAGAAACCACAAGGCTACAGCTTTATCTGTCAAAGTTTTCAAGTGAAAGCCAAGTTACTTCTGCAATCCAAAGCATCTGGGGGCTAGGGCTTTGAGAAAAAAAATCTCAAAAGCTGCAAACGTGCATCTGAAAAAGATAAACACAGGAAGTGTCAGAAGCACAATACAGGTGCTTTAAAACTGAGCATCTCCAACTGTTCTTCTACCATAGCTAAATAGTCCAGTTGAAAAATACATTGTTTGAACTCTGCCTATAGGAAGTCTCGTTATACCTGCTGAAACATGTATAAGTATTCCTTTGTTTCCTCACTTCTGTTTTTCACTTCTTAAAAATATTAAGAAACTAAAATAATCAAAGAATCATAGAATGATAGAACAGCCCAGGTTGGAAGGGACCGCTAAAGATCATCGGGTCCGAACTTTCATGGGAAAGGAAGCCCAGATGAGGTTATCTGTCACTCTGTCCAATCGCATCTTGAAAACCTCCAGTGATGGGGACTCCACCATATCCCTGGGGAGGTTGTTCCAGTGAATGATTGTTCTCACTGTAAAAAAAATTTCTAATATCAAGATGAAACCTCTCCCAGTGCAACTTGTACCCATGCCACTTGTCTTTTTCACGAGGCTCCTTGTGAAAACAGAGCCTCCGTCCTCTTTGTAGCAGCCCTTTTAGTACAGCAGTACTGTGACGAGATCCCCCCTAAGCCTTCTATTCTCCAGGGAAAAAGACTGTAATGAACAGTACGCACATGTTACTTTAATGCACAGTATTTAAAAAAAAAAAAAAAAGTTCTGGAGCAGCTAGAGCCTAAATAGTAAATAATAAGGACCTCCCCTTCTCCCAGCCAGCCAGGCTGACTCCACAGCAGCCTACACCAGTCTAACTACTGGTTGCCAGAGCCTTGCTCTCCCCTTTGCAGCACAACCACCTCCTGTCCTTTGCACCAGTTCTGCCAGTCATTTTTTTCAGTGTAGCCCCTCCCAGCATACCAAGCCATCTCAAATTTTTCTTTTGTCTCATTGGTTTGATGGATTAGTGCACTGATTCAGCTCCAAGTGAGGAGGGAGGCCCCCAGAGTCAATGTAAAGCAGGAACCATTACAACCAGCAGCCAGGTGGATTTGTGCTGCTATTGAACTCCAATCTAATGTTCAGTACTGAAGTGCTCTTGCTGCTACCCGACCCAAAATAATTATTAGTAAAAGGACAGAATCCCTAAACTCTATAATTTATGCTGTTGTGAATTCGTTCGAAGTTTACGTCTTTGTTTTCTGACATTCTTATTTCTTTGTCCTCTATGTTCAAGTATGGAGGCTAATTTGGTAACATAAGCCGTGCTGAAGAATCAGTGCAAAAGTCTAACACGGAACTGCTGGCTCTCCAAATATGTTGATGATAACAAATTTTAATTGCTTCAGAGTGTCAACTGTGTGTCAGCAGTTTCCCTAGGCCATTATTTACGCATCCAGTGTTTCAAATAACAATTTTACAGATAAGGAGAAGGAGCACTCATACTGTGGTTTCTGAAATGACAAATGGAGGTATCCTTTTGAGAACAAATATTCTGGGAGTGCTGAATAGTATTATACTGTCTTGGATTCAACAGGGAGAGCACTAGGGCTTTGTATCTGACATTTCATTTAAAAAATAGCCTGTAGCTGGGTACAACAAGAAAGAGGAAGGTTGTGCTTATAAGTGTAAGTAATGATTCAGACACTTCTTCCAATTTCTTTTCATCCACTACAATATTAGTACCTGGTCAAGATACATATTTTTTTCCCTATTGTGATTATGTGTCTCTATAAAAGCTGAAACACAAGAAGTTTTAAAGTGACATAAAGAATCCAGTTGTCCCTTTCTATTCAACATTTATATGACCCACATTAAAATAACAGCCTATAGCATACAATAGAGGTACCTGAGTTAGATCAGATACTGAAGGAAAGGTTACTTACACCAATATAGAGCTCAAGGTGAGCTACACCGCCTTGTTTCTGGGGTTAAATCCAGTGATTGTCACATGCCTGAATAAAGGAGTCCTGTCTTTAAGTAGTTTGCCTGAAGTCACAAAGGGCTGAGGCAGCTGCTATGGGAACCGAGCTGATGCTTTACTCACAGTGCTTAGTTGGTCTAACAGTGATTTCACTGTCCCTTGCTCAGGTCCTTAAGAATGGACCTGAGCTTTCCATGTCTAGTGCAAATGTCATCGCCTTCAACAGCGCTCACACTCAGTGGCCACACTATGAAACCAGCATGCTAAAAAATTAATAGCTTCACTCAAAGCCAATGTAATCTTAATTGCTTATATGAACTGTTCATTATTCCTCATGATTCCTTTGGTACCAGTGTTGCCCCATCTTAAGTACTTTCTTCATAACTAATGAATGGTTGCTGCGTTATTTTGCAAATTAAAACAAACAAACAAACCAACCTTTTTTCTGGGAACAACAATAGCTTAGACCAGGTATGTGCATTATCGGTTCCATATCAAAGACAAGGTTCTTTACTTCTCCTTTTGGTCACCTCTTCCTTTACTTCCTAGCTACAGAGGAAAAAAACAACAAACCATACAGCATTTTAATAATGGAATAAAGTTCTCAAGGGAGGAAAAATAAAGCAGAACACAGTTCACAGACTGAAGAATAAGTATTGATCGTCAGAGTGAGAAAGATTGTTACTCCAGAAATAGTTTAGTTCTCCTTATGGAGCCCTAATTGAGAAAGGATTGAATAAGACCATATTTCCACTGCAACTTCTTTAAGGCACAACACTTGCCATTGGGTAAGAAAACTGATTTTTTCTGTTTTTCTGCAGAAAGCATTACTATCCTTGTCCAGCCTTCCTATCCATCTGAGGGCCAAATAGAGGTCACTTTTCTACAGGGCACTTCATTCAAACAACTCTGTGTAGCAAATTGTGTTAAAAGATTGACATTCAGCCTTCACTGGGAAACTTGCTGGTTCAGTTCAGAAAAACAACTGATAAACTTGTACAATAATAATATTTTTGCTTCTGACTCCAACTAAAATCAGAACATCCAGGATAAAGAATAATGAAAAATGTTTTTCTCTCAGTTATCTAAAGTGTTCTGGTTCAAGTCTGTTTTGAATTTTAGATTTAAAGTTCAGGCCAGTTCTTGTTTTATCAGCACTGGTTCTTCTAGCTGTAATCCCTTTGATTTCTATGTGTCCAGGATGCACAGACAAATCCCAGAAAGCTCACTAAGAGACAAACTGGCCAAGGGAAAGTTGTTTAGCTTCCTCTCCTCATGAAAGGATTTTGTTTTTCTTCTCTTTGCACCTTACAATAACTTTTTTTATACAATATTCACATGTTGTCTTCCAGTGCTATTGTCATCCAGTATTCATACAGCTGCAATAGTATCTTCCCACTGTGTGCGTTCTACAATGAAAATTGCATTTCAATAAATCAATACCATATTTTAGGCAAGCTTCAACTCCCTGGATGAGCCAGAATGTCCCACTTCGTGTAAGAGCTGATTGACTGCTAACATTGGATTAGGAATTATGAGTGAAATCAGTTTTAAAATTACATGAATTAGCAAAACTAATGTACTCCCAATGCACAAGTCTCTCATAGCTCTGTTTTCTAAAGCCCCTAATACAAACAAACACAAAATACATTTGCTACATCAGGCATTTAGGAACACAAATATATTGGAAGACATCAGGTAAGTTATTAGATCTATTTTTCTCCTAAACAATACAGCAGGATTATTTCTGCATTCCTATGATACAAACACTGCTGGTTTCTCCTCTTATTTTTTATCCAGAGAAAACATCAGAAACATAGGTGATTAGGCCTAGAGGCAGAATTACTCTTAACAGAAAAGCATTTATAAGATCAGTAATTAGCAAATTAAAAAAGGAACTTTACATAACAGTTCCTTTAATGCGTTAGGAATACTCTTGTGTAGTTTTATACATAGATGGCATAAATGCTACAGGAAACTGATAAATCAGTCGCATGCATATTTTACTAATGCACTTCTGTTTATGCAAGTATTAGCTTAGTACATATGTGACAGTTCTTCAGAGTAAACCTGCAGTGATGTTTCATATAAAAAACCCAAAATTATCTGATATTTAAATCCTACACAAATCAGTATTTAAAATTGGTCAGACAAGAGAAAATTTCTATTTGCTCATGTTGTTAAAAAACACCTGTATTAAATTTAACTGAAACAGTTTAAAATTGGCTAACAAGCCACTAAGTAATTTCATGGTGGGTTTTATTGTAACACATAGTATTTCATTTTCTGTAAACTTTTCTATGTAAAACTAGAGCATATAATTATTCCGTGGGAAAAAGATAATAATTTTTGTGATCGTCTGTATACATCTGTCCATTTGTCTACTGCTGATCCAGGAAGAAAGCCGTATTTTTGTGAACGTTGAAGTCAGTAGTGAAGGTCTTCCCTTTGTTCCTCCAACAGTTGCTGACCCATTTTCACATGGGTGCTTTTCTTCCATCTCCTTTGGGAAAAACAAATGCCTTCAGCTTTATGTAGGACTGCTGAAAGAGGTACAAACACTGAAACTGGGAAGGGTCGCACCCACAGAAAACCAGTCTGATTTTCTTCCTCTCTTCCTGTGCCATACACTGCTTAATACATGTGCCTTTTGCTCTGCTATGGTACACCAATTGAAAATAAATTTCTTGCTTAGGAGTGTCATTCTGTAAATGATTTCTAGGACATGAGCTACACGTGGTGGAGAAGTGCATACAAGACTAGACAGGGGAGCTTTGCACAATCTGGACACTTCTATCTCAACGTGATGGGAAAGACTTGCTGGGAGGATGACATCTCCTTTGTGGAAAACTCCAGATGCAGAAGCAGCAGCTGAGACCTGACTAGTCATAGCAATGCGAGTATTTAGCCCTGTGGTGAACCAGGCCTTCGTGCCGCAGTTTCAGAAGATATTGGCACCCCAGTTTGAAAACATTGCTCTGTATATACCCGAGTAGAAAAGAGCAACGGTTATTGCATGCAATTACGGGAAGTAACTGTGAAAAGGCTTAGCACTTATTTCAACAAATATGAAAAGCCATGCTGTAGTTACGCGGTTACAGTGATATTTCTGTTGCAGATGGAGTAGAGCCAGCATATCAAACAGTACCAGTTAGTCTTCACTGATCAAATTGCTGTACATATGTTGTTCCAAAACCTTGATGAACAAAAGCAAAAGTAGGTCTGCACAAAACTGTAGGCGCTGCCTGTCCGGGGAATTTTTGCAATGTTCTCTGCTGTTCTCCAGCTCCTGCATTTTGTGGTGAGAGTCCCTGGGCTGGGTGTCACTTCTAATTATGAAACAGTGCCTTGATGAAAATATATACCAGCCTCGAGAAAATCTGTATGTAGAAGAATGAACCATATCTCTAGAAACCTGTTGGATATCTCTGTTTCTTGTTAGGTCGATCCCCCACTCCCTTTGCTTTTTTCCTGTTTATCTTAGGAGCTAGCCAGTGCATTTAGCAATACTGTCATAGATCAACAGTTATGTTGCAGTGCTATTTTGCAAAATCAAGGAAAAATTAATAACTGCTTATAAAAACATATATTACCTTTGGATGGAGCGATTCAAGGAAGTTAAGGTTTATTTTCTTTGTGTCATATAACAATTAATAGACCATATCTGAAATTCCATTGTTTGGGGTTTTTTTACCTGTTTAGATATGATCAGTCCTTTCACATAACATTGGAAAGTACTAAGTGAAGGATTTTAAAAGTCTTATTAAAAATATGTGCCCTGCAAATTGTGTTTGCCTTATCCCAGGCATAATCAGAAAGAGAAATGAAGCCAAAAGCGTGTGGTCCTACCTAGTGCATTCATTGTCTGTGCAGCCATAGCAAATTAGCACCAGGACCCTGATGCTAGAAAGCAATTGTGTCTTTTCTGAGTATGGTTATAATACTACCCTTCACTTCTGTTACTCATCAGTAAGTCTGTCCCAGAAAGTAGTTTGGGTTATAATCTCTTACCTGTGCCCACTTGATGGTCCTATTGGAGAGGATAGTCGTTTACAAAATTATCTGCTTAAATTTTCCTCTAGCTCCCTCTTTGCCTGTTCCTTCTGCCTGCGAAGTACATTCTGCTCTGTGCTCCAATTTTTTTTTTTTTCCTCCTCTTGAAGAGCATTCAGATGGTGGAGGCTCTGTTGCACTCTTCTCTGCCTCACCCACACATCTTTACATGCTACAAAAAAGCAGAAAAATGCAGGTTCCTTCTCTTTTCACAGTTTTTAGTGTCACTCTTTAAACGGTCAGCATGGAAGCCTAAGCCCACACAATCTGCAAAGAGCCAAAAACCTTCTCTTCACAACCGAACCCCTACCATTTCCTGACAACATACCCATGACACATCATGCCTGTACTTTTACAGCAAGACATAAAATATTTGCCATGTCTTCCATCTTTAAAAATAGCAGAGACTACCAAGGAGCTATCATTGCTTTTTTTAAAGCCTTACTCTTGGAATGGATATCTCTTGCTGACAGAACAGTCGTGGATAAGACTGACTTTTTTGTTGTTGTTTTAAATACTCACTTTAATCACCGTATGTAAGCTTGCCAGAGGACTTTTCCCTGAATTCAGTGAAATATAGAAAACAAGTTGCAGTTCAGCCGCTCATTCAGACAGATGGATTTCTCCCACTACCTGGCTGAATATGCTGGTTGGAAAGCAATAGTTAATACATGTGTTATGTCAAGTGATCAGAGTTTCACACCAAGACTTTTTGCTACGGTACACTTTGTTTACCAAGAACCAGACTGACTGTGTTTTGGGGATGTGCTGAGAGCTATCTAGAGTGGGACAGGTTGAGGGAATCCAAAGTTGTAACCATGAAAACCTCTGATCAGCTGCTTTCTAAATTCTCCATGTTTTATTTTTTCAGTTTAAAATTCAAGTGACTAGCTAGTGTCTTTGCACATGTCCATCCTTGATGGGGCAAAGCATCGAGTTCATCCTTGAAATTCAGTTTTATTCCAGAAACACAGCATTCTTTATCATATGCCCCCATGAGGACACGTACTGTTAGGGCACACCTGACATTTTGGGGATGCTGAGGCTTTTCACATACTGCAGCTGCGGCCTCCACTTCTACGGGGTGATGGAACTTCATTAACGGAGGTTAGTGGGTCGAACAGTCAGCCAGAGCTGGGAGATCCCCAGGTATACCCTTGTCGTCACCCAACGCCCTAAACCCACACAAGGCAGCTCGGGCTTAGGGACATACCGGCCCATAGAACCTCGTCATCAGGTGAGTTCGTGTTGCGTGCTAAACCCAAGCCAGAGCTAGGGTTTCAGCCCTAATGTGACTCACAGATTTTTAATATTCTGACTCAGGACTCAGAATCCCTCAGAAGCCACAGGAGCCTGAACTCAGCAAGGCAAGATTAGTCACTTCTTTTTGGTAGTCAACCTCAGGGCGCGGAACCAGCAGGGCAACTGCCAGGGGGAAGATCAGCCAGGAGCCTCGGTGGTCCAGGCATGGGCCACGTCCTTGCCCATGGAACGCCATACGCCCAGAGCCTGAGCTGGGGCGGGTGATGGTCCCTCCAGGCTGTGCCCCAGGCAATGACAACGTAGCTCGGTGCAGGACACTTTGCCCCAGCCTGAGCTGAAATGGTCACCACGGGCCCCAAGATGGCCATATTAGCGCCTTCAGGCCCAAGAAGAGACAAATTTTGGCAGTTTAGAAGCTGCCTCCAAGCCGTTTGGCATCCGTGTGAGGAGAGTACCACAAGCAGGCGTGAGGGGGAGCAGGAGGAGGTAGAAGGGACAGCTTGCTCCCTTTCCCCATCTTTCCCTCCATTTCTCAGCTCTGACGCTACCCCAGCAACTTCTGCACCGCCAGCAGGGAGCTCAGCCGGCTGAGCTCGGTCCAGGACCCGTGGGGACACCAACCACGGCTCAGGAGACTCACCAGGCCAGGTTTCACCAACAGTTGGACAACTTCTCTGCAGAGTTTGACACTGTGCCCCGAGGCCAGACAGCCAAGAATTGGGCTCTGCAACACTGTGCACCTGAACCCTTTTTGGAGCTTGCCTACAGCGATTTCCAGAAACATAAACAGTGGGCAGAATGGTCAAGTCATTCAGCCATCAGTGACACATGGAAGTGATTTTGGTGTCTTTCCTTTTCCCAAATGAAAATAAGAAATGGTTCTTTTGGCTTATTTTCATAGACCTTGACTTTTACTGTGCAAAACTATTAATTGTGTATTTTCTGTGCACTAATCACTGCTATTCATGTAGCTGAACTCAGGGTGGATAACCAAACTAATGCAAACTGAATCCGTATTTAAGAACGAGAAAGATTGTTTCCATACACACTACTGTACAAAGCTTACATTTCAACAAATGAGGCAAATTGATCAAAGTCGTTAAATAAGTAAAATTGTTTTTCTCTTTTCCTCAAAAAAATTAAACATCTACAAACAGCTAATTGGCTACCTCTGAATATGATTTTAGCTTTTATCTCTAATTGAAATTCACAGTCTAACAAACCCCATCTAGCAGGAAAATTAGTGGCTTATAGATATATTGCACTGTTATTCTCTTTTAGGAAACAGTGTGTTTTGGTAGTGTATCATGGGCTCTCACTTCATTACTGGGAGCCATTTTCGGGAATTTATTCTGCCACTAGTGCAGAGAGAAACCCCATCAGCAAAGAAAAGCACCCTTCATCCTTATACAAAACACAATATCAAAGTCTTCCTCTTCTCCAATGTTCTTTGTTAGACCATACCTAAAGTCAGAGTTATTTTTAAAGTTACACAGGAACCTGATTCTTAGGTCTACTCCCATAAAATTATTAAACAGAATTTTAACACTGATGTATGTATCTCATCTAAACAGCTTGGATTTTAAATTGTAAATGTAAAATACTTAAAGCAATACTCTTAGCAAACAATTTCTCGGTAATCTATAGGTTGAAATATATTCACATAAAATAGCTGTTGAATAACTCCAAGGAATGAAAATATTCTGGGAAGAAGTAATCATTTGCTTACAATTAATGAACAGTAGAAAGCTCTGTATTTATGAACAGAGTTGTTTGCTGCAAATAATCCTCCTGGATCTAATCAAAAGATACCTATCTATTTTCAGAGTATTTCAGGTGACAGTATACAAAGACAGGCCACGCTGTTTTCAGGCCCTTTTAAAATGATAGAGGTTTTCAATTAAAAATAATAAGGGATTACACTAATTTCAGTGTAATCATAATTCAAGTCTAATATGATAGGAAGCTGTTTTAGCTCCTTCTTTCTTATGCAGCATGGAGGAAGTAGAAACCTCTGTTTTATGGAAGAGAAAAAGAAGCAAATCTATCAGTCAGGATTCATTAGCAAGCTTCTTGGTATAGTGGCCTTTAGCTGTCACAAATTTTTCAGTGCGTGTTTTAAATCCATGGACTTCTAAGGGAACAAATTAAAGTTCTGTCATTCCTTTTTCCTGGCCTGCTTTATTTCCTTTGAGGTCTGTTTAGGGTCCTATAATCTTGATTCTCTTACATGGTGGGATTCAAGTTTATCAATAACCATCTGTAGCTGTCATTCCGTTTCATGGTCCAAATCTAGCTTCTCAAATGCTAGTCCTAATGTTTGCCGATTTATTTTCTTTCATTTGCAGTTCTCGCTGGGACTTTCCTATTCTGAGATCAGGCAGAAAGTAATGTCTTTGATGTTTTCAAAGGTTGGAAAGATATTTCTCCTCCCAGCATTCTGAGTTTCATTTGAACACATGGAAGGAAGTCTGAATTTTGTAGGATAGTTATCTAGACAGTGATCCACTTGAACCAAATAGTCCTAAAACGTTTAGCAAATACAACTTTTCCTGGTTTCCTACATGCTTGTTTGTTGTGAAATTATTAATCCTTTTGTGCTGTGAACAGAGTTTAGAAATGAAAATCTACAACCATCATAAATGTAACCCACCAGTGAATGCATTCTGGTCTCTGTTCCCAACCCACAGAGAGCATGTATCTATAATCTTCCCAGCAAGGTAGCTCAGGGAAAGGTGGGAATTCAGAGGGCTTCTTGCCAGGTTAAAGTGGCTGAAAGATCATTTACACGAACAGGACATATTATAGGCTCTGTTTGCATGAGCATCCCAAGGTTATGCCAGGCTCCTCTCCAGCGTAACTTTCCTGTACCTAATCTTCCTTTAACCTCACTGAGATTCAGCACTGCAACACATTTTCTGTGCATAAAAATACACTTTCTGTGTGGTAGGATGGCACAGGTCACCAAAAGCGATGTTGTTATACACTTTATTGTGCCTCCCTTTCCAAGACCACCACCAGCAGCTTTTACAGACACTTCACCCAGTTTAGCATGGGCACATACAGCTATAGTCCCTGTAAAAACTTCACATAGAATTCTAAAACAGATCACCCTTTCCCTGCCACAAAATATACTAGTCTTTGCAAAATAATAACTTCAGCCTAAATTCCTATTTAACTTTTCCACTTTCTCTCTGTGCTCAATGCAGCTTCCAGTTTGCTTTCCTAACCAAGGGGTCACTGTATGATCAAAGTTAACCTAATCTTGGTTTATCTGGTTGAAAGGACAACCTTTGCTCCAAAATTTTATCAGCTTCTGTATAGGGCCGAAGTCCTATAATCACCAATACCAGATCTGTTCAGTACAAGAGCTGAACAAACATGATCTGAAGCAGAAGTGAGCACTTTTTATCAAATTAGCCAACGGACACAATGCAGAGGTGTACCTTTATAGAGCATTAAGACATGTGGCACGTTGACACCAGCCAGCAGCCGATTACCCACACAGCTGCAGAAAAGATCTTAAATGCCTTAAAATTAGATTTGCTCTGTTTGCTCAAACCACAGTCTTGGGGTCTTGCTTATGCCTCCAGGAACTTGTTATCGTCTCCTTAATCGATGATACCCCAAAGTATGCACACCTTACTTTACCTTGTGGTCATTAAGGCTGAGTGGCTGATGTTGTCCCTGGTCTGCCAGAGTAAACCTTATAAAACTGATAGCACTGCATGGACTCTCCGCAGTCAAAGGTCTCCCTTGGTATCCTAACAAACTGTGGATCATGAGTTGGAGATAAGACAGATCCTTCAAGGCACAAAACCAGCTTGAAATTTAATTATTGCAAAAGGCCAATTCTTGAAACAGTCACAGAAAAAGCAATGATAAAGCACAGGATGGCTGTTGTGGACCTATATTACCTTTGAGTGCTATTTTCCAATCCAAATAGATAAATTTCTTTGGAGGCATATTTGCATGCATGGATCCATACTGATCTTTTCTGGAATCTCACATCACTGCATGAGTTTGGGAGTCTCAGAGCAGACCTGGGTCATAAGTCCTCGGTAAAAGTTTACATCACGACACTTGAGCAAAGCCTATGCTAAAGTTACATGCCCAAGCAAACTCTCTGCCTTTCATATGCCTTCAGTCTAATTCATGCACTCTTCTACCAATTTATCATAAAAACTGAACACATTCATAGAAACTCCTAAAAATGAGGCTACTTCCATTTTGGTGTTAAAGGAAAAGGTCCATTCACATGTTACAATAATGAGTTTGACAAAAGGTGTCAATCCTAGTAGGAAACTCAGAAATTATTAATATGCAAATTCATATTTCCAAAATTACTTACGTTAGGCAGAGTGTAGATAGCTTTGAAAAATTAACTGTAGCATAAGAAATATTAATTAAGGTTTGAGGAAGCTGAAGTCTGTGAACGTGTTTTGTGACAGATCAGTAAAATTAATTATAACTGACAAAAAATCTAGCCACAAAGTAATTCCCAACTTACTACTAGGACTCTTAATTCCAGCTGCTCTAGTGCAGAAATGTCAATACGTGGGCTTCAGGCTAAGGACCCAGGTCAGGCTCCTGGCTTCGATCTACATTGGTGGTATTCTTGGGGCTACACCTCAGGAACAAAACCCGAGCACTTAGTTGCCACAGAGTAGTGCCGGGCACCTTGTGGTACTTGACTGTCCAGCTCAGGACAGCTTCTCTTCCTAGCTTCTTGTTAAATCTCACTCACCGCACCAATTGTTGCTATTCAAATTCCCCATGACTTTTGCTCCTGATACCGCTATACCAATCCCAGTCCTTATCAGGGTGAACTTCTGTGTCAGTCTACTCTTACTTCCACCCTAACACCGTAGTACTAAGCCTTCCCTGTGCTTTCAATGGCAAAGTCAAACTGGTTTTCTTTCAAGCTATCCAAGACTAGCATGGCAACTTTTCTAAAAGCCAGCTGATTTTATATTTTTGTCTTCAGTTTCTTTGCATATGTCCCAAGCAGTCCACAGCAAATCTAAACAGCAACTTACTTGGGAAATTCTGCCCAGCTCTTTCTGCCTTGGACTGGTTCATACCCAGTTACTTCATGGATATAATGCCTGTTCAGAACAGTTATGTATAGGAGCCATATAAGACTGGACCATGCTCAGTGTAGATGGATTATTTTTTCATTTGACCAAAGTTTAACGGACATATAGAATTTATTGAAGATGCAGTGTTTGGACAAGAGCAATAAAATTCAGAACCCTAATGCATTGCCAAATTTTCAGTCCCTCCTTCAAAGAAAAGGACAAGAGAGTTTTTACTGAAAGCTTGTATAAGTTGCTCTTATCATAGCCAAAGTAATAGATTTTTTCCTGATTCCATTTTCAGAACTATCTGAATAATTAGATGATACTTGCCCAAAAATCATGTGGCAGACACCCAGCACAGAATATTTCAACCGAAATATCTCAAGTTTGGCAGTCATAAGCAACTGATAACTTGATCTTACAAACAGGATCTTGATCTTACAAGCCAAAGACTGGAAAACACCATCAGTTCAGTTTCTAAGAATTACTATAGCAATTCTTTTCACACTCCCTATTCACAGGTTAGTTGTGTGATATTGAGATTCTAGTCCATTTTAAAATAATTTATATTTAAATAGCTGCCTTCTGCTGTTTCAGTCCTGAAAGCAACTTTCAGTTTAGTTATTTGGGAAAAGCTACTGGATTCATTTACAGTTCAACAACATTTAAGTCAAATTATGTCAAATGTTTGGATTCAATCACTTGGATTCAATAACATGATTTAGAATAAAAACCAAAGAGCATGCTTGGGGTGAAATGAATAATACAAAATCAATCTAAAAGCTATTTGATTAAGCTAAAACTGTTTAAGGATTAGTGATTGGTATTTACATAGAAACATTAGATATAGGAATTACTTTTACCACATTTATATTTAAATTCTATTAGTGGATTTTTTAATCAACTCGCTGTTACTGAAAAGCCTAAATTAGAACATAAATAGATACAATTAGCTTTGTCACTTGCATACCCATTTGTTGCTCTCGATGTCTTATTACAGCTTCAAACATGCTAAGAAATCTTAACCTCTGGAAAACACAAAGATAATTTAATACTTCAGCATATATCAAATGCAACACTGCAAATATAATGTCATTTACATTTTACTTCCCATTCCACACAAATACAGATATACGAATATAGAAACTATATATATACACACACATCTACAATTTATATACAAATATATAGAAGAGTTACATTAGATTGTTGCTGAAACGTTGAGCTCTAGATTCTTGTTATAAAAGTGCACAAGTCTCAGGTCATTTCCAGGGAAAAGACACTGACAGCAAACAATTTAAACACAGAAGCTGAACTAAATGCAGTATTTTAAATCCACTGAGTTGCCAGCAGTGGTTCTTTAAACATAGTATAAGTAATACGGATCCAGACTAAGATAATTTTCTACATGTGGCCCAAATACACTGCAGTATAGCATCATTAATGCTGTACCTTCAGAACAGATGCTAGTGTGAGCTAGGGTGAAGCTTCTAGTTTCCTGAGCCAGCTAGAAAGCGATATAAGGCACAGGAGGGGAAAACTGCTAGCCTTGTGTCAAGGCTGGAAGACTCCGTTGCCTTTTGAAGGCAAGAAATCTGAAAATCAGTTGAGAGAAGAGTGATAGAGAGACAGGAGAAAAGAGATAGAGAGACGGAGTGAAACAATATAATCCTACAAATCACAAAGCTTTCTTCTTCTTTTAACTGTCATATGGCCTCTCTATTTACTAAGACCAGGCTATAAAATTCCATTTTATAAGTAATAATCCAGCCCAATGAAAGCATGAAAATGCCTGGCAAAACTGAAAGAAACCCCAAGATTAATAAAGTGATAACTGTAAAGCACTTTTGACAGTAAACCTCTGCCTCTCAAGGAGAGTAGGTAGAACTCAGGGTGGGTATAGAGTGTAGGCAGCAAGGTTTTGGTAGCAGGGGGCGAGCGGGGGGGGTCTGCAGGGGTAGCACCCGTGGGAAAAGGTCACGGTCTGCCCTGTGCCACACACAGTCTGTTCCAACCTGTGGCGATAAAAAGGGAGGAGAGGTGCTCAGAGCGAGACTGAGCCTTGGTAAGGGAATAGGGGTTTTAAATGTTTTGGGGGTTGGTTTTTTTTTTCCCCAGTGCCTTAATCAGTAATTATTTATGCTAACTGCCAATAAATGAAATTAAATTCCCCAGACTGAGTCTGTTTTGTCTATGGCAATACTTGCCACGTGATTTCCCTGCCTTTATTTCAACCCAAAAGTTTTCTCACTCTTGCTCTTCCTATTTTCTCCTCCATCCTGCTGGGTGCATGCTTGGCTGCCAGCCGGTGCCACCCCAGCACAGGATGTTATTACAAATATCGGTTCAGAACAAGCAACACACAGACGTCTTCTCCCGGTAAAGAACATCAGTAGCAGGGAAAATGGGCTCCAGAAGGTATATTCCTTCATTATCACCCTTCCTCCAAAAACTTGAGGCCTAAATCTCCTCACTCTTTTAGTTACATTTATTACTGTTACCAGCAACGATTACTTTTACCTTATGCCAATGCCACTTCTCTCTGCAACTCTGAGGACTGGAATAGGTTTGGGTTTTCTTTGCAATGTGATCTTTACTGATGAGGAACCTGGGAAAAAACCCAACTGATTTTACATATCTACCATATGTGATGCCACAGGGGATAAAATAAACAGAGATGAACTTCTAATGCTTTTGTAAAATGTAAAGTTGTAAGTATTTATGAATAACACTGATTTTCAATGTAAATATTCACATGGCATTTGTCTATTTTTGCAGACAAAATTCAGGTCTATTTAGCCATTTGAAAGTCTTTTTCCATATTGCTTATTACCTTTCCTGTGCAATGACATATATAGAAGGCAGTTTATTTACTAATATATAGAGCACTCATGACATATCTGCATTATAATAAAATAAGGGCTAATATTTGGGCACTTTTGCACCATGCAACAGAGCAGTACAGAAACTTCAAAGAAAGCTGAGGCCGTGCCTGCTCCAGAACCAGAAGGGCTATAGCTATTTCAGCACAGCTTTGCACCTCAGCAGTTAACTTCCCCTGAAGCAGAGGCCCAGGCAGATACACCGTTAGAGGGAACAAAATACTACTCTCTGCACTGTTGCATGGACTTGCTAGCTCCAGTGGTTATTTGCTGAGTTATTTCTACACAGTCCTCCATTTTGCAGTATAAGCAGGTCTGAGAATGCCCCTGGTGAGCAACGGGCCAGCGGAGCACCCCAACCTCTTCATCAGTACAAAGTGTTGCCTCTCTGCTATCAACAGGAGATGGAAGTTTTCACAGGTGCTGTTCTCAGCAAAATGCAGAGCTGAACTACATAGTAAATCACCTCGTACAGAAGAATTGTCTTGATGTATGTTTTGGAGAGCAGTAAAGAAGCCTAAAAATCACACAACCCCATTTCTATCCAGCAGTGAATCAAATGACTCACCTAAGCATATTTGAGTGCTGGGCTGTAAGGAAATAGCTCAGACTGCATACAGTTCAAATCCAGCATGATTAATTTACCTGCTTTTTCTTTTTCAATATGGTAAACAGAGTGACATATCTAGATAATATATGCAGCCACAAGCTGGGTTATAGCCAGAAAACATTAAACAAGAATATATTTTGCGTTTTGCTTTCATAAAAAATTGCCCTAGTGTCTTGCTGGAGATATGACATTTTACACAGAACAAATAGCTATGATTAAGGAACAAATGGTTTCTGCTTAATTTAGTTTTAAGGCTGATCGCTCTTTTTTTCTCGTTACATGAATTTTCCTCAGCTGAAATTTGCAACAGTAATCAATGGGGACTGTACAAAAAAGGAGGGTTTTTTTCTGTGGGGTTATATTACTATTTAGAACTGTGCATATAAAAGACAAGTAAGATTTTAGCATCAGAAACATTGGAGAACCTCCATCTCCCTCCTTTTTCAGAAGGCTGCTTGCTCTCTGCACAGTTCACATATGGTAATATGAAATATAGGCAAAAGTGCTGAAACATCCCTGAATCCCAAAGGGCAATCTGTAAGTTTATTCAGCACAATCTGAACTGAAAACGGGCCTTGAGCTTCGCACTGCAAACCAGACCCCAAGCAGAACTTCCCACCATTTCAGTTCCACTCAGACTGAAGTCTTGACTTGGACCTTGAGTTGGACAGACATCAGCTCCGGACACCAAGTCTGTGGTGTCTTCCCAATAGTGAAGATGCTTGGTTTTAACATTTTTTTCGAGTATGTGTCCCCCCATCCTCTCCCTGACTTCCTTTCCCATTATCATGGTATTTTGCTGTAAGTTTTTTGCACCAGACAGTAGATGAGATTGAAGTCAAGTCACATTCCTAGAAATATTAGATCAGGTGCTATCAGTTCCTAGTTACTGCAACAGGTTATATTTAATTTTAGTGGCTTTTAGGCTAGGAAACAAACCATGCTAGTATGACAAAGCTGCTTTTACAGTTAAGGTGGAAAAGCATTTTTTTCTGATACTACCTAGAAATTTCTAGAGATGAACATTCAAGACAGAATCATGTGATATTGATTGATATGTAATTCAGTGACCTTCAGTCACGTAAACCACTTAAACCTTTCAGTTATGTAGAGTGGAAGAAACCATAGCCTTATGATTTTCTTCTCTAGTTTTGCAAGTTCTTTTAAAAGGACCAGTAATTAATATAGCTGGGCTCCAAAGTTGAATATAGTTAAAAGCTTCGATTAAGAAATTTTTGTTTGTTTGTAAGTGAATATTCTAGAAAAATAATTGAAATGATAACTATGATGCTATAAACTCTCCTGATGAATAGCAACAAAATAAAGAAAAGGATTAAATCCTAAGAGTAGTACAACAATCAATTAGAAGGAGCAAGCTACATTAGCCAGGCACAAAACAAACATACTGAAGTTATGAATTTTAGTTGCTATACAACTGAAAGAATGAACCACCAGAAAAAAAAGTTTCTATAAAAAGTAAACTTACATCTGGAAAGTAGGACTTATGGTAAAAAAAAAAAAACCAAACCCAAACCAAAAAAACCCCCACCCTATCTTTTCCTATTTATCAATCTCATTTACTTATTATAAATCACAATAAATGACTACAAAAAAATCATTCTAAGTCTGTTCCATAGAGATTTGCTAATGCTTCAGAACAAAATCTAGCTGAATTCTTACCTCTTTTGTGATATTACTGCTCATTTTCTTTGCATTGTCTGATCAGGAACATCAGGTCTTTATGAGGATAACTTCTACATAGGGGACTTCAAGTGAGTTGCTGAAACACACGTAGTAAACTCCTTAAGAGAATTATCTATCATTAGAGATAGAAGAAAACCTCAGTTCAAAGTAAATTCAGAGTGATGGGTCCTTCTGCTTTAAAGTCTCCCTGTAACATTCTACAATGCTCTGCTAGTTCTCTCTTCTTCTAGGAAGAAGAGTCTAATCATCAGCCCCGTAAATCAGCATAGTGCTAATGGAGACAATGGGACTCTGCTGATTTATACTGAGGCAGGGTCAGGCCCAAAGCTTCCATCATGTTCTGTTCTGGATCGATAGTGAGAAAAATGTAAAGGAGCAGAAAAACACTTTGTAGTGTAATTTAGCATAAAGGAGAGGAAAAAGTTTTGAAAAGTGTTGTGTTTATTCATTTACTGTGTTAGCTTTCTTAATATTGGAAACAGTATTTAGGTTTTGATACTTGTCTGGGAAAAAAAGGAATTTAAAATACCAAGCTCCCATCGTGCACATAATTCACAAACCTGAGTCACAGGTGTATTTTTTGTTAGTCATCGTATATAAGTCTAAGATATTTTTAGTTACTTAAGTCATGTGCTAGTGTTACAGGACTCCGCTGAATTTCCATCCCAGCTGTAGCCTCTCAGCATGGGTTGTCATCACTCACCCATCATCAAAACTGCTGTGGGAACTGACACCGCAATCTGCAGCAACAGAGGCGAGAGTCTGAGACAGAGTTATCTGTAGTGTAAAGGTCTACCTATTCACCTTTAAAAATGTCAAAGCTGGCATACTCTTAGGATTTAGCTTTGCTTGACAGTTCCCGCAGCATCAGAGAGGGCTTAAACAATTCTGAAAAAGATTGCTCATTGACACCCATTCTTTGCACTAAAAATTGAGCCATGTTTGATTGTGTGTCTTTAAAACGTCTTAGCTGAAATGCATATTCCTGCATTTTCTATAATCTGTTATCATCGAAATTATCTTCTACTAGGGAAGATGCTCAGAAGACTCCCATTTTGGACTGACAGTTCTGTTTCCAAATTTTGTCACCTGAATTCCTCACATGAAGAAAGAGAAGAAAAGAAACAAGAGGATAACCTATCTTCTTGAGAATTCATTTTAAGGAACTACATTCTCAATTCTTTCCTCATTGCATGCTTATAAATCAAAAGCACTCTAAATTCATTAATGTCAGTGGAACTATGCTAGCAAAAAAAAGGTGAGAGAAGAACCAGCCCCTATGGATAGCTCTATTTTTTAACCTGGTTAATAGCACATATGGAGAATCCAGTACAGAAGAACCAGACAGTGTTATGTGCAAACAATTAATCCCTCAACACAGATTGAAAAGCAGTTAAAGTGATATATAGTGCTAATTACGGAAAGAAGGTTAACTAACATTGAGAGACGTATTCTAGATAACCTCCCAAATGTGTTAAATTGTTAAATTGTGGCCTCGTTAATGCACATACTTTCTGTCTTGTCTGGGATGCTATTGTTTCTATCACAAAAAAGGGAAAACAGGATTTCCTTTTTGATGGACCAAATGCTAATCTCATTCACATCAGCATAAATCCAGATAAACTCACTGACATAAGAACACTTTCAAACTGGAATCTGGCTCATTTTCCATTCTTTCAAAACTCAGAACGGGAACAGTTTTTCAGAGCTCTCATTTGCTATTCCTTTGTCATCTTCTCTCACTTTTAGAAGACTCTTATCTTTTTTTCTTTTTTTTCACAATGGTTCTCCGTGCTAGGAATAGTTCCTTCTTTCTGTACAAGTGCGATGATCTTTCATTTTCTGATATTCCCTGACTTGCTGGTTTTCCATCACCAGCTTCATGTATTATTTTTGCTAGCAAAATTTTTCATTAGCTGTTGATGACCTCTTATTTTTGAGGCAGAATGTTCAGACTGTACTGAAGCCTCTTTGCTGGTAACTGTCCCTTTTAAAGAATTGCAGTTCAGGGACTTAATATCCTGAGAAATTTTTTAGAATTTTGACTATTGCTATTTTGAAAGACTACTTAAGGTCTATTCCTGCCATCTTTTTCTATCTCCAGCTCTGTTTAAAAATAACAGAACTGCTGAGGCTTTACCACAATCTGTTATCTCAATATTTTTTTTCATGTAAAGGCAAGATGTTAGTAGTCAGTACTATTTAGAACAGTATTCTTCCATTCATTAAGAATAACTGTTTAATTTTATCTATTAACTTGTCGATAACAGTATGGTATATGTGTATCCATCTTGAGAGGAAGGTAATTGAAGTATCTGCGTTATATTATCACTGAGTTTTCAGTAAAATGTATCTATAACGCTGTCAGTTTAGCGTATCACTATAGTGTAATATAGTTTACACTCTTCAGCCTCCTTTTGATGACTCTTTATCCATGTGAACGTTTTCAAACACATGAACAGAGCTAGTGCTGTAGTAGAACTGTTTATGTTCTCAGTGTATTTGAAATGGCAACTTTTTCCTGGTTTTAGTACTGGATGGACTTATAATACATGTGTAAGATATTACCATAGTTACCAGGCTTTCTCTTAATACATGCATCTCTCACTTATGCTGAATTAATCAGTTGAACAGTTATTTTAAATGACTAAATATTAAAAGCCTTATCCTTTAGTGAACCTCAAGTTCCCCTTCATGTCTCCCCACAACTAGACTAAGTATCAGAGGTATATTCTGCATGTTTCCTGTGATTAATTGAAATATCCAAATACTCCAGCTTGGCTGCCTAATTTGTGTGAATTAATTACTTGGTATGTTTTCTTCTTTCCTTTTATGTTATTAAATGCAGTGACAGAGCTGACTGTGTGTCAAGGCAAAGAGCATTTCCAGTCCTGAGGTATTCATATAGTTGTAGTGAAAAATATAATTAGATGGTGTCAGCAAAAAGAATTAGGTAGGCCAAAATATCTTTCTCTAGTCTCTGTATAACTCCATCACATTAAATAATAGCAACTGATCATTATAGGTTTTTGTTTTTTTTTTTAAAATTATGCTTTCTCAACATTACACTTCTAAATCCTTGGTAAGGAGTGCAATCATGTGTCCTTGTTTTCTATAAATCTCTCCCTTTCATAACGACGAGAGCAGCTTGGGGTTTTAGTTCAGTTTAAAATCCCTGTTTCCAGTACCAACTGTTGTTTCTTAGCAGCATAAGAAGGTCCTGCATTGGTTTATTCAAAAATATGTATTACTGGAAGTTTGTTGGCTGTCCTGTAGACAGAGCAAATCAAGCCTCACTGGTAGGACAAAAGAACTTATTTCCTTCTTTTTGACTTTTGGGGGATCTGAATAGGGCAGGTTTATAAAAAAGAATCCCTTTTCGTGTATGTCATGCACTTCAGCTTTTTAGATAATCATTTCTAAACAGAAGGTGTTTTGAGATAAGGAGAATTATAGTAAAGTGTGGTGTCCTGACCACATTCTTTCCTTTTTCTCTGTCCTCTACCTCACCTCCAAGGAAAAATTGTTGAAAAAGAAAGAACAAAAGGATATTCTAATGTTATTTTCATTTAAATAGGTTGCATTATTTAAAATTATATATATATTTCATTAGTCTTCATATTTATTTTGCAGACAACTAAAATAATTTCAAACAAATACCATTTTCACCCCACAGAAGATATACTTTCTATTGCTTTTCTTAAGAGCAACCTAAGTGATCAGGAGAATATCTTGTACTCTCCTGCCAGATTTGAGCTCTTTCTGGGTTTGGTATTTGGTCCGTGGTTTTTGGCATAATCTTATTTCAACTGGTATCCAGGGTCTTTATAGTATTCATGTTGCTGAAGTTATTCTAGAAGGCTATGACCAAATCTGAATGCAGCTCTGTATATATCACACTTTCCTATCTCTTCATGCCTCAGAATTTGGATGAGAGATCAAGATTATAAATGCGTGTTGTGGAACAGACCATCTCTTTTTTTAAGGTAGGATTCTACCTATAATCTTTAGAGAAATTATATATTGAATAAGTATGAACTCTGTTCATCCTGTATTCCTCTTCTTCTGCCCACCTTCCTAATCTTTGTTTTAAGAATCATGATAGGAAAATCCAAGTAATCTTGCTCTTCTTGGAGGTTGGGCTAGATGATCTTTAAAGGTCCCTTCCAATCCAAACCATTCTGATTCTTTTTCCATTTGACTAATGCAGAATATTCCAGCTCATGTACAATTCACAGCTTATGGTTTGTTTGTTACTCTTCAATGGAAAATGCAATAAAAACTTAATTGAAAATAAAAGACGTAGTACCAGAAAGCTGAAACAGAAGCGTAATCTCAGAGACATTCACATTTTGTAAACTTATATTTGTGTGATTTATAATTAAGGCAAGTAGTAGAAATGTTGAAACTGCTTTTTTTTTTCTAATGAAAGATTAAATTACTTGAAGAAAAGATACTTCATTAGCTTAACCAGTGACAATGGTGAATATGAGGAGAAATAAGATAAGATAATAGAAAAGATTTTGAAAAAGTAGAACTGGAGCTACCTGGGAAAGGGGAAAAAAAAAGAATTATTAGTTAAAAAGAGCAATTGCATAAATTATTCCAATAACGTTCCTATAAAAGCCATCAGACTAGTATCAGTAATATGCACATTTTATGAAGCAGGTGCTACTGAAATGATAATATAAATTGAACTGAAAGAGTCAAATCATTTGCCAAGTGATTAAAGTATTGCAATTTATTATACTTTTAATGTGATATTTTTGTGGGATATGAGTAAGTTTTACAACATGTAATACACCCATTTCACTCTTTGTGATCAATACCAACTTAACTGTAATAGCCTGTTCTAAGATTTATTATCATATTTTGCATCTCATACATAGATAAAGGTAGTTATGAGAAGAAAAATGGAATCAACCTGTTTTAAAAAATTTTAAGAGATTCCACTAAGGAAAGAATGCTGTTCCAATATGCTTTACATTTCCACAGAAGGTGTACCTTTAGTGTTTCCTCTCTTGTTCCACTGAAGGTAATAGCAAAATTAAAACTAACTTCAATGGAATACTGTATGAATTTATACCCTAGTGTCTGATTTGTAACATTTTGTGCCCTTAATACTACAAATATAGATAGATAGCAAGATATAGATATAGACATTAAAAAAATTCCAGTGGCTCTGTTACATTAACTTTCATTCTAGATCCAAAATTTTTCTGGTATTCCACATTTTGATTCAATCTTATCTCTTACATTCATTGTAAACACTGAAAGCACACCACTTGAAACAAAAGTACAGCCTTGAAAAGAACTGAATACATCTGTCAAAGGTTTAACATGCTTTATTATCCTCAGTGTCAGTATAATTTGAAGATGTTGAATATCTCACACAATCAAGCTATAATGTGGGATTGGATTGCCACCTTTACTTCTTTTGATTAATATCATACTCTACAGAGAGTTTTGTTGATTGATATCAGCCAATTTAATCAGAAAATGAGGGTGACATCTCATAGTAATCAATTCCAGAAAAGAAACTTTCAGGAAGATGGCTGGTAGGGCAAGATCACGGTGCAATGCTTTGTTCCATCTTTTTTTTTGGTAATGTTAAGTTTTAAAATCCAACTGTGTTTTTTTATTAAAGAACCCGGCTGCCATACACATTATACTAAAGTTCTGTACTATCTGAGCACCCTTTTTGTTTCACAGAAAAAACAATCCTGAGCAATGATGCTGACTCTTACATGATGACAGTTTTTCAGTGAAGCTCAAAAAGGAGCTTTCTTCAACATGATCAACTGGATGATCTTTCACATCTCTTTTTAAATAATCTTTCTGTTCCCTCTAACAAACACATTGTATTTATGCAAGCGTACAACCTACAGAACAAATTATCATCACCAAATATCTTCAGGTGGACTGCCTGTTCTCCAAGACAACTAGTAAAGCTGCTGCTGGGGTTTTTTCTTAGGTATCAGCAAATATCTTCAAAAAGCTAAAGAAGTGCCTGAGAGTCCCATCCTCTAGCAATAGGCTAAGGTTGTGTCACTTTGCATATACATCTTATCTGCTGCTACTTGAAAATATACTCAGAAGTAAATTTGTCTTGAGACTATGAAAGGCATTAACAGCACCAACGCATCCACACCTAATTTAGGAGGCTGGTCTGTCTCGTCACTCCCGGTGTAGACAGTGGAGACAGATAAGTCTTTCAGGGGTCATTCAGGGTGCGCACTCAAGGAAGTATTCACTGTATTCAGACCTGGTATCTGCATTAGCCAACTTATTGCCTAGAATCCCTCTGCAGTCATTGAAAATGAATAAGCACGTCAACAGGGTATATCAAGCAGCCCCACATTAAGTTGCTGCTCCCAGTCACGCTCGCTCTCTTTCTCTGGCATATTATGAAAAATGGCCTCCTATAATTGAGATATAAACTTCTCCAGAAGAATAATCTTTCCCCACTTTGTTAACTTCTTAGTCAATTTCTCTCAGCAGCCTGGACCTACATATATTCCACCTATCTATCACAAAGTTGCCATACTACCCTTTTATAATGGAAATATACCTATTTTGGAAAAGCCATTTTGTTTTTGAAAATAAACAGAGCTGTCAGATTCTAGCAGGCTTCAGTACACATTTGAACATCCCTGGATATGAACTTTGGAACTAAGTATACAAAGTCAGATTTTAGCAATAGGAGATTAGGGAATAGTACAATGCTCTTCCATTATGCTGTCTTCCTGTATGTGATAGTTTAAGGATTTTTAAGGCTTTCTCCCCTCAAGAAAAGATAAAAAATACTAATTAGCTTCACATTACCAAACCTATAAATAGATTATGTTTGGGTTTTTTTTTTTTAAAGAAATCATCACTGTTCTAGCAAATGGAACTAAAAAAATGCACTAGGCTTAGCATACAGAAAATACCATTTAGCTGTTTTGGTGAACTTTTCAGAACAGAATTCAAAGTGCTTTGTAGGAAGGGGAAGTCTCAAGTGTTATTACTCATACAGAGCTACAGAGTGTAGAAACTGAGGTATACGGACATTAAGGTGACAACTTCCAAGAAAAAGTAAATGTAAATGATGCTACAAATGCTATCTCAATTCCCTATACAATGAAATAATGTCTACCTCTTTCCTTGATTTGTATTGCCTTCTTGGTAACAAACATATATATAAAGCATGCATATAAACCTTACGCTATGTTTTCCCCTTTGCCAGTGCTTGTCTTCTCTGACTTTTTTACTTCTTTGTTTCTCTTAATAAGATACAGTTAGTATAGCTGACAGGATAAATCACCAGAACAGCTCAAGACCTCCATGAAGTTTTGTAGCACCTAACTCAAAGTCATAGCATCTGAAAAGAAAGCAAGCAAGGAAGAGAGAAGGAGAAGGAGAAGGAGGGGGAGGCAGAGAGAGGGAGAGAGAAACAAAGAAAGCAAGTCCACAGATCCTGAATTTGATGATGTTTTGTTCCATTTCCAGTTTCCACACCTTGAACCAACCTCTAGTCAAACATAACCTCATGTTCCTGTTTATCGCTATGGGCTGTATTTAATGAAATCTTTAAATTTTGTAGCTATTTAGGGATTCTAAGTGCCTCAGTCCTTGAGAAAATAATTTGAAAACCCATTAAGGAAAACGGACTTTAAAAAGCACTACACTGGTTGAATTTCTGACTTCTTCTGTTTATTGTTTACACTTTTTCTCATTAGAGTTAAGATCAGTTAGATAGTGATATCTTTTTAAGTTACTAATACAGTGGTACCCCACTAGCATATATATATTACTTGCATTTTTATTCTGTATTTAAATGATACTAATCATTTTACATCACATAAGTGCCTGAGAGGTACATGGGGTAAATGATCAGAATAACATATTTCTAATATATTCAATGTAAGCACCTGCAATAAGGCAATTTCCAATATCATAGTATTTAGCAGTCTTAGTGGTTTCCTCTCTTTGCCAATCTGTGTTAATCTTTGCCAATTAATGCAACATTTACAAAAGACAGACTATTGAACAGACATATAGACACAAATACATATTCCCACTAAGTGCCTATTCTGAATTGTACATTTGCTTGTAAAAACTGCCATCTGGCATTTACGAATTGTACAGTGTCTCTCTGTTTAAGTCCTGTGGTATTGTTCCTGTTTAATTAGATGATTCCTATAACTAAATTGCTCATCAGAAATAGTTATTCACATTACACTCATTTTTCTTCTCAACACCTCTTATCAGGGCTAAAAAGCATATCCCCTTGACCAAACCACCTCTGCTTCATGGGAGTGGTGAAAAGCATTAAGTGAATTCAAAGCTTATGGGACTGGGAAAAGGCTCCCCACTCTATATTCCTGCTCTCTTTCTTGGGAGCAAAAACTGTCATGACAGGGAAAAACAGTATTCTGCAGAGTTTGGAGTTGTAGCCACTCCAGTCAAAAAGCACAGAGAAACCTCAAGCTTTTTTAATATAATAATGACAGAGAAAGATTCTTTCAGTCTTGACATTTATACTGAAGAAAGGCTTAAAGCTTAATGAGCATATATATGAAGTTGTCCCTGTACTACTTCTTGAAAGAAAACTGGCCTTTGATCTGTGGATTCACAGATCCAGTGAGGCCAGTCATAAATCCAGAAACTTCTCCCATGGGAATACGTACAAGAAGAAAGCTCATGTGGAACACTTGCATTGGGAGAGTTTGGTTGGTTTCTTCGGGGTTTTTTTTCAGTGAGAAAATGTGAAATACAAGGAAAGACAGGGTGAAGGAGAACATTGTTTTTCTCCCTTAGTCATTCTCGATATGTATATTTTTTTCTAATTGCCTAACTGCAAAACTATTACAAAAGTTTTTTTCTGTATTTTATTGCAAGTTTTTGCCTATAATCAAACCATTATTTGTTATTTTCTTTGACTTCAGGGGGCAACAAATTAAGAACAGAACAAGTACTGTTTCCAGAGGACCTATTCCATTATTTTTCTGCAGATGAAAGAATTTAGTCAGAAAAAACCCACATGCTTTCACTGTACCCTTCCCATCTATTTAAAAGTTTGTTTAAAAAATCCTGAAATCGAGAAAAAGTGATGTACTTTGTGAGAGAAATTATCATTTTACATCGGGATGAAGATACCTAATAGAGTACATCTAGATTTTACCAGATGACTTTGGTTTCTTATTGGCATGAGCAGGATGACAACAATCCATGGGTTTATTTTAGTCAGTGCTGTTATATGACTCTCTGTCAAAACTTTCCATTTAGGCGGATGGGCACACGGATGTAGGAGGCTATGAACTGTGAACACTGTCCTACCAGCCTTATTCTAGTTATTGAAAAAAAGCTTCTTAGAATGAATACCTTGAATAGCTTGCATTTAAATAGTCACAAAAGCAGCACACTCATGATCTATGGATTTTACTGTCCAGATGAGATTATTACAATTCTGTATTTATAGGTCTCTCCCAGAATGCTGGCCATAAATTGTAACTCATTTGGAATGCAACAGCTTAGGTACTTACTCAGATAAAAAAAAGGACTCATATTTTTTCAACCTAGCTGCATTGCACTGGCTTCCTATTTGACAGCATATTGATTGTTATTTCTTATTAACTGTCTATTATTGTTTATTAGGTAATGTTCCATCATACCCATCTCGGCTGATAAATACTGGCTCTCCTGCCTGTTCATTATGATCCACTTTAGGCTATCAGCTGTTGGCAATAGAATATTAGCATTTTATGGATTAAAATGTTAAAATTATTGATGGCAATAACAACTCCCAGTTGTACCAGTTCCAAAAAGCAAAAAGAAAAGCCCATGGCCTGCTTTGTGAGTATGCATTAAGACAGTCAATTCTAGGCTGTATTCTAGACCATATATTTCTTAAACATTCAGTAGTTTGTGTAGTCCTGCTCCAGTAAATACAGAAAACTTGGGGAAATATCCTTCTTGTCAAGCATTTCTATTTCCTTTTCAGTTTTATGTACTGAGGTTACTTAAGGCCTGTATTGTTCCTTATTTCCCCCGCATTACAACATACAAGAGTGGAAATCACTGTGTTAGAAGCCAACCATAAGAGTACAAATGAACTTTCTGTTAATAATTAGAGTTAATAGTGCTGTTTATCTGGTATTCTACTTCTAGTTATAATATGAGCTGGTATTAACCTTTGATTTAGCAAACTGTTCAGCCAGTCATGTTTTATTGGATGTCTGATATAGTTTACAACAAGTGTACTTAACTTAGGCGCTTTGTTGGAAGGTGAAAGTAAAGCACCTGGTTAGATCTTTCGCCTTAACATTATACATGAAACAATAACACATTATAAACCACAATTTACTAGTGCATGGGTTCCCACAGATAACTATGCTAGAATTGCTCTCAGTGTCATTAAAGATTCGTGTGACTCTCACACCGAGAAAATATTTTTAGTCGCTTACTACATATTCTGAACTGTATGCAATATATTTACAGGGAATCAGAATTTGTCAATGGAAATGTTGACCATGCTGCTGAAGTTGCTTAGCCTCTTATCTTTCAGTATTTTTGTGGATAGCTATCCTCACTGTTTTACATCTTTGCTGGGTCTTTTAAGAAGTTTATCTTGTACCAATTAAATACATTATAATTATTCTACCTTCATTTTTTTTCTGGAGAATGAGAGCCTATTTCCAGAATGAAACTAAGGGCTTGCTTCAAGCCTAGGTTTTAGGGAGTGATATCAGAAAATTTAATTTTATAAGGATATTTTAATGTCTATCAACATCTTTCATGTAAAATTATTAGAAAGTTTAAGATATATACTAATCTCCACTATGCAAAGAGAACACGAAGGGACTAGTGAGGGAAAAGATTCGTGCACTGTGTATAAAGCAGCATAGCTTTTCTGAATCACTCAATGATTCACCCTAGCTGAGGAGATAGACTACAGAAATGCAGTGAATTGTTCATTGGATGGTAGGGACAGAGACAGAAGATAAGTTTTATTCTTCTGTTATTGAGCATGTATCCATAAGGTTTCCGTTTTCCTGCAATAATTCATTTTTTGCTGCAGTTATGCCAATTCCAACTCAAGCATGACCCCAAGTTTTACTCCACTGGCCAGCCTATAAAGGCTGTACGGTAAAAAGGGCAGCGACATCATTTGCCAGCTGCTACTGTGACTACTGAATATGAGAAACACCAGCTAGTACCACCCATGCACTGATAGCCCTCCAAATTCTTCCCTTAATTTAATCCATGTGCTCAGAAAAGACAAATGCAGATTTTTTTCATTATTCACAGAGAAAAAGCTTTGTAGACTGGCCTATTTCAGCCTAGAGAAGTCCTAATTGCCCCACAAGTATTATGGACCTAAGGTGGCCGTGGTTGTTGCTCTGCACTCTGGGAATGGACGTGCCATTCTGGTGCCAGTTGCACCGAGGTAAGAGCCTCTCCAGCACTACAGGAGGAAGGACCTTCCTGTAGGAACGGGCCCAAGAAGGACCAGGGAGCAGCAACCACTGTCACAGCTCAGAAAAGCCATTTGTCTACAACCCCATTTAAGAGCAGCATCTCCAGCACATATAACCAGAATTGCAGTGGAAAGGCATTTTAGACTTTGGTAGGCTCTGGCTCACCTCTGTTTTCATGAGACCAAGCATGTCTTTTTTATTTTTTTTTTTCTCTAGAACTATTAATGAATGTATATCTTATATACTGCTTAGGGATTTAAGCTAGACCAATACACTATGCCTTTCTTTCAAAACCAGTGTTACCATACAGACTTGAACTGCAAAAAGCCAGCCCAACCCAGACAACTGATTCACTTATTTTGCTTCCCTTTGCTACATTGACACGGTCATAATCCCTGTTTTTGATTCCCTAAGTGCTTATTTCCCCCAAATACTTGATATTTAAACATAAACAGATGAATATCTTTTTGGATTATTATTCATTACAGGGTGGGAATGACATTCCATATATTTGAGCTATTTACTTGCCTCATTGTGACTGATCCGAATGAACTTTTATATATGCTATTTTAAAACTAGCTTATGGTTTCTGTGAGAACATGGGTACTAATAAAACTCCACTGCTGAGAAATTGTCCTAAACAAAATACAAAGGAAGATATGTGCATATGCACAGTAAATTTATTACAAATGAGACCAAATATATGCAGAAAGTACTTTGTATTATTTATCCTATTCTACATCTATCTTACTGGTGGAAGAACAGCAAACCCTTATTTTTCTCTATCTGATTTACACTGGTTTTATACTTACTCTCTTACACCTTGGGAGAGACACAATTGGACTTGAAAAATAAGGAGACACTATTAAAATCCGGACAGTTGTAGCATGTAAATGCCTGATGACATTACATCTTCAGAAAAAAATTTTGGAAATACGGAAATAACAACACTGAAGCTAGATGATGCAATATAGCACACTCAAAACTCAGTGGAAAGACAGGTTTCTCATAAAATGACAGTGGCCTCTCTCTAGAGATTCAATGCTCCCCTTTGTAGAAAATAAGATTAAGAACTGTGTAAGGAAAAAAAAAGAAAACAAAAACATTTCAAAGTAGCATCAGTTATAATAACCTAATTTCTCAGCATCCCTTAACAGTGCAGGCATACTGATACCTAATACACTTTATAACTTGCACACAACACAGTATGGCTCGTTACCTCCTTACTGTGGCATTATCTCATCCGCTTGGAAACTGCTGCTTTGTACTTCCATGCAATGAGAAACCAAGGCCTTTAGGGTATGCACGTTATCCATCAGGTATTCCTGGAAAAATGGAAGATAATTTTAGAATATATAAACATTATTAATGTATTTTCTGTAACAAGATGAGTGCTCTCCTTCCTCTTTCGTAAAGAGAAATAAAAAACATCTAGAAAGCTTTAAATTAACTGCCAATCTAAACTAAAATGTGGATACAAACACAGTTTTGTTCTTGTGGGAAAGTCTTTTAGAATTTCTTAGAAAGCTGGTATGCTGCAATGAGTTTCTGTAGGAAAATGACTTCAGGTCCCACCTTTGCTGTATTCTAAGTACAGCAGCTTGGTCAGGGAAGATGGATAATATCCCCTCTTAAAGTGCTTATCAGTAGATGTGTATCTAATTATCCTTACATTAACACTTGAAAGGGAACAGACTTGTATTATTTTCCTACTGAGTGTAACTACTCATGTGTTGCAGAATTATAGTATTTTGGCTTCACTGGGATGATATGTAAATCTAAACATTCATGAAATTGTAATAATAAATTCTCCATAAATGCACATGCACACACACACATATAAAAAAAAAAGTTAAAGGGCAATACCATCCTGTAAATTCTTTTCTTTGGTTTTCCCTTTCATTTCCAAAACACTCAATGTAGCAAAAAGCATTTTATAGGCACTGTCCCTGATTTCTCCAAGTAATATTTTTGACATACTGAAAAATACTACAATTCATTTTAAATTTTACTCCATTTAACTGAAAGTACACCTCACTATGTTAAATATTAATTCCTTATTTTCATAATAAATCATTCTGGATACTTGACAGGTGTCACAACATTTCTGAAGAACTTACCAATTTTGCAAACTGATTTTAAATACGCTTGTATTAGAGGTGATAGCTGAGGCCTCTAAACCCATAAACCCAGGCATACAGCTGTATCCATTTTACCTTTCTGCATCACAGAGATTTCACCAAATCCAACTACTTGCAATATCTGGAACAAAATGTTTCTATCAAATCAGAAGCAGGCTTTTAGGGTTTTTTTAAATGTAAAACATCACTTTCTCTTTGATATAAGTGACTCTTACTGACATTTCAAAGACTTACAAGCTAGAAAATACCATGGAGAAATCTGCAGCATCTCTGTCTTTGAAGTACATGTGAGACCTGTTTTAAGCAATGAGAAACTGTGGTTCAGGGGAAAAAAAGTTCCTAATACTGCACACAGTCTATTAGATTTTTAATACTCTTCTGAAACACTCTTATGAACCTCTGAGGTTTGCCCATCTCTACTAATGATTTTCATTCTTTTATCTTATAGAGCTAATTTTTCAGTTGTAAATTATTTCAATTGAAGTATTAATTTTAGTTTCCTTGAAAGTTAAGAACAGATTAATGTTGCGAGCTACAGATGGATATGAATGTGGAAGTAGGACAGTAAAAGCATTCGAATCAGGTAAAAGTGCCATACCACCTTCATTGTCTAAGAACGATATTTAAGCAAATACCTGGTGAGTAATTAACAAGAAAGCATTTATTTGACTAATTCAGATCCTTCTTCTGCCTACAAAAGGCACACGGATAGCTTTCGATTTCCAGTAATGTTTTGATTCTATGAATGCATTCTGGAAGTAACTTTCAGAATGGGTTTGTTCCGGGTTTATTACAAGCGTGTGAATTAAAAGTAGATTACTGCATTATGAGTCGAGTCACGTGATAATATTTTTGACCTCCTGATGAATGAAATCTAGAAATTCCCCTTGAAATCCTTTTTTCACCTCACATATACATGCATACAGTTAAAATGTATCAGTGGAATAATTCCCGAGACCAAATATGATAGGGGAATAAATGTGCTATGAACAAAAATATTTAAAAATTCAAGCGAGTATTTAGAGATAATATTTTTCATTATTCATCCAGTTCTTGTTTCAAGTTGCAGTTTTCCACCCTCCCTTTGAGAAAGTATTTACTGAAGTGTCATTCCCTCATGCTACTAGTGGGAGCTATTAAGCTGTTGTCCTTTTACAAAGGGGATTTGGTGGGATTTTGCCTGTGGGATCTTCCTCTCCATTTTTATGACCTGATTAGAGGGAAGCTTATTTTGGCTTTTTGATATCTGTCTATATTTTATTTCTACATTATTGGTTGGCTTTTGGTTCAAGGGCCCTATGTCCTCTGCATATGACTGTTTCTGGCAAACAGCTGCCTCAGTGTCTTAAAATTATTGCCTAGAACTTAGGAACTGCTATAATGGATTAAACCAGTCATTCATCTAAGCGGGTCAGATCTGTTGGTTTCATATTAATATTGCTGAAAGAAGTAGGTGTTCAGAATTCAAGCAGTCAGTCATGACTGATGTTTTGCATAATGGGAAGAAAAAAAAAAAAAGATCAAAATAAAGAGCTTAAAACTAATGCCTTTCAGCCTCAAGATTAACCATTAACAACATTTCTTTCAAAGTACCCCCGTGAAGGACCTTGGCCTTATAGAACGTGCATTCATTTGTTTGAAGGCTGCTTCTTTACCATTTGTTCTGGTAACGAAGCTCAAGACACAATGTTGTCACATCTTCAAGGAGCACCAGAGCATCCAGGGAACAGCGAGAAGAGGATAAACACTTTGTTACATTTAACAAAAGAACAGGAGAAACGAGAAGCAAAATGACACAAAAGCGACCTTGGAACATTCAGTTCCCTACAAATTTGAGAAAATAGTTTTGTTCTTACTACACATGCTTCCTTTTTTTTTGTTTTTTTTTTTTTTTAATTCAAAAGAGGTGGGATATTGCCTATCTAAATTAACAGCTGATATGTTTGGCATCAAATCAAATAAAAAGCTGAAAAAATACCCCAACACCAAACGTGTTGTCACATTGTACCGACACACTCTGCAGTCATGACTCTTGACTTATGGCCAAGGCCTTATCATTGGAAACTGTCCAGTGTAACATGATGCACCGTATTCAGAAAATTTCAATTTTTATTATCTTTTTTAAGGATGCCAAGTGCATTGTTGAATACCAAGAAACTTTTATCAGTAATTAACAGATGATGCTGCTAGTTAAATTTGCTACCGTGTTTGCTGCACCTTTTATTCTTGTATTATCAGTGAATGTGTTTGGACTACAGGCCTTAACACCCAGTGCACCTCTGCTCTTCGATGAATGATGCTTTTTTTTTTTTTAGGAAATTCTTTTTAAAGTTTGTGTGGTTTATCATCCTTTATGGAGGAAAAAGGTTCAGTGGAAGAAAAGATACTTCAAGGTTTATTTCACTGTTGGGAAACGTAAACTACACCCTGCTGCTGTCAGTCTCCCTGTATCTCTCTCTCTCACACACACCTGATCCATTTACATTCAGAACATGACAAACAAGCCAGTGATATGATTCTGACAAGGAAAAGATTATATTCTAATAAAGTACTATCATATTCCCACTGAAGCAGTGAAGAGACTCTCACTGGCATCAATAGGAATTGAGATGGATCCCCAGGAACCTCCTCTTCCCTTTATCCAGACCCAGCAAACAGTGAAGTGGGGTGTCCGCAATTTAGAAGCAGAAGAAAAAAATAACACTGCTCCTACCTGCCTGAGATACCAGCATGACACAGTAGGTTTAGGTCAGTGCAAGTGGTGAAATGAACACTTATTGCAACCAAGTTCAATATGCACAAGGAAGATTGAGAAACACAACTGGAGTAAAGCAGAAATCAAAATGGGAAGTATATTTTCACATGTAAGGAGAGTACTTCATGTGCTGGAACTTCCAAAGAAAGAAATGCAAATCTTACTAGAATATCTAAGTTCTGCTTTTGGTCATCTTATTTTGACCATTTGTTTGGAAGCGTAATAGATACCTGATAAACGCTTCACTTCTAGAAGTCTCTGAGCCTCAGCTTTCCTTTAAAAAAAAGTTTATTCCTCCTAAAGTTGTGAACAGAATCTTGCAAAACCAATGTACATCCATGATGTAATCAGTTCAGGCATCTCTGCCTTATATTTATGTTTTTATCAGAGAGTAACTGCACCACCAGGTAAGCAAGGGTAGAGCCAGTAACATGAACAGTAAGGGATTACAGTGAGACCCTCCTAGTTAATTTAATTCTCTTTTTCTGACTTGAGAATGAAGAGGAAAACACTTTTCTGATAAATTTCATAAATTCATGTTTAACTTCAGTGTGGTCTCCTATTATGTTACCATTACATTACTATTACTAGTGTGGCCTACCTGATTCTTTTTCCACTGTTTTTAGAGAGGCATTGGTGGGTATCCAGTGAATTGAGGTGCACTGGTTTATCAATAGGAACTGCACATGTGTTGGAAAGCCAAAGGCATTTGCTGTGATACATTTTACAGCAATTTACAAAGGGCAAGATAATTTTGTTCATTGTTTTTATTCCGAGTTTTCTGAAAATGCTGGGGACTTTCCTGCACTGTCTTCTATGAGAGCTAGAAGGCCTTCAGGGCATTTTGGGACAAAACACAGTGCAGGAGAAAACATCACATTTTAAAGTTACTGGCCCTTCCAACAACTATTAGAGCAAAAGGAAGGTAAATGTTTGTCTATTCCTTCATGTTTTTCACTCTCCTTCTTTCCTCACCCCCCCTTCCCACCCCATATTTTTGTCGTTTCTCACATTTATTCCTGGAGAGATTATTTTATAAACTCCTTCCCATCTACTTTCTGCAAATACCTGCAAATGTCTGAAAGTCACTGTTTCTATGTCCTAACCATACATTTCAAGAAAACATGTCCTGCAGCTTGACTCTCTGACACAGCTTACAGCTCTTTTTTTATAAATTTGGAACAACCTCCAGCAAGCAAAAGTACATACCTCATGAGATATATTAGTCAGTACAAAGTATTGTCTGTGAAATACCTTGAACGTTTTGTCAAGCTATTTATTAAACTAACCAGCACAGCATTTCACACTGACTGATAACATTGCCTGAACTTGAAAGTTAGGATCCTCTTTTTTATTTACAAATATATTGTATATAAAAGGAGGAATGAAGAAAAAAGTAAATAATATGAAAAAATAATTGAGGCAACAAGAAAAAAACTGTGGAAAAAAATGGGGAAAATTGGGTCATTAAATAAAATAAGCATCTTACAGGGAAAATTTAATAATCCAGGTCTACCAGATAAACAGAAGGATAAAAGCATCATATAACTCAGGACAGAATGTGCCAAGATTGAGCAATCAAAATATGCAGAGAGGCTCAGCAGCTAAAAAAGGCACCAAGAACCAAAGTATTAACACAGTGTCACATTACATTACACGGAAACACAATCTAGGCTGTGATGCTAACATTGGAAAAGGTGAATAGACAACAAATTGCAATGACAACATGGATGCACAAAAGAACATTTTGAAAAAGTGCTAAACCTTGCACTCCCATTCAGGTACGAGCATTGCACCCTCTGAAGAGAGCCAGGCAGCCTGCAAGACGAGATGAGTTTGAGGACACATCTGCCAACAAGAGAAGAAAGAAGATAAACTGCCAAGGTTTCACACACTGTGACGTGTTCTTTGCCACAGGTGCTTTACAGAAGTGATGAAGTGATCAACATGCTATGTGTTAAGGAAAGACAGCAACTGTTCATACTTCAACCATTAAGTATCTTATTCTGCAATTCTGAAGAAGTTGCATAAGCGAAGCAGATAAAAAGACTACTGTAACAAAATTTCTTTGGCAGGCAGCAGGAGCAGAAGGACTTTTAAGACAAATAAATGCAGAAGGGAAGTAGGATATGAAACTAAGGTGAATGACGGGCTCTCGGGGACCATTTTTACTGAGGGCCTGTGGAGGCTCTGCACCCTTTGGCTGTACTTAGCGTTGTGGGAGTTCCAAGGATAGGAGACCACATCCACCATTCGCTCCACCATCAGTTCTCTAAGACCTGTGAGAATAACTGTGATCAAAAAAGTTATGATGGCACGGAGCTTGCTGCCTCTTCGTCATTCACAAACGGACGATGGATTGTCCAAGACAACCATAGAATCATACCTATGGTTAATGCAGCCACCAATCGATGGCAACACGTACCAGGACATGAGTGCTCTAGGCTTGATGGTGGCATAGGACACAAACCCGCCACCACCACAAATCTTCCTTTTTCAGATACATTTGGCGTTGTAAACAAGTAGAGCATTTTACTGTTGTTCCCAGCCATGAAGTCCATTTTTAGAGGATAGTTGTTAATGGCATGCAAATCTTTAACTCCTTCAACTCAGTTCTATCAAGCACTAATTAAAGAGGGGGGGGCTTGCAATATATGCATAAACACGAAATATGCAAATTATGTCTAGTTTTCTTCATTATAATGGGAAATTAGGAACACAGCAATTCAGATTCATTTATAGATACAACATCAAAAATATTTCTTCCTTTGATGGTAGCAACAGTAGGCAATCTCACTCCAGGCCTTGATTAGAGCTCATCTTATTAAGTACAGAATCAGAACACATGAAACATCTATTCCAAGGGCTTGCTAGTTTATAAACTAAAGAACAGATCCCCGAGGAAGAAAAAAATATACTTCCGCTGAAACAGGTGTGACCTGCAGATATTTCAACAATTTTCTTAAATTACAACAAACTCCTTTTCATTAATATGTCTGTGTAGCAACAAAATATAAACTAATTCTGTAAGCAATTATTTTAACCAGTTTCGCTACTAAAATACAAGGGGACAATTTTTCAACCCATTCCATGCATTTCACCTAGTAGACTGATCCTGGCTGTGAATATTACAGTAGCAACATCTGTAGGGTGGGGGTTCCTTGCTGATATCTTCCCCAGATTGGCAGATGCTTATTATTTCAATCCTATCACATCAGTTACTAACATTTCAGAAGAACTGTCATTTAGCAATATGCTAGGTTAAAAGAAAAATAGGGGTATTATCCCTCTACAGTTTCACACTTCAGTAGTGTTCAAGGGAAGTAATCCACTACTGACCTAAGAAAAAGCAACTCTTCTTTATGACGAATGTTTATTTTCTCACAAATAATGGAGGCAAGCAGAGCTCCTCCATCTGTGTATACATATACCTCCTTAGAGTAATCATTACCTTCTGTGTTATTATGTTGGATAAGAGGATTGATTTTTTTTTTTTTTTTAAGCAAAGTTTGGATGAAAATGCCTGTGCTTGTAATTTATTTGTTTGTTTGTTTTAATGTATTTGAAAGAAACTGGGATATAATATAACATCCTTGCATAACACTGTATTTTGCAGAACATGAGAATGTTCATTTTTCCCATGCTGACATTCTGCCATATCAAATAAGATCCCTACTCAGCCTTAAAGAACTAACATTGTGTTATAAAAATCAGTTTGGACAACTCATCCGTTAAATAATCAGACTCATATTTATGTACATTTAGCAGTGAATATTTTACACTCACATACCTGTACAAATGCATAACTCTAATTTTGCTAAAAATTCCGACTGAAATTTGAAAGGCAGAACAGGCTTAATATCACTGGTTTTTGTCACTATTTTAGCAGCTGTTGTAATCTAGCTTCCATGGATGAAGTGAAAAAATTAATAGATATGAAATCATGTGTACAAAAAAAAAAGGAATAAAACCAAAGCATAATTTGTAAACTGATCCTTGTAATAAAATATTCTTTCACAAGAAACATACCAGAATATGCAGGAATTTTACTTTCTGTAGTTTTCCATATGGCTGATGTTCACTATGAACAGTGAGCTTTAAACCTGCACTGCACTACTGCAAAAGCATACAGTATTTTCTGCAGAAATTTAAAAGGAATAAAAAGGAAATTCCAAATTGCACAAAAGAACACTTTATCTAACAAAGTTCTGGAGTATAAAACTTGGGCTTTTTCTGCTTTAAAAATATTCCAATATTTTTTGATGACTGCCTAGTATGTGTATGATGATCTTAGCTTTTCAGAGGCTTGTGCTCTTAAGTTACTCATCACAACAGTGTAGCTCATATTGGCTTTTCACAAAAGCCTTCAAATGTGGTTGTAACCATGGGCTACACTGAGCTTGTGACAGCAAACAAGTGCAGAATAAAACTGGAAATTAAGTCACCAAAATTAATCATTCATAAATAAGACTTAAATAAAAGCCAGAATACAGAAAGTATTCCTTTTTAAGATGCTTAGAAATCATTTCAAAAAAGAACAGTTCTTTGAGAGACCACTTTTTTGTGACAATAAACAAAATGTCCCAAATTTTTTTTTTAAGACTCCAGCATACGACTTCTTTGAAAGACCTTGAACAACCTCTTGTGGAACCACACCCACTCCGGCAACAAGGAGAGTTCAAATAGCAAAAACACCTTAACATGAACGATGCCATTCCTATGCTTGAATATTCTCTGTTTTCATCTGGTCATGGGTTATATTTACAGTTGCGAAATACCATTGTGCATGCAGCTACATTAGCTTCAGCACTGGGGGAACATCCACGAACAGAAACAATTCTCTGCATAATAGTTCGCAATTATCTATGTGTATCAATCTCATCCTTATTTAACTTAGAGATGATGCACTTTTGCTTTAACTTACTGTTCACCATGACACTTATCAATACATTGTAGTGAAATATTAAAAGCTTAAGTTAAATCTGAAGCTGTATCCAAAGTATCTTTTTATAAACACAGACTGGCAAAAGAAAAAGACATTGTTCTTATAAGTAAAATATTAAACTGCAGAGCTTTGATTCAAAAGAAGCCAAACATCCAGTGCTGACAAGGACCTGGAAATACATCTTTTGAAGGTGGTTTGTTTAATTTGTTCAGGTGGTTTGTTCAAGCTGCCTAAGATTTTCCAGCTTTGCAGTATACAGATTCTGTCTTAGACAGCAGAATTCATTAATTTCCTTTCTGGAAGCAGTGCATTTACAAGAAACTTCACTACTGACTACCTACCTACGGGTGCATTTATGCTACGTTTCAGTTCAGATCAGAAGTACACTTTTGATGTGAATCTCCCAAATGTCCCCACTTGCCACACTTCATTTGACATTTCAGTGCACACACTGGATTTATTTCAGGTGAAACTAAACCTGGAGATTCTCTCCAGGAGCAAAACTAATAGGCTCCAGCCAGTAACAAGCATCGGTCTGCAGGATCAGAGTAAAGCAAGTTCAAAGTACACCCTCTAGAGGTGTCTACTGTTGGTATTTCACTTTACTTGTCTCGTTCTACACTGCTGCAGTGCTAGCTAATGTAGATATAGGCTTGAAGAACTCATTTAGGGCCTGCTGCGTCGTTTTGAATTTTGGGGGAGAAAAAAAACAAAGTATGGCCAGTCTCCTCCCCTCTTGATCTACAGATTATAAAAGTGACACTGATGTTCTGCCCGTCCAGCCCATCTTCCTAATTACATTAATATGAATTGACAAAGAATCTAACTACGCTGCAGTTACAATAGAGCAACTACTAGCAGGTCACATTATGCCTGTGAAACGCAGTCATGATCTGATCATGATCCAAATTCTTTTACACTGCTTAATTCCAAACAGAAATCACTAGATCCCACCCTTCCTAACTAAGGTGAGATTTGACACAGATATAAAGTCCCACCAAATACAGCAACTGTGGGGTTAGTTAGGTGCAACGAGAACATCTGCCCCATCCCCACTGTACTGAAAGATCTACTGGCTGTCTTGCAGTCACCTTCCACGATTTCATATAACACTGATGTTCTGGAGGCAGACAAATGACAAGTGCCACAGAAACACGTTTACACAAATAATGAACAGATAGAATACGTTAGGCATTAGCAGCTAATATATTTAGAATCTTAATCACTGGGATGTTTTAAAAATTTATTACAACTGCAATTGTAAATGATTACAATTACTGTTTTCTATATCAATTTTAATTAAAATTATGTACGATTTAATCACTTGCCAAATGCAGAATATATTTTTCCACTTGTATTTCTTGCCTACCCTTTAACTTGCTTGCTTACCAACCGCAGTGATAAGCTGTTCCCCTAAATGGCCGTTCAGCTGCATGAGCTGCATGATCGACTGACTGATTGATGGTGTATTCAGTTCAAACACAGATGATCACAGCTTGAAAAAAGAATTAATTGATAGAGGCAAAAAAAATGTGGCAACCAGATGAATGGATTATCATCCCTCTAAGGATTTTCTTTTTTTTTCAACAGGTACCAATAACACCATATCAAATTTACCAAGCTTATTTAAAAAAAACAAAAAAACCCAATCTGTTTCTCTGTTCATACCTCCTATTTTTTTATCCACCAAGTTATGTTAAACTATTTCAATTCAAAAGTTATTGCTGAGTCCATTCACCAGATGTCTTCACTCACAGAGAAGTTCTGAAGTCTTTATTCAGCATTTACTCACTTCTTAAGACTGAGGTCTCAGTAACATTGTCAAGACCTGGCTCAGTTATAGTGAAGAGAGTGACAATCCCATCTAAATGACATTTGGATCAATTGAAATAAGCTAAATATTGACACAATTTCCCTTACATTTGTAGCCAATTCCTTTGACATCAGTTTAGGTCTCAAAACTTCATTTTTTAAAATATAGCTGTAGGTAAGAGGAAAAAGACTAAAGGTTACCAAAATTACTTGCATATTAGTTTGTAACATTCAGTACTAGCTGGAACTAACCTTTTTTTCTTGTTTTTATACAGATAAAATTTCATGGCATGTTAAAACGACAGTGCCCTTTGGCAGAAGTTTCTGCTAACAGAAAGGGAAATAAGCATAAAGTCCTAAAACAATTAGAGGGAGGCACAGAAGGCTGTGTATTAGGTTAGCAGCAGTTATTCTAGTAGCTGGATAGCACTCTGACTGTACCCACCCTGGCAAGGCCAGTGCCCCACTTAGTCAACCCTAAATCCCCAGGCAAAGACTGGGGCCACGGGAGTAGACTGGCCCTGTCCACACTGCCTGGTGTTCAGCCTGGTCTCCTCCTGGCTGCATGTGCTGCCTCTGCAGTGCTTAAACATAATTACTGCTTTTGTGTTTGGGGGTTTTTCCAGCTCCAAGCACCAAAATAATACGAGGGCTTTGTTTCAGCCCTCCAGAGTGGTATTTATAGGATGATGTGCATGCTTCGTTTCACGTGCATGGTATGGGCACCGTGTGCAGGCATTTGAGAGTATAGATGACTTGGTGGGATAGAGGGGGCCAAATGTGGTGTAGTCATATGCTTGTTTTTCCTGTAGGGATGAATAAAAATTATAATGGAAATTACTTTTTTTTTTTTAAAACAAATTAATCTCTAGAGTATAAATGACTGGGACAAGAAACTAAAGAGATTTTAAAATCAAATTTGCAAATGTATGTAAAAAGAATTATAAGAGTTGTCTGCATGCAGTGGAAAGAAATTTTAATCTGTGGCCTGGATGGTCCCTTCTAGCCTCTGCTTCTGACAGTTTTTTCTTTTTGCCTGGTACCACCTTCTTTCATTGTTCATTTGTGGCCTGAGCCTGGCTTCAAAGAGCATTATTTACTGAGGTGAGTGCAACTAAAAGTTGGAATGGCATTTCAAAGGGATTCAAAGCAGTTGCTCTTGAATGGCTCCAGGTGAATAGTTGCACCTAGTGAACAGTTTCAATAATAGTTTGTTTCTTTTCTCTAACCTTTTTATTTCTTCTCTCTCTCTGACTGAATTTTACTCAGTGCAAAAGTATAAAGAGAGGACCAGACTGAAACGAGCATAGGAGGAAAAAGGCAAGTGTGACGAGACAAGTGGAAAAGCAGGCATTTTCAAGAACAGGAAAAGTAGTAACTACAATAAAACGTGGCAACAAGGTCTTTATAGATATCTCGAGCCAGAAAACAAAAAATTTCAATAACCACTAACTTTTATGTTACTTTGAAGGTGTCAATCTTTAGCCTTAGAGTTACCAAAAAAAAAAAAAAAAAAAAATCATTCTCACACAGCTATGGTTTGTCTTGGGAAGTTTCTCTTTACTTTTAGTTTCCCAGCTTTGCAACTGAATAACAGCATTAGATCACAGTAAATGATCAAAAGTAGTGATTTTTTCACAGCTTAAATCAATGCATGGGTCTGGCCTATGAAGATGATTATGACACGTGCCTGAACTTTCACTGACATTTCAAATTTGTAATGTACTGACTTAATAGTTGCTTGCACACGCAAAGAATCAGCATTAGTAGACACGACAGGTTTCTTACATCTGTTACTATGCATCACTGAACCATTTATGATTAGTATTTGTGTTTGGGATATAGCTGGCTAAATAACAAATGTCAATGTCCATAGTAGGATATTCAAAGTAGTTTGGAATTCAGTTGTCCATTTCCTTTTGAAAGTATGTCTTGATCCTCCTGTTGTAACTAATATTTTAGAGTCCACTACTGTTTTACAAAGCACCTTTCAGAGTTTCAAGTTTCCTGACTATTATTTCACTAAAGATTCAGCACATTCAGGCCACTGGTTTTAAGTCTGTGTATCTCCTGAGGACAGGAGATACAGTGATATGGAGACAGGAGATACTAAAGCATCTGACAAGGGGAATATAGGAAATTTTTAACAGGTCCAGAAAATCCATGGAGAATGTTTACGCTTATAAAAAGTGGGTTTTTTTCTCCCAAATCGCAAAGCTGAAAACCACTGTAACAGCAGTACTACATAAATACGTTACTGGGGTGTTGCCATTCAGTCAGGAAGAATAGCAAAGGCATCATATTAAGGGCATAATATTACTGCTTCTCAACAGTTAGTAATTTGTTTTATGCATGAAAAGCAATATGCACCTTTTCTCCCAAAATTTTATCACACCTTAGTATATTTTTAACATAGACTACTGACATACAGTCCCTTTCTGGGATGTCTTAGCTGTAGATAATGAAGAAGAAAACCTGACTTTTTCACGGAAAACTACTAAATCTGCCAGGCTGAAGCATCTAAAGTTTTCATCCTTCATTCAAAGCCCTTTTGAAGAGTCCGAGCAATCTTCACATCCAAAACCATTAGCCATTTTTGATAGGCCTGATCCTAAGTTTTATTTGTATTTTATTCTTTGAGCTCATTTCACAGCAGTCCAGGTGCAGCTTCAGGAGCTGATGCTGGCTGGTGTAAAGTGGCCTGGCAGTGAGCAAGTCACCGGTCATCCTGAATGGGATGAGTGCATAACAATTTCTAAGATTTAGATGGTGAACTGAGTGGAAGGTGGGGGGCAAGGAGGATTAGGGTTTAACAGGCTTATAATATGAAAAATATAGGTTGCAATATAACATGGAAGCAGAATAACAGCACCGCCAGCATACGGCATATGCTACACCAGCTACTGCTACAGTTCAGAGGAATCTTTATTTTTGTATCAGGATATAAGAGCAGTGCCCTGGCCTGTGACATGACATACTCACCATTATGTTCTTCTACAGAGCTCCTAATAAAATTCACTGATGAAGGACCCTGCATTAAAAAAAAAAAAAAAAAAAAAAAATTGTTCACTGCAGTATTTGAAGTTGTCTATTTACACCAACTTGTATTCAAATGCCTGGATTAGCAGAGGAGAGCTCAGTAAGAAAATGTGTTTTGTAACTTTGGAATTAACTTAAAGTTTAGTGAAAAAATGAATAGAATATTTTTTAATTGTGGCAGATAAAGTCATTTGTTAAGTGAAATTTGCACACCAAACATTTCTAAAAATGCAGCACTTAAAGCAGTGTTATTTAGAGAAATTCACTATTCCTTTACATCTTGGGAAGGATATGGTGAGAATTAATAAATGCTTTATTAAACAGTTTTCTTTCCTAAAGATCTGTCCTGCTCATGACAAGCTGCATTGTTCCACATCTCCTATATAGTTACTCTTTTCTCATTGTTCTTCTGAACAGCTTTTGGATATTGTTTCAGGGCTGTTGTTTTACTGACAGAAATTCTTGAAACAGAATTGTTTTTCGATGCAGTGCTAAAAGATGTTCATTTGAGGTGATCAACGGCTTGGATAGCTTTCCCTGCTGACTGATTGACAATAATGCTGAAGAAAGGATTTGCTTTTGAGATTACTGTTTCACAGTCAAAAAGCTTGCCAGATCCAATGTATCTGCATTTACGCTTAACTGTTCCTTGCATCTTTGCTTTCTGTGCTACAGAACAAATTTAGGAAAGCAAACTTGAGCTAAAACCTCCATCAAACTAGTACACATACCATTATTTCTAAAGTCTCCTTGTTAGGCTTTAGATTTAAAATAATTTGCACACCATCAGCAGTGATACTTTGTTCTGTTTTCTAAGGTTGTCTCTCTCCACTCCACATGAGCTGCATGTTTGTGCATGACTGAGGAACAAATGGTGTGAATCACAAGTGCCATACTACTGAGGGAGAGGGGGAGACAACACCACTTATGCCTTTCTCAGAGTAAAACTCTCTTTTGTATAGCTGTGCTGGTGAGATAAAAGTCCAGGTCTTTCCTTTCCACTGAGCTGTCAAAGTGTGAACTAAGCAAAGGAAATTGAGAGAATAGTTTAAAGCCCATTGAGTTAATGATAACGTAACCATTGTCTTCCACCTGCTTTGGAAGAGACCTGGAAGTGCTGGGTCAGGTGTCCAGCATCCCACCGTAGCCTAAGGCAGAGTGCTCATCTGGGTTGAGGATGTGATTTAGTTCCTTAAGTCCCTGTTGAAGCCCCCCATGCTCTAACTGGGAAGAGCCACTGTGGGAAATATTTTCCTGTAACTTCCAGTGAGACTCTGTGGAATTCATGCCTATGTTTGAAGGGCAGAATTATTTTAAAGCTAATGTTTCACCTTAGGTCAGTCTGCAACAATAACTTCAGCTGGGCAAGAAGTCTGGCATTTCCCCCCATGAGTTGATGTTAGAAGCCAGCCACACAGCAGAATTGTGTAGCCACACTCCCCTCATGAGCAAACCAGCATTCAGCATAGAAGAGGAGCAAACCAAACAAAAGTTTGGGGTTACACTCACAGACAGAAGGGGCAGAGCAACTAGTCTATTCCTCTTAGACTACTTTCACCCCAACTCCATCCTATTTTTTAATCACAGGAAATCAGGGAGCCCCATAGTCCTACGTATTGCACAAATTCTTTAAACGGGGTCAACTGGCTGTCCTTAAAGACCTTAGAGTCAAACTTGCAAAGGTTAAGACAGTAAAATGGCATAAAGCAGGCCACAGAAATCCATACAATGTTCTTCAAACTACCATAGAGTATAAGGATGGTCAAGAGCCATCCACCTTGCACTCTCCTCTCCCTCTGCCTGGAGAGCCTTCTACCTCTCCATTCCCTTCTAGGAAGGAATTGGTGTTCAATGAACTACGGTTCAGTGTCATGGTTTAAGCCCAGCTGACAACAAAAAACCACGAGGCCGTTCGCTCACTCTTCCACCCCAGTGGGATAGGGAGGAGAAAATATAACAAGCTCGTGACAAGGACAGGGAGAGATCACTCACCAATTACGGTCATGGGCAGGAGAAAGGCTCAACTTGGGGAAGGAACAAAATCGATTTAATTTACTAGAAATCAAAACAAAACAAGGCTATCGGGCAGTAAACCCAGGCCTGGGAACACCTTCCCCCCCGCCCTCCCTCCCCCCTTCCCGCCTCAACTCCGCTCCCGGTTCTCTCCACCTCCTCCCGCCGGCGGCGCAGGGGAACAGGGGAGGGGGGCTGGGGTCCGCCCGCCATACCTGGGCTCTGCCGATCCGTCCTCCTCAGCCGGAGGAGGAGGACTCCGCACTCGGCCGTGGGGTCCTTCCCATGGGAGGGAGACAGCCCTTCACAAACTTCCCTGGCGTGGGTCCTTCCCATGGGCTGCAGTCCTTCAGGCACAGACTGCTCCAGCACGGGCTTTCCCACAGAGTGGCAGCCATCTTGTGGGGCATCTGCTCCCCTCCGTGGGCTGGGGGACACAGCCTGCTGCCCCCCCACGGGCTGTGGGGGCATCCCCTCCTCCTCCCCTGCCCTCGGCACCTGCAGAGGGGCTCCTCTCACGTCCCACTCCCCTCACTCACTGCAGGTTCCCCTTCTCAAACCTGTTCCCCACAGGTGTTACCGCTCTCACTGATGACTCAGCCTGGGCCAGCGGCGGGTCCCACCTGGAGCTGGGGAACCTTCTAGAAGCTCCTCACAGGAGCCATCCCTGCAGCCCCTACCCCGCTACCAACACTCCCCCCCAAACACACTGGTATCAATTTTTACAAGGTGATTCGGGACACTGAAAGGCAGCGGCAGGTAGGGGTCATTTTATCAGGTTTTATGGCCCGTAAACAGCCAGGGCTCAATGCCGTTCTGATAATCAAATCTGTTAAATAACACATCCAATTCCAGTTTGAGAGACCTAGAAAATACCTGTGTCTCGGTATTTATTTTTTTATTAAATAATTCCCAGCCCTTGGGCCTAGGTTCTGCAAATGTTTCAGAATGGGGTTTTCAGAGGTATTTTGAGCAGTGGGACCTCTAAATTGTACAACTTCCATTATTCATGAAACGCTTCAGTTTTTTTCCCCACCTCCACTGTACATTGCTTAAAAAAATCTCTATCTTCGGCTAATCCATTAGGCATTTGCTGTACATTCAGCAGTGTGGTCATGTTGGATAAATGCCTTCTTTCCTCACTTTGCTCTGTGTCAGTTTGGCTATACCTCAGAGAATAGCATTTTCTTCAGGGACAGAGACACTACAGTTGATTTTAAGAAACTCTAGTATAACTGTACACTACCTAGACTAAAAATTGAAGGCACAAGACTGGAATCTGATAAAAGAAATATCACTAGATATTAGCTCAGCATTTGCAGAGAATTTGACTTTAATTTAAACAATTTGCCCTTGGGTTTTTGGACTTTTTTCCCCCCTCAAGCAAACAAAGGCTTGAGAAAACCACAGAAAAAAAGCTGCTTTGATGGATGCACATAGACCACATTGTACTGTTTCTCTGTTTTCACATTTTAACGCATAACACATTCTGCTCTATTATCTTTTGATAACAGCGTCCTGTTGTCACTCAAACTGCATTTTAAACCTGTTTTCCTGCCTCCGCTTCACCAATATATCTGTTATATCTACAAAGAAAAGTAGAAACCTATGGCTACCACTTGTCTGTATCACAGATAGATAGCAGAGGAAGAATAAGTCTGTCTAACCCCGGGAAACAGAATTAGAGTCAGAATTTTTTTCTTAGCTCAAATTCTAACAAGAAGGCAAAGTATCAAAGATATAATAGTATGCCATTTAAACAAATTTAGCATTCCTTGTTTAATTTTGATCAGATTTTTTTCTTTTTTATGTTTACACAATACAGCTGAAATTTTCAGCTGGATTCATATAATATTATCCTATACATTCATTGTTAGAACTGAACAAATGAACTTCTCATTCTAAAAGGATCAAATAAGACATGTTAGTAGCTTAAAAAAAATATGTAGTTTAAACAACGATGAAAAAACACACTTTCCTGTGAGATGTTTTAATTTCAGATTTGCTGTTGTTCCTGTTCAAAAGCAAGGAAGCCTTTAAATAATCCCTTCCTAGTATTTCTGGGCTGGTTTTTTTATCTGCTTACCTCCTTAATGGGAATAATGCATAGTTGTCTTTGTTAATCTGAAGCCAGACCCATCTTTCTGGTTTTGGGTATCTGCTGTAGCGGAATGCCATTTACATGGAACCTGGAATAGAAAAGCCCATATACTGATTATAAAAGATTGGCTTATACTACCTGGATAATACAACCACAATTTAAACGTTTTCCATAATTTTCACATCTGCTTTGGGCTTTTTTTAATTTCCCCTCTCTTTTTATCTTCCAAATGACAGACAGAGCTTTGAATTGGGGGGGGGGGGGGGCCATACAAATGTCTATTTGCTTCACGGAGGCTGTAACAGGTCTTGTCAGAACTGGAAAATGGAGAACTGCTGTAAATGGCTGTAAGAGTGCTTTACTGAATTGAGGCCTGGGGGAAAAATATTTACAGTCCTCAAGAACCATCACTTGCTAGTACCTCTAATCATACACTATCCCTTAAAAATACAAGTTTAACATTATGATTAGCTATAACTGAATTACAAAAATATAATCATGTAATACCTTCATATATATTCATTAAGAGAAGTTACATTTTACAGTTAATGATTGCTAGTAATGTTGTAGACAGAAAATTATCCTTGATGCTATTTCTAGATATACAGGCAAGTGACACGAAGCAGCCATGACATTTTAAATGAAATTTTGGGCTCTTTTTATCTGCAGTGAGATTTAATATTTTAAGAAACTTCCAGAGATGTAAATTATGTCTTTCATATAATCAAATTTTCCAAATATATTTTACTGGCATCTTTGTAGTTAGACAATGAATTTTCTTCTTGGTTCTAAAACAGTTCTCTCCCATAAATACCCTAGATGCTGAAGAGAAAATTTCATAAGCAGAGGTATATGTGCTAACAGGTAAGTAAGAAGAAGAAATGGGAAAGCAATATAGAATCCTTGGCTTTTAAAATAACGATTAAAAACCAGTACACGAACCTTATCCCATAATTATGTCGAAGAAAAAAGGTAATGCTTGGCAAACTACTTTACTCTTGATTCATTCACTGAACACCCTTCTCCGTTCCTGAAAAATGTGCTGAGAATTGCACAACATTCAGTTTGCACTGTCTGAAATGCAAACATAAACAGGAATTTCATAAGGAGCTGTGTGTTAACTACAACTAATAAGTAATTTCAAAATACCCTATAGATAGCACATTATTCCACTCTAAGGGTTACAGTGGGCCTTTTCAGAGGATAGAGATAAGTTATATGAGATGAAATACTAAAGATAAGATACATAAATTGATCTATACCAAATTTAACCTTTCAGTTTTATTATTTTTTCCAGGTATATGCTTTACAAAAAGGCAATTTCTTCAGAAAAGTAAAGTCTTTTTACTTAAAAAGAATCATAGTACTTTATGGGGGTTTGACTTCTGTTTTGCAGTACTGAAGTCAAAGTGAATAACAAGCTTCTGGGTTTTTTCCCCTACTATGAATACTTCTGGACAATCTGATCACTAGTCTTTCAATCATCTCATGCTGTTCAGCTCATTTTGCAAGAATTCCCCTATATTTCATTGCCTATGAGGTTTAAATAGTAAATGGTAAATGAACTGCATGAGTCATGCACACATATGACATTTTGACTGAAACAAAAGGAATTTGGAGTGAGCTCTTGTCTGTAATAACAAATGCAGGAAACTTTCAAAGCACTGAAAAAAATATCAGTTTGCTCTTCCTGCTGGACAATCACTATTACTTTGCCAATCTTGAATGCACTATGTAATTCAAATGGGAATTTGCAAGTTAGCATTTTTATTAGGTATGTTCAGACAATGCACGCATCAAGATGAGTGTCAACAAAATAATGTCTAAATTATTTTAAAATATTAAAGGTGTATGGCACATACAGGACAACCAGGTGATCAGGCCCACACAGCATGGGTTTATGAAAGGCAGGTCCTGCTTGAATATCCTGATCTCCTTCTGTGACCAGGTTACCCGCTTAGTGGATGAGGGAAAGGCTGTGGATGTTGTCTACCTCGACTTTAGTAAAGCCTTTGACACCATTTCCCACAGAATTCTGCTGGAGAAACTGGCTGCTCATGGCTTGGATGGGTGTACTGTTTGCTGGGTAAAAAACTGGCTGGATGCCCAGACCCAAAGAATAGTGGCGAGTGGAGTTAAATCCAGTTGGTGGCCGGTCACGAGTGGTGCTCCCCAGGGCTCAGTTTTGGGGACAATTCTCTTTAATACCTTTATCAATGATTTGGACAAGGGGTCGAGTGCACTCTTAGTAACTTTGCAGACAACACCAAGTTGGGTGGGAGTGCTGATCTGCCTGAGGGTAGGAAGGCTCTACAGAGGGATCTGGACAGGCTGGATCCATCGGCTGAGGCCAACTGTATGAGGTTCAACAAGGCCGAGTGCCGGGTCCTGCACTTGGGTCACAACAACCCCATGCAGCGCTACAGGCTTGGGGAAGAGTGGCTGGAAAGCTGCCCGGCAGAAAAGGACCTGGGGGTGGTGGTGGACAGCCGGCTGAATATGAGCCAGCAGTGTGCCCAGGTGGCCCAGAAGGCCAACAGCATCCTGGCCTGTATCAGAAATAGCGTGGCCAGCAGGAGCAGGGAGGTGACTGTTCCCCTGTACTGGGCACTGGTGAGGCTGCACCTCAAGTGCTGTGTTCAGTTTTGGGCCTCTCACTACAGGAAAGACCTTGAGGTGCTGGAGCGTGTCCAGAGAAGGGCAACGAAGCTGGTGAAGGGTCTACAGCACAAGTCCTACGAGGAGCGGCTGAGGGAACTGGGGTTGTTTAGCCTGGAGAAAAAAAGGCTGAGGGGAGACATTAGCGCTCTCTACAACTACCTGAAAGGAGAGTGTAGTGAGGTGGGTGCTGGTTAAGGTTTAGATTGGCTATTAGGAAAAATTTCTTCACTGAAAGGGTTATCAAGCATTGGAACAGGCTGCCCAGGGAAGTGGTTGAGTCACCATCCGTCAAGGTATTCAAAAGATGTGTAGATGTGGCGCTTAGGGACACAGTTTAGTGGTGGACTTGGCAGTGTTAGGTTTATGGTTGGACTCCATGATCTTAAAATACTTTTTTGACCCAAATGATTCCATGATTCTTGAGTATATGGTGTTTCCTTAAACAGGCTACTGAGGTTAGCATAAGCCATCACTTAATTTTCCCTGGTATACTACACTCTCATGCGATAGCTGTTGAAGTCAGAACCACTTCCTGTTTGAAAGAATTGGAGTTGAAGCCTCTTGCATCCTTTACATGCAATACTTGGTAAAACAGAGAAATTCAAGACAAGGAGGAAAGCAGAGGGAGTAAATAAAGAGAATGAGTTTTGGATTAAGGGTTATCTCATTTTTGCAGGTTTTCCAGAGAATGAAAAAACAGAAGAAAATCGGAAGCTCATTTTGGCAGAAACAAATTTGATAATTAAATGTCCCCTTGCCTTTTTTTTTTTTTTTTATTTGGAATTTACATTTGTTTCACTTCAGTAACAAGCTGTTCTTCCAGGTCAGGTAGGGATTCAGAACATACAGCTTTAAGAGAGAGCCCCTGGTTCTTAATGTGGTAAAAATTTATGTAGGATTAGCCTGTCTTCCTCTCCCACTGGACTACAAACAAACAGAAATGAATATTATCATAGTGAAGTTACAGTACTAGAAAGAAAGAGAAAAGAACACCATCGTTAACATGGAGTCACATCATATATATATATTAATTAGAATGGAAAAATGGAAATAAAATGGTGTATTCTTGAGACACCTATTTAATATCCTGCTCTGAATCACCCACTGTTGCAGCACTTCTCTCTCACGGCTGATTATGTATGGTGCCCATAGAGATTAGTCTCTTAACTTAGGCATCTGGAATTCCACCCACAAGTTTGGAAAGTACAAGTTTACCCTTCTCTTACCAAAGTTTTCACACACTATAAATTTCTTTCTTCTTTTTTAGGCATAAATAAAGAATTACTCACCTGACACCAAGAGTCACAACAATGTAACTGCAGTATAAAAGAATAATTGGTTACTGTGCTTGCTTTCTTTCTTTAGTAATGTGCTGAATACTTACTTTTAATGACTCCTTGGTCTGTGTCAGTTGTGCTGGTTGTTGATACTTTGCAAATGTCAACATAATGTCAAAATATGTGTTCTTGTAAGAAGCTGATATTTCACATGGTGTCCAATATAAAACTCCAGCTGAATGGTATTAATCTATCATGGAAACATGGTCAGTAACAAAAAAATAAATTGAGTGTAAACCGGAAGACATTGTCTGTCTGGTTTAATAATTTATCTGATTCTTTCATCTGCAGCTTTATCTGGAAAGCAGAATTGTGAAGATATTTCTCAGGCCTGAATTATCAACAACATATCAATAGTTCTTATCTCATATAGAGTAGCAGAGGAAAAAAGAGAAAAACAACAAAGAAAGAATCTATCATTTAAAGTTAGTAATCTAGGCTCTAAATGACTCTTCAGCAATTACATAAACTTATGAGTCCTGCAGTAGAAAGAAATAGCCCATGAAGTTAGGACAGAAGTACTGTTAGCAGGATAAAAATAAGAACAAACAAAAGAATACAGTAAAAGATTTGTCAAAACACGATACAAAATAATTTTCCCAAAAAAGCTCATACAGACTCAATTGTTTTTGATACTACACTAAGTATTTCAATAGAGAGCAGTATAGCTGTTGGGAGACCGCAAGGCTACACATGCACAGAAGTCATAGCATGAGCACACCAAAGTAACTTGAGGAGCACTACTCCAAGATGTAATGCGTGAACAGAAAAATTATGTTGCAAGGAATATTTTGACTTTTTTTTTTTAAATAAGCAAGTTAGAAAGAGTAAATTCTGTATGTCCCTGCAGGATGTTGGCTTGCTCTCTGTATGACCAGAAATTTCATTGCAACGACTCTTCCTGAGCTGTAAAGTCAGTATATTATATATAACCTGCTTTTTAAGATACCTTCCCTCAAATCCTAACAGAGCTCTTAATTCCACTTCAACTAGAGCCATTATCTTGGAATACGAGGGGCAAAATAACAACACACATTAGACGGTTGTCTAGAGATAGCTTGCTCGTATTTTTTTGCCCATATTTCTTGTTCATAAAGTTTTGTACAGATTCGGAAATCTGAAATATAGATTTCAAAGCCACCATGCTCTGAATGCCCAGAATGGACCTAATGCCTTCAGAGGGGAAAGAAACTTGGCTGGCTAACAGCGTGCTTTTCTAGCACACTAATAATTCCTATCATATTTCCTGAACTTACCCTTATTTTAAAATATGATCGTTTTAATACTTAGTTGGAGTGCAATTTTCTGTGGCCTGGCTTTTGACATAATTATTGGAGCTAGTTTTACTGGTCACTTCATCCACTTCCTCTTCTCCATGTTTCCATCGTGCATTACAGCAGAGATAACCTGTCCCTTTCAGACCAATGACACAGTCCCTATGTCAGCACAAACCTACGTTTGGCATAACTGATCCTTCTCCAGAGCCGTGACGGTGTATTATTTTGTATTCCTGTTTCTCTGCTATGTTTTTCTTATTTAACCTCTTCATGTGCAAGCTTTTGGACTCTGAGACTATCCTTGTTATGTTTATTTCCAATTCTTACTGCAATGAAAGGCTAAACATGGAATATCATAGCCTGGCCATAATATATGGACAATACTAAAGTAACAGGAAATATTTCTGAGGAAGAAAAACTTAATAAATGCACAGTTGATTTAAGACAAGGTATTTCATATTTTGAAAATCTGATTAATGAATGAATGATGTTTGATGAGTTGTTGGTCCAGCTGTATTTTATTTTGGTGGGATGGGACATTACGTCTTTCTAGCTGAATATGAGAAGAGAGACATTTGCAATATGAATGACAAAGTCACATTAAAGATGAGATAAAAAAGGAATTAAAAAAGTAAGAGAAAGTGAAAGCTTTATATGTAGTATGTTTCAGCACACAATACTTCCATAACGAAGCTCTTGACAAACAATACAGTTTCAGTTTTCACTGGTGACAAGACACCCTTGGTTACTTTCTTAGAGCTGTTTTATTCAAAAGACAGGGCATGTGGTTTACAAAAAAAATGCCCTTAAAACCAATGCTCAGGGCATCTTCTTGTTACCTGCTTAGAACTATTTGGATCAGGTACTACCTAGCCAGCGAGCAAAGATCATGCTGCATTCAATGGGGGTCACAGCTTTCATTACTTGGCAACTACAGTAATTTGGGAAGGCAGATGACTGAAGCCTCCTTTTAGTCTTTAAATGTTTTGCTTCATCTTTTAAAGACAAAGGAGAAGTACTTCTCTCTTCCACATCACTTACCTCAATGATCACTTAAGCATAAAATTAGAGAAAAGAGAAGAAAATCAAGGATGCTGTCAACTCCTAAGCACTATGCTAATGAAATCACTACCTTCTGCATATGCTTTTTGCATAAAATTGTCTCCAAGTCTTAAAATAGCTTTTCCAACACAGTTCTGACATTATTCTTTCATTAAATCATCGCCTGGTTAATTGTATCCTATTGATGATAGCAATCCATTGATGCTCTATTTTCTTTTTATCAAGTAAAAGGTCACATCAGCTGAAACCAGCTATTAAGCAAATAGGAAAGAAATTGAAAGCAGTAATAATAGTCTCTGCCTGCATACACAAGGTTGATGATGAAACGAAGGTGGAAATATACATTTAAAACTAACCCATGTAAAAATATTGCAATATCTGAAGAAAATATCATGTGATAAAATGCTCTGTTTATACATAAAAAGAAGCAGAACTGAATTTATAATAATAATGGAGATGATGTCATTAGAGAAATAATTATAGTATTGCTATCTACCATATTTGTATCTTGATAACTGTTGATAAACTACCTTAGGACCTCAGTTACACTTACAAATAATTCAGCTTATAATTGTCTTAAACTGAGTGCTCCTTAGGGAATTTGGCTCAGAGCACGAACATAATATTACTAACTCTCATGAGAAGGGGGGACATTTTCCTCTTCACTTCTTAATTATCTGTCATTAGCAGTTATCTGACTTTGTCATAAATACACATGCTTGAAAACAGAGAAAGTAATAGACCTTAAGAAGAACAGCAAGTTACACAGCACAACTGTCAGCTGATGTCAGTCACAGAGTGGGATTCACTACATATTATAGATTTTGGTTCCCTAGCAGTTCCCCAAAAAATCAAATTAAAAAAAAATTTGCAGATAACCTGAAACAATTTCCTTTCTTAGAAAACATGGAAAATTGAGAAGCTGGAGGAAAAAAAAAATTATTTCAGATGAAGAAGATTGTTTGTTATCCTTTGTTTTGGTTCAAACAGCACTGAAACTTTTGGAAGATAAAAGACTACTTCTCAACTCAAAAGTAAATTAGATATTCCAATTGTAAATGTCAAAATGAAAAGTTTGACTTTTCCTACTTTGCATTTTTCCACAATACAAACACTACAATGACTTGAAATTAATTCAGAAAATATTTCATCGTCACCAAAGATGTGTTCATTTATTTTTATTACATGAAAAAATGACAGCCAAATTATTTCATCCAGTTCTCCTCTAGATACCCATTCTATTGTGCCGCTCTCTTATTATTATCTGAGCAATTCACAATCTTGAATGTATTTATAGTCATAATAACTCTCTAAGGTAGGAAAATAGTACTAGTACGTACAGAGGGACAGCTCTAAAAAGGGGTCATAGCCCACAGCTATTCATTAGAGTGGAATTCACGTGCCTGAGTCAAGCATCTAACACCTCTGTACATTAAAAGGCAAGAATTACATGCCAAGAACAGCTATCTGCAGTCTCCAGCGTCCTGGAGAGAGAACAACAAAGGCAGCCAATAATTAATGCTGAAAATTTGAACAAAATTGTCTCCAACACAGTTAAGTATCTATCTGTAATTCTGTCCGAAACCTATTTATGTTCACAAGAAAACCCAAACCAAAAAGCCTTCTCAACTCCAGGGGTTAAGTTCCTATTTACCCAGAAAATTACCTCGCCACAGGTCTCGCTGAAAATATGATCCCTCCAGCCAGCGGAAGTTATGAGGCAGAAAGTCACTCAAGTTTCAAAGTGAAGAGAGATGACTGGAGATAGACGACCTAGATTCCTGTCTTTGTCCCTAAATGTCTCTCTGCTCTTTCTTACAGCCGATGTAAAATGGATCAACAGTTCAGGGAGCTGGGACTGTCACTAGAAATTCCCCTCCTCCCCTGTGTGTTCTGATACAGGTTTACTTACTGAGGTACAGTTTGATCTAAATGAAGTTATGGACCTTCCAAACCCGAGCTAGCCAATTCACTCAGGGCTGCTGTGCACATATGCAGAATTGCCAGCCCCACTCTGCCAGCTGATGCTTTTCTGCTCTGCCAGCATTGAAAAAAAAATCAAATTTGAGAAATATTTGTGACCAATAATTATTATACATGATGGTTGTTTAAGTGGCACCATATCCTGAGCTCCAGATGTTGAACTCATAGGCGATTAGATGCAGGCTTATGCTCTGATATACACTGAATAGGAAAAATGCTCCTTTCCCTAAAAATCTTCTAAAGCATTGTCATTCTTCAGTAAATGAAAAAATCTGAGAGCAGTATCTTGAAATGAGTTGTTAAGAAACTAATGGGCTAACCTCAATACCAATCATTAAATGTATGGGAAAGCGTGCTTTTGAAGAGCATGAGGTGGAACTCGTAAGAACAGACATACTGGGTCAGTTCAACAGTGGCGTATTGTTCATCTCCAGAAGCGCAGCAGCAAATTCTTGGGGGCAAGTACATTTCAATCTCATTTTATTCTTCATGAAAGGGAGTATTTTCCTGTCTTGAGTCCTAAGAATACATTTTACCATGCAATCTACAGAGCTAACATCTTCTCCTCAAAACACTCAGGATGTTTTCAATCTCTTCCTCCACTCTTCAGCTGGATCCAGTACAGCGACTGAAACGTTCCTCTCCTGATACTGGCACTGACTGCCGCTGCTCACTGGGTGCAGTGTCTGAACAGCAGTTTAGTGACTGCTAAGGCTATAATCCAACCACACTGTTGACCCTGCTAGTTTTAACAATTCTTAGCTTGTTGCTTTTCTTTCAAAATACGCTTTGGTAGCTCTTTAAGGAGCAGAGGCAACGAAGAAGATAAAAAGAAGTTATAAGCTGGTTTTACCCTTTTCATTCACAGATTCACTCCTGAGACTTTAAAATATGATAGGGAAGTACGATTACTGTTTCAAATACATATGGCAGAGGACATTGCTTACATTAACAATAATGGTTAACTACTACATGAAACTCATTACACAGAATTATTCTGCAGCCTGTTTATCGCAAGAACAAGACTGATGGAACAGATGTGATTATAAAGGATGAGTTCACATTTTCAATAGGCCCCAATTATTAATTTACCAGGGAATCCACTTATACTGCTTTTAGGCATGTTGACAAACAACTGAAATTAGAGAATCAAGTGAGCCAAGGCATGATCACAGCGAATGGGGCACAGAGAATGAGAGGAAGGTGAAATATGATGGTAGTGAAAAAAAACCACCACAATGACACATTCATGTCAGAACTTGAGAATTAGTGGGCGTGAGCCTCCTAAGCTGAATGGCACATAAACACAAAACCAGACCGTGCTTTATCATGAGGTTATTGAAAACTAAAGCAAGCAGATTTTTAAGTAGGAAAGGTTACGTATGGCTGCCCCACATTGGCCATCATCACAGGATTTTCAGTTTTGAGGAGAGTAACGCACAATTCTATATTACTGCCAAAAAAAGCTGAGAATGGCTCTGAATATGTTAATAGCAACCACCAACAGGCCTGCTATTAGTCTGGCCATTATAACAGGTGGCTGTAGTTAGCAAGGGATATTAACACAGGGTTTTTTCTGTACTTCACCATATGGTTCCCATTAATTTAATACACACAAAAAAAAAAGGAAGAATATTTGTCAGCAAGCAAATCTTCCTCTTTAAGCACCTGGTCCAAACCCCAGGTACCTGTGAGATAATTTTGCCGAATAAAACATTATGGCCCACATGCTTTTCCATGTAATAAGCCGTAATGGATATTTTAACAAATCTATGGCAGCCTCCTCAGGTTGACACGCAGATGTACGCCCTTAACGAGAAAGAACTTCACAGTGCAGTAGATGGCAGTAATAATTATACAATGTCAAATCCAATAGTACATTACGGAGCCAGAGCTTATCTTTGACAGCTCATAGGACAAAAAAATAGGGTCCACCATTAAGAAATTCTCTCCTGTATTGCACACGCGTACATAGTGCTCTGTTCCCACACTGTTCCATTGCATTCAAACAAAACCATTTGCGCTAAGGGAGATGCTCCCTGATTTTGCAATGGCAAATACGCCTGTAAAGGTCTGCCTGGAAAAGAGTGATTGAGGGAAAAAGAAGATTAAAGGGCTATAAAATTACAAATAGCATAAAGAAGATGAAGAGAAGTTATGCATTAATCACTGTCCACACACTGCAGGAAGAAGGGGGCGTCACATGAAGTGATGAGGCAGCAGGTTACAAATGAAGAAAAGGAGTATTTTTTTCCTACTTCATTTAATTGTTTCATGGAAACTCATTGCCAAAAGATATTGTGGATTCCAAACATTTCAATGAGTTGAAACGGCAGTATGACAAATTCAGGAAAGAAGAAACCACTGAGGTCTCTTATAAACAAGTATGTTCTATAAAGTGCATATTACCGGCAGCGGAAAATCAGAGGAATTATCGCCCTTTCTCTTCTCTTTTGCTGGCCACTCAGGCAGGCCTTTTTGGCTAGACTGTCTCATCTTGAATGGTGTTTCCTACACTCTTAAGAGCTGTGCAAATAAATATACACATAAGTCAGTTCTTTGCAGTACACATCAGTCTGCTCTCTTGCACATTTTAAGTTTTTGTAACTATTTCCTTGTAGGAAGGTTGTGGGTTTGTTGGCAATATTGTTAAGGAAATATGTAAATTAAACTCCTTTTGGATTAGTGCCATTGGGACCAATGAAGAATGAGCTTCAGATATTGCATTAGAAAAAAGCTCTTTTAGGATTTGAGGAGGGTATGCACAGTGTGAATACACTGGAATTTGGATAGGATTTAGATTGTTCACAACCATAAATAGTGCTATACAAATCATTGCCATCATCAATTTTCAAGTTTGAGAGACTTTTTGCAATAGTATCGAGTTAAATGCACTCTGACTTTGGCACGCTTAGGTTTTTCCAGTAAAGATATAAACTCTAAACTTATTCATTAAATGTTTTATGATATATATATATAATATGCAATATGAATAAAAACCACTACCACATCAAGAGTTTGCGTAAAAGCCTTTAAACCATTATATCTGTACTAAGGTGTCTGTCCATCCTTAATCTCGTTTTATAAGCTACAGATGTACACCTGGATGAAAACAAGTGCTGAACTGGTTTGCAAGTATTTGTTCCAAGTCCAAATTCCTGTACCTGAGTGTTTCAAAAGATTTGTGCAAAGAGGTGAGCCACCATTTTTATTAAAAGCCTAACTATTTCAGTGGCAGAAATAGGCTGTGGAACCCACCTATCTGCTGCGAAACAAACCACACTGAGGCTACAAAATCAAACAGAATTTTGATGTTGCAGACATGATTAAAGAAGAACATGAAAGGAAGGACAGAAGATAAATTCAAATTGAGGAGAGAATGCTTCAACAATGTCAATAGAATATTGGCTGGATAGAAATGATCTATTTTTGATGGGGAAACTAATCTCATTGCCTCCCAAATTTGAATAATTTCTATCATATGAACACGTTGAATATTAGCAAAATAAAGTTTCTAACACTCCATTTGCACTGCAGTATCTTTCCTATACTTAGAGCAACAAGAGTTGGAACAATGCTTTGGATGGGGGTCAGAGTGCCTGTCACAATTTCCTATATTTTGAATGCTGCAGTGGATTGTTCATGGGGTAGAAGGGTCTTCAGTCAAAGGCAGACTTTGGCAACAGTTGGCATTAGGCCTGTTTTGCTATTCTGTCAAAAATTTAGCTTGCCAGTCAATGTGAGATGATAAATGGTCACTTAAAATTGATCATAATTCATTAAACGTTGATCAGGATGTTGAACTCCAGTAATGATTTGTGGTTGATGCCAAGTATTTTTGGCAATACTTTCACATGCCATTATTTTGAATGCCCTCAGGACATTCATCAGAATGACAGCTGTTTCTCTGTTAATATACAGAATAATAGACGAGATACAGCAAAATAATTCTGTTGAAGGGTTCTGATGACATCACACTCTGAAAAAAACAACCCACCAGAGCTCGTATGATTTATTATGAGTATCCAGATGGAGTTATTTTCAGGTTTTACTGTAGCCCATTCATTTATTTAAATAATATATGGAGCTGTGACTTTGAGACTTTCACAGAGGTATGGCAGAACTCTCTGACTTGTCTTAGCATGCAACTAATTGTGGATGCGAGCAAGATCCAGGAAGGTACAGTGAGGATTTTTGTAAAGACTCCAGCATTACTTGTCAGCATTGCCAGTACCAGTGCATTATGTGACTGGATGAGAAGTACGATAGCATTTTTTTTTTCCACAGTATTGCCTGATAATGTAACAAATCAAATCACTTCCCTCCCTGTAATGCATTTGTCTAATGTGATTTTGTTGGGGTTTTTAGCATATTTGCCACGCAGCATGCTGGCTGTTTTCTCCTGACCTCAGTGAACAAGAGAATAAATTACGTGCTGAAGGCCTGTTTCTGTTGTGGCTCCATTCTCATAACTCCCAGGGTATTTAGAGGGAAAGTCCTTATGAAACAGATACAGCTGTTTCCTTCATCCTCTCGCCCCTTTCTCTTGCCTCCTGCACTTTCCAGTGGCAGAAAAAAGTTGTCTTTATATCGGTAATTTAAGCTCTGAATTTTTCCAGGAAGCTTTTCCCCCTTCTTCACCCACACAAGTTCATTCCTTTATAAAAATAAGCTCAAAGAGAAAGTGAAAGTTGTTGAGCTTCAGGGTCCTAAAGAACAGACAGGCTTTCTGTTACCTTATAAAAGTGAGGTCAAATTCCTCCACTGTTAATTTGAAAAAAAAAAAAAAAAAGCTGATTAATTTTGCACAGCAGATTCAAGGTAATGTTAGAAGACCACGTGAAGATCACAGGGTTGTGTAGATGCCTTCATCCTATTTCATGAAAGGTTATTTACCTAAATAGGACTGAGAAAACTGCAGAAACTGCATGTTTGTGGTCTCTACTGTTACCATCCTTTGAAAATGTCCCCAGAACCAGTTGTGCATAAAGTCTGTAAGGTCCAGCCCCACAGAGATACTGAGATACTTCACTGCCAAAAGTTCCGTCAAGTTCTCCTAGCAAAACCAATGCACCTTGACTAACCTTTACCACATACATTACCCTGTGTTTTTTTTTTCCATTGAGGTCAGGAGAAAATGCCTTTGTGGATCTGGACCCAGTCTCATTTTCAGAAAGATGGTTTGGGATGTGAGAGCTAGCTGGCTTAGTGTGCAGGTTAGATTTTCAAATGCCTTCAAGATAGCTATACATACAGCCGTACAGAGGTTCCCTCTGTAATTCCTAAAATTGTTATGGAGGGTGTATGCCTATCTCTCTCATTGCCATATTTTTTGGAAATCCTTCTTCATCTTTAACCAGCTAGACTTTTTATTTAATCTAGCCCTTGATCAGCACTTGAAAAAGTTATGAAAAATCAGAGTAATTTCTGAAAAATCCATGTCACAAAGTTTCTTGAAACAGGCACCACAGGCACAGACTACAAGACCTGCAGCGATAACTTGCCTTGGTAAACATCTTTACTCATTTTAAATATGATGAATCAAGAAAAGATTGCCACAATTAGACAAAGGGATTAATCTTAGATCTACAAAGAAATACAATTACATTTAAGAATCATGGGACTGGAAAAACACTAAAATTCTGAATCCATTTACAGAAAATGAATTAGAAATACGTGTGAGAACTTATGTCTTGTGCTATGTATCTGGACAAGCTTAAATAATGTGATGACAAAGTTCTTTTAAAGCCAAATATATTTGTCTTCAATGGAATAATAATCCTTTTCTAATGAATTAATTAATGCTTTGCATTAAAAGAAAATGTTCCTACATAATCAAGGAGAGAAAACTGAGACAAAGCATTAAGACGTCATTACAAATTTGAAAGTACATTTACCTTCATTTCCATTAATGGACATAAAAATTAGGTTTGAATTTATTATTATACAAATAAAGAAAATTAACCCATCAATATATTCAATCAAGGTATCGTTCTTTGGTTATGAAATGAATAGAAATTAGAGTAGTGCTCCTTTAGAAGGCATAAATGAAGTAGGTTTTCTCCCTGCCATCTTCCTAAAGCAATAACTTGGTTCTCCCCAACAATCAGAAATTTTCCTCACAACACTAGCATTGCACAAATCGAGTGGAAAGTGAACTTTTCACAACAAAACTAAAGCCAGATAAAAAGCTAATAAAAATACTATCCTAATCAGATAAAAAAAGCTCTACTCCACAAGTTAAATAGTGCCAGCCCATCTAATTAAATCAAGGTACAACCTGTCTCTTTTGAAGTTTTGTCACCAAGTTCGGTACAACCGGGATTTAATGTGCTCTTTATAAACAGAAATGTATACCCTCTTTCTAGAGACATCAAAAAGAATAATCTCTGTGGGTCTGAAAAAAACAGTCTCTTTAGGCTGCCAATCTAAAATAGTTAAATTTAACAACTGACCAGAAGGACCTGTCATCCCATTTCAACCCACCCTATTTTCACTAATCTTGTTCTGTTTCTGTGATAAGCTTTAAAAAATCAAATTTCATTTGATAAAGTTACATGATAAAATTGAGATATCAGGTAACGCTATAATCTAAGACATGGCTGTTCTGTTATTGAAATGCAACACAATGCATCAGGCAAAATGCTATCCTATTTCGAAGGATAAGGGTAGTTAGGACAAAACATTGGCTGAACTATCAGAAGCTATGTTTTTTGGTGCCACCCTAGAGAGAAAACTTACCACAGGGAATAAAAAAAACAAAGGGGGGGGGGGGGAAAAAAAGAAGAGGATGATGCTACCCTTCAGCAGGATGAGTTGGGACCATCCTTGCAGTTTTCCTGGCAGCCATGTCCTCCCTCGACATGAGAACAGCTCTCTTGCTTGTCAGCAGGTGGAGAAAGAGGTTGCTTTGGCCCCTCTGCCTCTGGGATGACAAAGCCTTTGTCGAGCAGCTGCCAAGAGATGAGCAGTGCCACGTCCTACAAGCGAATGAGGATTTTAGCTGTTTGGATCGCTAGTAATAACTCTGATCTCTCTTGTACTTCTCTGCTACAGCTCCTTCCTACAATTTTATCAGGTAAGCTATTTCATCTGCTGCCACGTGCCCTTGTTATAGCCCAAGGACTCTTACTCAGACACTAACCTGGGCTGAGGCTTCCTCTCTGGAATGAAGGCGCTCACTGCAAGGGCCATCACTCCCTTCTTCGCACCCTCGTGGGTCCCGCCGCTCCTCTCCCTCCTGCGTACCAAGCCAGCCTGCGCACAGTCACATCATCAGAGGCTTCTCTGCGATTCGCATCTGTAAAGGAGGGGAGGAATGGTTTCATATCTGCCGAGTTTGGTACTTCTAGACATTTGATTGCTTAACTGCAAAAATTTAATCCTCTCAATCCTGTCCTTTGTAACGGGCCCAAGAGGCGGCACGTTTTTCTGATTACAGAGGGCAGTCACCGGAGGTGAAATCCTGGCCTTGTTGAAATCAATGGCAAACTTCCATCAACTGACTTGTTCATCCTCTTAATCCTCCTTTAATCCTCTGTAGGGCTAGATCAAATGCAATCCTTTGAATTGTACCCAGAAAAGAAGGGGAAGCCAGTGCAGTGCAAATATTGGAGTGTTGTGTAATGCATTCCCCCTCACTCATCCCACCTGGCAGACGAAGTGCCACCGTCCCAATGTTTTGTAGATGCGGCTTTTGACTTCTCTTTAAGTGTTGCCCTCTTCAAAGTGCATTGCAACATTCTAAATCCCAAGTCAAAAAGATCTGCTTCATTGTCAAACTATCCTGAAAAGAGAAAAACATGCATTTTTATCAGACATTTTACGACAAAAATAAATTTCGACAAAGCAAAGAACAACCGCCACTTTAAGCTCCAGCTTTCTATGAGGCACCCTGAGGATGATATTCTCTGCCTTTGAGGACAAAGAAATCATTAAAAAAATGGGACAAAAATACTTTTCTTTACGTAATTCCCTGGTGTCACCAGCCTCACTTCTGTCTTGTTTGTGAATTAATCACCCTCCAGTTAATCGCAGTCTGAACATCATTTGGTCACTGAGAAAAACACTTCAGGTGAACTGACTCAGTCTGAGAAAATATGAATTCAAAACTTGGTGTCACCTAGCCCATCTATGATGCTACAACCCAAGCCACACGTCTGCGCCTCCTGCTACTGCTCGTAAAAGTAAGCAGCAAGAGATGAACAAGGTTTACAGGAAACTTGCTACCAATTGAAACGTACACAAACCTACTATGAATTGTACTAGATGCTACTAGCCTACACACAGTTTGATGCAATAATGTCTCTGTAGTTTGGCTAAATACTCACCACAGCAGGCTGACAATGCTGTTAAAAATTAAATGCACCTTTCTCATCTACCCTGTAATATCTGATACACTTATGTAGCAACTACAGCTGACAGTTTTACATTTAAATCACAGTACAAAAGCTGTCTTTGTGGCATTACCTCAGCATAAGTAACACCACGATTTAATGCTATGGGCTGATCCTCAAAATACCATAGCTCCCTTGATTTTAGGGCTTTCTCTTTCATATTTTTTTATATTTTGAGATAGCTCATATTTAAATAATAAATATCAGTAGTCCCTTCCCACAGCTTTTAAACCATAAGCTATACTGCCTAGACACTGATGCTTTTCTAAAAGGAAAGAATACAGCTAGCAAGGGTGTTGTTTTCAATAGCTTCCCCCCTGCCTCCCCCAGAGCAGAAAGTCATTAAAAAAATCTACTTGTTCCTTTACTTCATATTTATTCTGGCTGTATTATAAATGTTTAAGAAGTTAAGTGTTTTCTTGTGCCAAAATTTGGGGTTGGAGCAATATTTAGGAAATCATCTCTCATTACATCTGGACCGTGGTTTGCTGTACAGTTTCTGACAACTGGAGATCAGAAGCAGAATTCACCAAGAGGTAAGGTGAAAAGTCAGGTAGCATCCTCCTGCACCTCACTGTTCAAACTTTAATCAGCTCTCAGAGAAATAAATAATAAAGCAACAGTTGGCTGAACATCAGGGAGATTTGAATGACAAGGTGCTGCAACTTGAATGCCACGGGGCTGGGAAAATGTTAGATTCCACCCTGCTATCACTCTGTCAAACAGCCATCTGTCCTTTCCAGTTCAAGCCTTTTGAGTTAAAGCAGATCTGAACTGAAATCTCACAAAGGTAAAGGCTAACCAAAGCAGAGTTCCTTTATTCCAGACAGAGATATTAAACGGTTGGTTTCCTACTGTATGGTTGTGTTGACTCTGGCAATAAAGACAAATGCACTGATTTCAGAAGAGTTTGATCCACCTGACTTTCATTAGCGTTCCTTCTGAATCACGCTGGTAGACTTCACTTCCTGTCTTCATTTTTAGCTTTTTTTGAACTTTGAAATGACCCTTTTAGACACTTCAGAGCAACCAGGGATATATGTAAATCCATTTTATTTTTTGTAGAAGAATTATTTTCTGGACATAAGACATCACCAATTTTTTCACCAGCAAGGGAGCAAAGAATAAAGTTGTTAATATTAAGTGAATACCTAGATTTTTGTTTCTTCTGTTCAATTTCAAAATCTGCTCAGAGCAAAGTAGGAGTTATAGGTTTTTTTTTTTCTTTTCCTTAAAACTCTCTAAAGGAGAATTTGCATTTCAAAAAAAGTGAACAAAATAAAACACTGAGGGAAGATTTATCCCTTTAAACGAATGGCTTCCAAAGAGCCACCTCTGGCTTTCACCTCAGCTCATTGTGATTAGCTTTCAGGCTGTGTGGAAAAGTGAGTGTTTTGCTGTTTTTATACTGACTTCAGACTCTTTCTGTTCAAGCAGTGTGCATGTAAGGTAGAGGAGAGCCAAGACCTTGCCTTACAAAATACTCTACAGAGCTACATCTCATTCCTTTCATGTGCAAGTAACCAATAAAAATCAGTGGAGTTATGTTGCTATAAAACTGATATAAGGATGAAGAAATCTGACCCTGTGAGTTGTGATCCCAGTATAACAGGAACAGACAGCTCGATTCTTATTCGGGCCTTCTCTTCACTGAATGCCAACCGCGTGGCAAGTAAACAGGTGCTTTACAAAACTTTTCAGACTTCTGAAATGAGACCGTATTGTGCATATCAACAAATAGTAATCGCAGCGTTTTAAAACTTTTGTGACCTTTATCAGCAAAATCCTAACACAGGCTAAATCTGCAGTGCGATAGATCCTACACTTTGCCATTAGCCATGTCCAGAAATGCTGATTTAAAATGGAGCTCACGATTTTTTCATGTTGCTCGTGCTCTGTCTCTTATCAGCAGACATCAGTGGGGGGTTGGAAACTCATTTCTGGGGCCACAGGAGATGAGACAGTAAGGAGGAGGTGAATAGGATGTGCTTGCTCGGTTTGAAATAATGCGGTTTTATGATGAAAGTACTGTCTTTGGGCTCTGGATGCACATAAAGATGTTGCTTTGGGTTCAAGTGCAAAGTTTGAGCTTGACTGCAAAATACTAAAGTTACATCCAAAAGGCGGGGGCCTGGAAACTCTTGTCAATGGCCAAGTTCAGACGCTCACATTGCCTACATGCTGGCGGTAGACTAAGGCATGTACTGCCCCAGCTCCTCTGTGCCCTGGGATCTGCAGGAATGAAGCTGGATGCAGAAGGGACCTGCACTACACTCTCATGTGAACCCAGACCCAGAGTAAAAGTGACCAGGATCTTGGGGTATGCTCAAAAGTGCCCCTCCCGTGCTGGACTAAATATTGTTGGGCAGAACTTGCTATTCCGTTTCTAATTACTAAAAATTACTAGCCACAGGTGTATTTTAGCCACACTAATAATCTGTGGAAAACTTGGTTAGTCATGGAATAAAATTTTATTCTGTAGAAGTATAGCACAGCTTATTAGGAAGTGTTTTCTTGGGGGATCTTTTTGATTTTCTGTTACTGTTCCTGTCTAGCACCCAAGACAAGTACATGATAAGAGTGATACTGCTGAAGGTATAGTGCTCCTGGCTCACTGACTGCCCCTCTTAACAACTGCTCGTCATTTTTTATGGTTCAAGGTAACATGAAAGAAGGCTGTAGAAGGTAACTTCAGGAATAATTCTGTAGAAGTTTTACCTTTTGTTAGGATGTGGCTACAAATATGTTAAGCTTTCTATTAATGCTTTACATTTGGAATTGATCAGCCTCTACAAATTGCAGTTTACGTGTGTTTTCCCCGTGATGTTTAACTGTGTGACTGGAAAATAAGTTGAAAGGCAAAAGGGCTTAGTAAGGAAAACGATTTTGCACTTGTATTTAAGCTGAAATAATACCACAGAATACAATATTGTTATTTAATAAGGAAATTATTATACACTAGAATAACAGTATTAAGATGTAGAAACTATCCAAAGACCTCACAGAGTTTATAATAATAGAATATGGAGCAGCCTCCAACTTACCAGTCTTTGTGAAGCCTCTCTCTCTCTCCCTTCCTTCCTACAGAAAAATTCTGTGGCTCACCTGAAAGATGCAAAGGGAAAGTTGCCGTCAAGCAGAAAGACCAGCCCCTCCTCTCCCAAGGACAGCCGCATGTGGCAACCTTGACTTTTTCATGAACATCTGGCACTGTAAGCACCCCATCCTAGCTCCACAGTCTCTCTTAGGAGGCCAGTGAATCATACCCTCACTTCAAACCTCTGAGAAACCCAACAGGAGCTCCTTCATCTTCATTCAGAGCTGCTCCCCAGACTGATTAATCTTCTTCAGGACCACTGGCACCTGAGATGTATGCATTTAAACATTTCTACATTCATCCTTATAATACTGAAGTCATGCAACTTGTTCAGCCCATATCAATATTGTTACAGGTTTGTATAGTCAAATGACTTCACTCTGATTTATGTTTTTCCAAAGAAAAGTGCTTGTTGTTTCAAACATGACAGGTGATTAAAAATAAATAATTTAAACAAGCAGATTAGCTTTTACAAGGAACGTATATTTTATCCTTTGAAGGAGACTTGGGCCAGCATTTCATCCTTTTGGCAACTTCTTAATTTTTATAGCATGAAACCCCTAGGAATCCTGTAGGAAGGATTTTGAGTCGTAGTCTGCTGTTCAATCAAAAATTGATACTAGATCAACAGGTATTCATTATGGCTTGACGGGATTAATTTTGAACAGCAAACATGCTTTATATTTCCCTCCATCCTAAATATCTGTATTATATTTGAATTAAAGTCCAGGTTTTAAATTTCAGGAACCTGTAGCATTCATGTTGCTTAAATGAGATTGGCCCTCTCACCATTTTTCAGGGCAGGAAAATAACAATTAACACCACATCTTTTTGCATCCTTTGGAGGTCACAGTCTTTTTTGTGCATTGTGTAAGCTGAAAACATTTAAATGTGAAATTATAGTATGATCACATAGGTTCTGATTTATTTGGGTTAAGTTCATGTAGCATAGTAAGTGCAATTTTTCCTTAGATTGCAAAGATTATTACTTAAAACATTACAGCTAAAGCAGTTGTAACTAGCAGTGTTATTTTTTGAGATCTGTCAGTAGTTAAGTAACTCTTATTTTTCAACCATGGAAATATGCTGGTTACTAGGTCTAAAAAAAATAAATCTCTAGGCCAATTTAAAAATACATATAAACTCAAAACTGAATGTATTGCTTTAGATGCATTCTGCTGCATAATACAAATCTTTCTGAAATATTATTTCACTGATAAGTTACCATAGGTATCAGGCTGTTAGGCAGCTTTAAAAAGTGTAAGTAGATAGGGATACATATCCAAAATACAGCCTGGACAATGTTAAAGCACACTGGTGGTCCTTCCCCTCTCTACAATATATTAGAGAACAACCAACAATAGTTGACCAAGGACTAAGAAAAGCAATAAAAGGAAAAATAAAGTTTCATGCACAAATAAAAGATGATCCGCATCTGCTGCGACCAAAATGCTGCTGGACAGTACTGTGTCTCATTAGCATTTCATATGGGGTAGAATTGCTCCAGTATTTCTCCACAAGCAAACCAACCTGCTGAAAAATGTTAGTAATTGTATTTATCAACAGAAAAATTACCCATCCTAGATGTTTATACTGCCATATTGCCTGAGATGAGTTTTTCCATTCTCAGTCTGTGGTGGGTTAACCTTGGCTGGGGGAGGGTTGGAGAGACAGCCCTGATGCTGTTCAAGCACTGCTCAACAGTAGCCAAAACATTGGCTTCCTACCAACACCATTCTAGTTACAAATACAAAGCACAGCACTATGAGGGCTGCTGTGGGGAAAGTTAACTCCATCCCAGCCAGACCCAATAGACAGTCCTACAAACAAACAAACAAACAAAAACCCCAACGTGATTAATGGATCAGGAATGTCTTCTCATTACAGAAACATGGGTTGGCTGGCAAAGGCACTGCTACCTACTAATTAAAAATAACAGGAGAGAGACAGATCCATTAGCCACATCAGAAACTAGCTGGAGAGCTACAAGCACCTGCCTTGGGACATAATGGAGTAAAGGGGGCTTGCCTTTCTGGTCAGCCATAATCATTACGTCCCCTTCAATCAACACCACCATGAAACATGCACAGGCAACTTGCTATGTGACCTAGAGGCCCAGGAGAAATGAAGGAGAGAAACTTGTGTTTTCTCCTCAACAAAGACAACTGTGTTCTAGCAGACTTGATCCTTCTCCCCCCACCTCGCCCTGACATCTGCTCATTTCTGAGATCAGCAGGTTACATCAAGGAAAAAACAGTCATTCCCATAGGCTGCTACCCTCCATTTGGTGTCACAAATTTTTTTAGAAAGCGTAAGGATAGAAACAACCAGCTGGGAAGGAGAGGATGCCTGGTGAAGGAGTGCTCAGCTCTTCTTTCAGAGCATCCCATTCCAGTTCGAAGACCTTTGGAACTTTAAATTCTGATCTGCGTTCAACTACTTTGGTTTTGCTTTTTTAATTGGTCACCTCTCCACTTGTGGAGAGGAACTGTAGTCTTCACTGGTCACATCTACCTTATCCATTCATTGATCAGATGCTCAAACAAAGCTCTGTGACTTTGTTTTGTCATGGCTTTCCTGCCTTTTCCTTCTTAAAGACCCATCAAACACTAACTCTATAGCAAAGCTTATGCGAAGTTAACCAGTTTCATTCTGGGCTACATTAAGGGATCACCTTCCATTTACTGTTGCTGTTGCTGATGATTTTTTCTTTTTTAACTGTCGTGGTTTAACCCCAGCCAGCAATTAAGCACCACGCAGCCGCTCACTCTCCCCTGTGGGATGGGGGAGAGAATCAGGGAAAAAACAAGTAAAACTCGTGGGGTGAGATAAGAACAGTTTAATAGAACAGAAAAGAAGAAATTAATAATGATAATGATAACACTACTAAAATAGTAGTATTACTATTACTATCAGTAATAGTATTAGTATCAGTACTATTACTGACAATAGTGATAATAGAAGGATTAGAATATACAAGTGACACACAATGCAATTGCTCCCTCCCCGCCGATCGATGCCCAGTTACTGCCCAAGCAGTGGTCCCCCTACTCCCCCCGTTTATATACTGGACATGACATCCCATGGTATGGAATACCCCCTTGGCCAGTTTGGGTCAGCTGCCCTGGCTGTGTCCCATCCCAACTCCTTGTGCCCCTCCAGCCTTCTTGCTGGCTGGGCATCAGAAGCTGAAAAATCCTTGACTTGGTCTAAACACTACTCAGCAACAAGTGAAAACATCAGTGTGTTATCAACATTCTTCTCATACCAAACTCAAAACCACAGCACTATACCAGCTACTAGGAAGACAACTAACTCTATCCCAGCTGAAACCAGAACATAATGAATGGTTTGATATGTTAAATATCTACATAGTCTCTTTCTTTCCTAACAGGTCTTGGTTTCTAAGTACTTGGGAACAATATCAGCGTCTGCAAAGTCACTAGAACAGGAGCCTTCCATTTGGAACAGACCTCATGGCACAATGAGTGGCCTTCAGGTTAATGATCTCATTTCCAATGAAATCCTCAGCCTTCTAGCTACCTCCACTACCAGCCCAAAACTTTGTCTTCCTGCCCCTTCAGCTCATTATGCTTAGTTAATCTCATCACTACTTTCGGGGCAAGACAGCAGATACATTTTGTCATCTTATTTCATGTTCTCCCCTTGCCCACTCCTTTTGACATCCTGATTTATTGTCTTTTTTCTAAGAACATAAACCTTATCCCCTCTCCTATCACATAAAGATAAGAGATATATGCCATCTCATTAATGGAAGTAAACAAAGAACTTTGACATGTAGATAAGTCCTCCTCCAGTGACATCAGCCAAATGAAACATTCACATTGCTCTCTCGAAGTCTGTCTGGTGACAAGTCAGTGAGCTTTCAAGTCCTTATTGTACAAGGCTAAATAGAGCCACACAAGCCAGTGTTCAGAAGCCTGGCACAAAAATGAACCACAAATGGCATATAAAATATACTTTTGTGTGCATGTTACGCTTGCTTCCATGAACCGTGGTATGCAAGGTAGACCAACCAGACTCCTTTTCAGAGCAGTCATTTATACATATGATCTAGCAAAGTCTAAATGAGACCTTAAATTCATAGTATAGAAGAGGTCGAAAGATTCCACAGTTGGCTATCACTTCTGGCTTGGTCCTTTGATTTCACTGCTATTTAATGTTACCAAAAAGCAAATCTCAAAGAATGTGAAATGCCATCAAATCTCTGAATACAGCATAGCAACAATGTCAAAGCACATACAACAGCCAGAATATCCTTTTTTGCCCTAACTGTAATGCAAAAAAAAAAAAAAAAAAAAGAAGAAAAAAAATTATTGGCTTTTCCAGTCTTTCCCTTTGAAATGAACTAGTATTGTTACCAACCTCTTTGTTAGCCTTCTCTTTCATAAAAGGATTTTCTCATATTTTCTCTGAAAAGAGGTGAACAAATGATTGCAGAGAAGACCTTTCCCCTAGACAATGACAATGAAGTTTAAATCCATTGTTTAACAAGAGAGTATACAAAGGAGACCATTCATTCTGAGTGGACAATAACAATTGAAATTATTCTCACACTGCAGTTATATCTCACTCTACAAGATGAATCTGTGGTAGTAACACATTAGGACACTTGGTTTCCCTTTGTGCTCTACCACAAACCCCCGTCTTAACCTTTCATAAATAACAAAAATAGTTCCTCAAATAATAGAATATTTGATCTAAAAGTTGGGCATCCAGATTGGGTTAGCATGACATGTACTTAAACTGACATTTTGTTTTTTTCATGTTTCTGTGGGATCACAGTCCTCTCAGCCCATGGGAAGAGATAGACAGACATCTCAAGATATTTACATCATAGAGATCTTCAAGATCACTTGCATGATCAGGTTTCTATTTACTGTGGACCTCAGTTTCCTCTTGTACAAGATAGGGGAAATCTGACTGCTTAAAATTAGCATCATCAGGTTCTTCGGGGAAGCTTTTTGTAATTTGCAGAATATTCTATGTACTTCTCTTTGTATGAGCAGAGGCTCACAAAAAATAAGCCAAAGCCAGTAAAAGCACTTTACATTGAAGCAAGCTTTTTCACTTATTTTATGCTCCATGGGAACCTGAACCTCATTTTGACCTTTGTCACAACAATAATTTTCAGTCTTAGATACTTATTACATACTCACACAACACACATATGCACAAAAAGAAAAAAAAAAAACAGAGAAACTACAGAACAATAATTTCTATGTTTTTGAGGCCAAGACTTGTAGTTATGATGTAACAGCTGATACAAACTTCATTTGACTCTGTGGTGTGTCGGTACTAGGGCACACTTCACTGTAGGAACAAACACTAGATTGTCCCAGGACCTATGTCCAGAATATAGGACCAAGTTTATAGGCCCTGTTCTGACTCGAGGCTTTATCCAGTTAGTCCCAGTTTGCTCCTCAGATCACACTTGTCTTCCTTACCCTCACGAAAGTCTTCTCTCCCTGCTACCATCTCAAATTATTCCACACTTACTAGCTTTTAGGGGTTTCTCCAAGTTAACTTGTATGCTATTGAGAAACAGTGTAATTTTGCTGCTACTTGAGAAATTGGTGAACCATTTTGACTGTCATATTTTCAAAGACAGCCTCATGCAAATATCTTGCAATAAACATTTCAAAATGGCTAACTTCTGATAAAATTATCAGTACTTAAAAATGGAACCTTTCAATGGGGATCAAAAGACAGCCTCAGAAGATGGTCTTTTTATTAGCTTTGCCTAAAAACTTGGTAGTTTAAATAAGTAGCAGCTTCTTCTTTCCTTTTTCTTTAAACAGGAAATATACTCGCAGAAAGACACAAGTAATGTTAGCAAGAAAATTACTACTTTTCTGAAGTTTTTTGGACAACCTTATGCAATTTGAGATGAAATCCTGCTTTTTCCCCTACAGAATACTAAGCATATGGTTAAAAACCGCAACAGACAGGACAGTGCTTTGTATTCAGTCCTACAGGTTAGTAAAAGTAATTTCTGTAGAACATTATTGGTTTAAGTCATGTTAAATCCTTTAGGGCTTTTCTATAAGAGCTGTTTGAGTTGTTTTACCAAGCAATTTGGCTTCAGAAAGGTTTCCTCTTAGTAGGCAATTGCTCCTGTATTTTTCCTGTTAGCCAGCTGTCCGCATCTAATGATGAGCTGAATGTAAATTTTAACAGCCCATAAGACATGGATGGAGTGGTTCCAAATTCAGTAAAGATCAGTCATCAGATGGCCCAATAGATTAAGTGAGACTCCTCTTGTCTTCTATCAAGCTAAATACTAAATTAATCCAAAGTAACCACTTTGATAATCAAGCCACAGACACTGTTAAAGAAAGCTTCAAGATCACAAACAAGTTATTCCGCTTTCACCAAAAGGAGGTAAAATTCCTTAAGTACTTTCAACATACTGCATACGGTCAAAGTTTACCCTCCTCACTTCCTTGTAGCTTTGCTATAAAAAAAGCTGTAGCTTTTGCTATAAACTCAACCTGCTCCTAGGTCTTTTTATTGTAGGACCCCATCAACCAAACTCAGGTATCACTGCTTCTTGAACAAGTCTTTCATCTTTTCAGATAACTCTGTTGGCCCCAGCACAGATCCAATGGCTAATGTAAGTCAACCGCTGGAGAGCTACCTGCTGTTACACGTCTGATAGTAACAATCCATCAGTTTGGGAGGCTGCAGGGGCTGATAACTCATCGTACAAAACCACACTGGTCTACACAAAGGTATAACTTGGAAGGAGTTTAGTAAAACATTTCACTAGGTGTTGTGAGAACTTCAGTCAATATGAACCTAGTTTATATTAACTCTTGTTGTATTCTTTAAGGAAAAGCTATAAGCTAAAAAAACCTTCTCTTTAGGTTCTAAATCATAAACCTTTAAAGAACTTTTATAGCTAGTTTAGGTTAATCTGAACAAATGTTAAAGGTTAAGACACAAACTATAAACTGTATGAATTAATGGTGGGGAGACTTTGATTTCATAAGTGCTTAACATGACCTTATTTGCTCTCTTAAAAGGGCTTTTACTGAGGAAGAGAAACTGATTACAAGGCAAGCATAAACTTGCTTGCTTTGTAGACAGAAGCCAGGACAAAATTATATGTAAAGGAGCACAGGAGTAAAAATTAGCGGTATGTATAGAACATCCACATTACTCTTATAAACCAAAGATATTTTGTGTCCTTGGGTCTCATTAACATGTTTCAAAAAATTCTGCTGAAATTATGTAACGATCAACTGAAAAACTGCGTTGCCACACATTTACAGAAATGCACAAAGATCCAGTATTTCTGGCTTGAGAAACAGCCTAGTTAGTCCTGGACATTTGAATGGCACTGCTTTAGAGCTGACGCTTATGAAACTGGGACTACTTTATAGTTGAAATTATCAAAGAATAGATGCAGACTGTTGTCTTTATTTAAAGGGTGATAAGAGCAGCTCCTTCAGAGGCCTGTTTCTTGAGTTCCACTGGAGAAGCTCCTTTGTAGAATATGTTATCTTTAGCTATTAGAGATTTCTCTTCCAAATAGGACAGTGTTTTGAACTGTCTAGAAGAGAATAGGGTAAAAAAAACCCCAAACAAACAAACCCCACTGTTATCACCCTGGAAAGTTATTTTGATGATACAATACAGGAATGGCCAATAGAAGACTAGGCTCTGTCATGAGGGAATAAACAGCATTCAGCATCTAATTATCTGGTATTTAAAAGAATTTATTATTTCATAATACAAGTTCAGCAACACACAGGCTCAGAAACCCAAGATACTTTTGTGGAGAAAACAATTTGCTTTTTCTAGTTATTTGCCACTCAAATTAATGTAAAGCAAATTCTGCAGATCCTTAATCTTACGAATAATCCCTTTGAGTCTAGCCAGGTACGTGAAAGATAAGCCTTGAGACAGAGTTTCAGAAGTAGGCCCTTATCTCCCTTCCAGTTGTTTAAATGAACAGTTTCTAAAAATAAAAATGCTACATTATTCTCTAAAGCACTCGTTATTTCTGACAACACCGTCTATCATTTCTTCACCACTCATATGTAATGCCACCGTATCAGACACATGCCAATGCATCTTAACTCCACAGCACACGACGTGGATTACCAAACACGTGCCTTATGAGCCAAAATGGGCTCATGCATACTTGCTAGGTAGACTAAGTTATAAAACAGACATGTAAAAAATAACTTTTAAGCTCCAACCTTTTTTCTCCCCAAACAAGGTCATTCAGTGACTTGGGGGAAGAATAAAATTTTCATAGCCATTAGAGGTAAACAGATGTGACTATGGGAAGATACTGTGCTTCAAGGAGACATAGTGCCCTTTAGTTGACAGTCATAGTTCATACCAACGATGCAATGACCGAAGTAACACTAAGTGAAAAAGATGCAACAGCAAAAATGAAAACTATGAGGGTGAAACATTTATCCTAGGTTTTCAGGTATGGAGAGAAGTAATTTCAACTGGCCACCGAACATTTATTTTATATAAGGCGCTATGGGGAAGAGTGTAAGCCAAGAGAAGTTGCTTGCTTTTTCCTCCACGCAGCTGGGAGCAGTATAGCTGGTTTTCTAGCTGTACAGGAAAGGTGAATTGTGCTGTCCCCACTGACACTTATTTCTTAGTCATTATAGCCGAATCAAAAGGGAAAGCACAGGTACGGGCAAAAGTGGCCCTCTCCATTGAAACAGGGAGCTACAAACCAGTTTCAAATACTCCTCACAAACTAGTTGCTTGGTGATGACTAGAATAGCAAGTCCCTCGTTCAGCCCAGACGTGCAATGGTAAGCAGTCAGCCCTTGGAGCAGAAGAAGGGCTTCGCTCTTTGCCCAACTGGCCACAGAGAAAAGAGGACACGCAGCTGCCGTTTGGAGTAGCCGAAGCCGGTGGCAACGGCACCAACTGCTACGTGGCTGCCCCGGCCGAGGAGCTAAATTTCCACCTGAGAGCAGGAGCCCTCCTGAAGGCTGGTTCCTCCTCCGCGCTCAAGGCTGGACTAACTCATCTTGCTCCTAAGGAGGGATGTGAAGCTCCAACAGTTTACCCCCACGGTGGTGGATCTATGCCTCCTGAAACTCCCATCCACATTTTACAGGATTAAAGAGATCACCCTCTCTACAGAGCAGGACTTAGGGGCCACTAAGCTCAGCATAAATAATGTACATTCTCTTCAACCAGTAGTGGTATGCTTAGGATCTCCACAGCACCAACAGTTGTTCTAAATGAACTGTTCTCATTCACCTTTACCTGTATCTCTTCCCTTACCCAACTACAAATCAAGTACTTAACCTGGATGAATGCAAATTTCTTGTAAATTATAGAAGAGTTGAAGATAATTATGTTTTCCACTGCTTGTTACACAAGGTGGTGAAGAAAGACAAGGAGGGCAAGAAAAAAAATCCTGTATCATTGTTACAGTAACTGATTCTCACAAGCATAACCCTTAATGAGAAACAGAACCGTACTTGTGGTTTAAATGGCCCATGCCATTTACAAGATATGAACTGAAACAAAATGTATGGGTGGCATTTGGCTTTTTAGAAAAAGAAAGATGGTAAGTATTTTACAATACGGAAAATAAATTTTAATTATTAATAACTATTTGTATTTTGCTAAGTGTTCCACGGCCAGAAATGTCACCACAGTTTTGAGGCAAGTGTCCTTTTTTTTTTTTTTTTGAAGTCTCTTTTCAGTCCCTTTGAACGATAAGTTATTATTTTAACCATTTATCTAGATTATACTAAGAGTCTATCAGTAATGCTGAGTGGCTGAAACAAACTGCTGGTAAAATGGAGGTTGAATGAGCCCTTCTGAACATTCAATCTGCATGTGTGATGTCTCTTTATTGCAGCCATTTATCATTTTTTACCTTTCAGACAGTATTATAGAGGATAATTACATGGTAGTTAAATTGGTAGAAATTAATACATTTCTCCTTCTAAGAAAGGTTCTTTTCTATTTTGAATCTACCATACACCGTAAAACACAAGCTTCTATGTGACAAATTCGATACTGTGAAGTAGTATATGCAATAAAAGTGATTAACACCATGAAAATAGGCTGACTTCATTTTCAGACAGATGTAGAAACATTTCATGTGTTAGATGTTAAATACTGTAGGATTCTCATATTGAATAATTTGAACGCCTAAGGAGTTTTACTTTGTATTCCAAATTATAGTCATTAAAATGCTCTTGGAATAGTCTCCTTAATATTAACTGAGCATTCCTCATTACACAACAAGCAAAATGATTACTTCTGCTGAGTTTCTCTTTCCTTCTTCAGTTCCAGCAGTCTTTAACATAAAGATCTCTGTGAAGCAGTCAAAATGCACAATAGTTTCTAAACCACAGAGTTCCGTTAGCGTAACAGAAACCAAGACCATACCTTATATAAATATAGAGGAATGAGTTTTGATCGTACTTCCACTAGCTAAAAACTAAGAAATTTGAAAAGTCAGTATCCAACATTGAAATGGCTACTCATTCTGATTTTTAAATACTTCCTCTTAGACAGTACTCCAACGTTGGCATAATACAACACAATGTTCTTTAGCTTGGAGGCAAATCATACCATATGCCATTCTTATAGCATTGGTGAGGAGTTCTGATTCCCAATCTTGAAGATAAAATTAGTTTTCACTTTATCTGAGGACAATCTATGCATTTTATAAGTGCAAGTTCTAAGACAACTTTTATGCAAAGCCACCATGTTTTCAAGGCTATGGAATCTTTTCATGTGATACCTAAAGCATGTGATCTCAATGAGATTATATGCAAACTATTAAAAGGACATTTAGTTACTGCAAAACAATGACCAGTTAAAGAAAGCAATTCAGAAGAAGGTAGGTTTGAGTGTATTATGGTGGCTCGCTATAATAGCAATTAAACATTGCAGTATTTGCAACATACATGGATTGGACTAGAAGAGCTAAAAGATCTTTTCAAGTCTTGTGCAACAAAGAAAGGAGGGAAATTGCTTCCACTCAAACACAAAACATTTAAGTGCAATCTTATTAATATATTAGTAGGTTTGTAGATAAATGTAGGGAAGTGTAATACATGTCAGTACTACTCTTGGTTCTCTCTTTTAGATTTTACAGCCCTAGGCATGAATAGCTATAGCTTTTATTACTAATTTATCTAATATATCCACCAAAATACTGAACAATTCCATTAAAAACAAAAGTCACAAGTGCCCTATAAAAAATAAGTATAGGAATATCCAGGGGCATCCCCTTTCTGCCTTTAACATTAAACCTGTTGAAGAAAGTCAATCACTGGTCATCTAGAAGATGCAGAACCTTCAATATTCTAAAAAGCCTTATGAAGTTTTTTTCCATTGTTACAAATCAATACCAGTTAGCAAAGTAGTAGTCAGGGTAGAAGGGCAGGTTACGAAAACGCCTAGCAATTTAGAAGACTTATCTATAAAGTAAATCAATAAACTAGACTGTGACGTAAAGCCTTAGAGAACAATAAAATTCAATAATGGAATACTGTGCAAATGTGAGCAAAATAACAATAAAAGGAGGACCACGCACAGTACCAGAAGCATTAGGGGTTCAACTCAGGGAAACCTAGGTTTGTGTCAATGATCATCAAAGGCCTGATATTTAATTCCCAAGGGGACCTGTAAGTTTCCCCCATTGTAGTCTACACTCAGCAAACTAAATTTTACTGGTCTTATTGAACATCTGATTTGCAAAAATTACTAAGGCTACTAGCAGGACTTATCACTTCTTCTTGAAATACCATTTTGAAGAACTCCACATGCTTCTGCAAGGAAAAACTCCACAGAATTACAAAGCACTTAATCAGAAAAATTGGCATTATTAAATACCACTCTTCACAGTTATGTACAAAAAGGAGATGTGTGAAATATGAAGTAACGAATGGATAGACTTGAATTTCCATCTGAAAATTGGCAACCATTAAAGAAATATTCCAGACTGCCAGAGTCAACTAGGAAGAGAGAAAGCTGACAAAGCCATATAATTCTTTCTTTATTCTCAAGTATTATAATGAAACGCTTTACTAAACAACTATATTAATCTTTGTACACTTGGTAAAGATTTTTTTAGAATGTTTAGTTTAGCAGGATGAAGAATATCAGACTACAGAACTGCTGATTTCCAGGAAACTATTCATAAGTAAGTGCTAAGCAAATAGATATTTGTAAACTCTTTTAAAATTACTGATATTTCAAAGTTGAAGACCTCATTATGCAGAGAGTTATGGTTGTATATACAGGACCATATTTAGCTACTGTATAAACTGCTCTTGATCTGTATTGTTTCCTTGCATTTTTCAGTTATAAATGGACCACTGAGGAAGAGTCAAAGGTAACCTCTAGTAAAACTTCAGATTTAACTTTTTGTTCTGCTACATTTCCACATTTTCGCTCTCGTGATGGAGGAAAAAACACTTTATGGGATCTTGCTTACTTTATTATGAGCAGTTTGCTAACCTTGCAGCAAAAGTTCATTTTATTCTCTCTCCTGTGTAGCTGAAGGTAGTAGCTATTACTTGTTGTTGTTCAAGTTAATAGAATGTCCTAAGGTCAATTCATGTTTTGTGATTTGTAGATATTTTTGTGTACTCCAGTTCATGATAGATTTTTTTAATGTTATACACTTCCTTTTCCCAGCTTACTCCACAATGTCTATCAGAATTTTTTATTTCCATAGTTTTGCTTACTGTACTTTTTTTTGCTGAGAAGTCTGTCCATGTCTTACAATGAACTTGCACAGTTTTATTTTCTTATTTGAGAATGCATATTTTACATCTATTTTTCTTCTTCTTCCACAGAAAAGTTATGTATGTAAATGTGTGAGGCCAATGGTGACAGTCTGCAAATATCTTTGCTTCCCATTCTAATATGCTACATAGTTTAAGATTTTTGGAAACAGACACTGCTCAAGCTATATCAAAGTATGCAATATAAAGGGAAGAGTTTCCAGCATTTACACATTACTGTTTGAAAAAATGAATCAAATAGGAAGGAATTACAATTACTACAAGTTTCATCTGCCTTTTTAACACAGGATTTAGCATGTGCCATCAGACATTGCTCAGTATTAAAACTATGCAAGTCTTAAGTGTACCTGTGCCCCAGTGGCTGTCTAAGCATTCAGAACTCAAACAAAATTTATACAGAGCAATTACAGACTTGATTTCACTCCTATTGAGGAGAACAAGATAATTCCCATGGACTCAGATAACCCCATTTGAACAGGGACCTCTCTGAGGTTCTTTGTAACTTGTAAGATCTATTTTGGTGGAATAAAATCATGAGCATATCCTTAAAAGCAGTAGAAGAAAAGTGGCTAACGAAAGCACAGGAACAGGCCATCCTTATGTACCGAAAGATGAACCAGAGGGAAGATGACTGGACTGGCTGAACAAGAGCTTTGGTTGGAACTCAGTTAAAAAAAAGGAGAGTTTATGACTTTTGGAAGAAGGGGCAGGCAACTCAGGAGGGCTACAAGGATGTCATGAGGTTGTGCAGGGAGAAAATTAGAAGGGCCAAAGCCCCACTAGAACTTAATCTGCCTGCTGCCATAAAAGACAATAAAAAATGGTTCTATAAATACATAAGCAACAAAAGGAGGGCTAAGGAGAATCTCCATCCTTTACTGGTTGTAGGGGGAAACATAGTGACAAAGGATGAGGAAAAGGCTGAGGTATGTACTTAAATGTCTTCCTTGCCTCAGTCTTTAATAGTAAGACCAGTTGTTCTGCGGGTACCCAGCCCCCTGAGCTGGAAGACAGGGACAGGGAGCAGAACGAAGCCCCCATAATCCAAGGGGAAATGGTTTGTGACCTACTACACCACTTGGACACACTCAAGTCTATGGGGCTGGGTGGGATTCACCCAAGGGTACCGAGGGAGCTGGTGGAAGCGCTCACCAAGCCACTTTCCATCATTTATCAGCAGTCCTGGCTAAATGGGGAGGTCCCAGTTGACTGGATGTCAGCAAATGTGATGCCCATCTACAAGAAGGGCTGGAAGGAGGATCTGGGAAACTTCATGCCTGTCAGTCTGATCTCAGTGCCGGGGAGCTCCTCTTGAGTGCCGTCACACGGCACGTACAGGACAACCAGGAGATCATGCCCAGCCAGCATGGATTTATGAAAGGCAGGTCCTGCTTGAATATCCTGATCTCCTTCTATGACCAGGTTACCCGCTTAGTGGATGAGGGAAAGGCTGTGGATGTTGTCTACCTCGACTTTAGTAAAGCCTTTGACACCATTTCCCACAGAATTCTGCTGGAGAAACTGGCTGCTCATGGCTTGGATGGGTGTACTGTTTGCTGGGTAAAAAACTGGCTGGATGCCCAGACCCAAAGAATAGTGGCGAGTGGAGTTAAATCCAGTTGGTGGCCGGTCACGAGTGGTGCTCCCCAGGGCTCAGTTTTGGGGACAATTCTCTTTAATACCTTTATCAATGATTTGGACAAGGGGTCGAGTGCACTCTTAGTAACTTTGCAGACAACACCAAGTTGGGTGGGAGTGCTGATCTGCCTGAGGGTAGGAAGGCTCTACAGAGGGATCTGGACAGGCTGGATCCATCGGCTGAGGCCAACTGTATGAGGTTCAACAAGGCCGAGTGCCGGGTCCTGCACTTGGGTCACAACAACCCCATGCAGCGCTACAGGCTTGGGGAAGAGTGGCTGGAAAGCTGCCCGGCAGAAAAGGACCTGGGGGTGGTGGTGGACAGCCGGCTGAATATGAGCCAGCAGTGTGCCCAGGTGGCCCAGAAGGCCAACAGCATCCTGGCCTGTATCAGAAATAGCGTGGCCAGCAGGAGCAGGGAGGTGACTGTTCCCCTGTACTGGGCACTGGTGAGGCTGCACCTCGAGTGCTGTGTTCAGTTTTGGGCCTCTCACTACAGGAAAGACCTTGAGGTGCTGGAGCGTGTCCAGAGAAGGGCAACGAAGCTGGTGAAGGGTCTACAGCACAAGTCCTATGAGGAGCGGCTGAGGGAACTGGGGTTGTTTAGCCTGGAGAAAAAAAGGCTGAGGGGAGGGAGATCTTATCGCTCTACAACTACCTGAAAGGAGAGTGTAGCGAGGTGGGTATCAGTCTCTTTTCCCAAGTCACAAGTGACAGGATGAGAGGAAATAGCCTCAAGTTGCACCCGGGGATGTTTAGACTGGCTATTAGGAAAAATTCCTTAATGTAAAAGGTTACCAAGCATTGGAACAGGCTGCCCAGGGCAGTGGTGGAGTCACCATCCCTGGAGGCATTTAAAAGATGTATAGACGTGTAGCTTAGGGACATGGTTTAGTAGTGGACTTGGTGGTTTTAGGTTGATGGTTGGACTCGATATTAAAGGTCTTTTCCAACCTGATTCTACGATTTTATACTAGACAGAATTAATGTATGCACACACGTATGTATATATTCATGAACTAACGTATTTTTTTTCCCAAAGCAACATGATGATAATAATAGATTTGTAGCAGCAAAAACCATAAATGAATGACATAATCTTATTTGCTTTCTCTCTTGCTCTTTAAAAAAAAAAAAACAACACCAAAAAGTAACACACCACAACTCTTTCATTGTACCTTTAGAAATAAAGTCTAGCCCGGAACTATTTCTCAAGCAGAGTGCTGTACTTTCCTTTTGTTTCCAAAGTTTGTTTCTTTTATCTCAGCCAAACTATAAACATTCAGGACATTTTGACTCAATAGGCTTTGGAAAGATAAGCTTTTTCAATTGCTAGCAATGCCCCCTTTTGGCATAGATCAACTCTGCCTTCCACTTCTAAAGGTGAAGAAACTGCAGCGCTTCTCCCTAAAGCCAGCTCTTTATGGCTTCACATTGCAGGTCACTTCCATTTTCACTGAGCAAAACGGAGTAATTGAAAGCTTCCCCCTGCCCAACATGCCTCATCTCTCACCCTTCGCATGGGAGCAGCCTAAGGTCTAGCTCAGCCCCAAGCAGATGCAGGCAGCTGTGGTAGCAGACTGTGAACAAACACGTCTAAGCAGCAAGACTTGGGAATTACTTGTGCAAAATTATAACTAATGGACTGTTTGACCCAAACCAGCTAACATCTTTCTGTGGATAAATCGGACCAAAAAAAAGTACTCACTACTGACCAGGTAGGCTTGCCTCTCTCTTTAAGGCATATATGTGCCTTGCTAAATAAAAATGTAAATGCAACAATAGATAACAGCCAAAGAAAAAATGACTAGCCATGAGGATACGGACGTCAGAACTTGCAGAGAACATACCAGCTTGAGTAAATAATTCAATGTTCCCCAGGGCTTTGTTCTGGTTGCACCTAATAGTCATCTCTGGCTGAATTAAGCTAGTACAGAAATGCTACTATGTATTACTGGAACAGAGTTATTTACCAATGCAAGAGTCAATTTAAATTGCACTGCAGCTGGACATTTCATTACACTATTCATTTCTGTTAACTCCTATTATGACTAATTTATTTTTTTATATTCATAATAGCTATTTGGCAGCTTTTTTCTCCATGATTTGCACATAAAGAACATTAAACAGGGAACTGCTAAAAAAAATATTTTGACTATTTACATAACATTTTTGCCCCCAGAAATTATTCATAAGGTCATCTGGTTATTTTTGTCCTTCTCTCTTTCAAAATGTCCATAGTAAATCTCGGGCACAACTTAATTGCAGCCAAAGTAAAGGTCTCTTTATATGCTATCTTTGGATTAGACATTACTGTTTTAACCAGAGTAATTTAAATCAGACATTTCTATGTTAGGATCTTGCAGGTAATCCTATAAATTACACAAACATATCACGTGGGTCCCTTTGTTCATCTATGGTGATAAGACATCATTTCTTGAAATATTTTACTAATGATTACGGTATTTGTGTGTCACCCTTGGTCATATCAGGGTCTGGTTTTTAGTCCAAGGAAGAAAGAAAAATGTTGGTCAAAATTAAAAAAAAAAATCCTTCTAAATGATACTGCATTTTTCATCACGAGGAACAATCCATTCAATAAACATCAGATAACTAACATTTTTTGTCTACTTTCCTGAAAGAATAGAGATTTCTACTCACACCTAAGTGGGAAGTTCTGGGGAAAAAAATCTTATCCTTGAAGTGAAAATATCTGCTTTTGTCTGCAGATGGGTAATTGTACTCTCCTATGTTCTCACAACTCATTGACCTACCTGGCCACAACCATTTTAAGCAACTAAGGATTGAAGTCTATGAAATTTATAGGACAGGTTATAAGCTCTTATCTCATATTTGTCCTGTAGCATCGCTAGGTCAGTCACTGCATATCTAAGAGCTACTTCAAAAGTGTAGTCTGAGCTTTTTCTCAGCATGGCTCCTTTCTCCATGGAGAATAAAGAAGGTTTCTCCCTTTTTTAAACAAAACATTCAAAGTTGTAATAAATTCAACTACAGAATATGTACAACTCATTTTTAAAAAATGTAAAACAGAACAGAGAAGAAAAAAATAAGACTAGATAATAGTGAAATAATATATTGGTAGACAACAAATACTTTAAATATTAGCAAATTGTGTAGCTTGCTTCGCTTTCTGTCTCTGCTGTATTTCCAATATAGAACAATACATGTTACCTTCAGGTGACAGAAAATTTATGCTGCCTTTGCAAATTAAGTCAATCAAGTAAAAGTTTCAAATCTCACGGCTCTTCATCAGGCTGTTTCACTGAGACCAGAATTTTCTCTTGCTGACTTCAATCAGCTTTGGTTTCCAATCAGGAGAAGCAAACTTTAATGTCATTTAAAAGCAGTATTTCAAGACAAAGTCACATTTTCTACTTTGATATGATTTCAACATGTAACTAAGACATTTTATGAAAGAAAAATGTCACTTTTACATATCAGATCATTCTGATAAAAATAGCTAAACATTTAATTTCAAATTTCTGATGAGAAACATAAGGTAATTAGCATTTTTTCCAAATAAAAATTACAAGTAATTTTGAATGACCCAAATACCCTGCGTCATTTTGGGTTTTTGACACCTCCAATCCCATTTTCTCACTTGTAGTGAATCAGTTCCTAAAACGTATTCCTCAAACACATTCTTGTTTGTAAGGCATCCCCAACTAAGCTACTGAGTGAGGTGTGCTCAGACTTTCACGTGCAAACAAGTAACTACAGCTTAATGGGTTGCTGCTTTATGAGAGAGCGTCCATTTCTGGTCATGTGGAATCTTCCACCACATAGCACGTGAGAACAGAAATGTGTTAACACAGACCACAGTGGAAGTTTTTAGGATGGTATAAAAGCTCTTGATTTTAAGGTTTTTTAAAAAAGTGTGTGTGTGTGTGTGTGTGTGTATCTGTCTATCTGTATCTCCATCCTCTTAAAGAAATGTTGCAATGGAGGTCCTAAAGCCACCACTGCTTGTAATATCTGGGCAGGGCAGCATAAGAGAAAAACACTCTTATGGAAACATGAACAGGCATTGGAAAATATTCAGTGGACATGGAAATGCAGTGTGAATTGTCTGCTGTAAAGAATTAAATGCAGCATGGCACTGTCTTGCAGGAAAGGCAAACCCATGCACATTTGATGAGAGAACAGACAGGAAACCAAACAGCATCTTCCTTCAGAAAAGCTGACTTTTTTTTTTTTTAAAAATCACAATGGTAGTTGAGATTTCATACTGTTAAGAAACAGAACAAATATCATGTGTCTTGATCAGAAAGGAATGATTTTACTCTAAATTTGATTTTAAAAGCCATGACTTTCATCAATCAATTAAAGTAGAAGGTTAAGACTTGTTTTTCAAGAAATTTAGCAACAGTCAGGTTATCACAAAGCCATTCTAAGGTAACAATAGGTGAAGACTACCAGGCATAAGATCACTTTTTTCCTATCTGTGTAGCTGACTTGGCTTACCCAAAACATATATTCTTTAAAAAGTAGAATACCATCTGAGTAAAATATCATGACTTTTGCTTTTGCTATTTAACATTTATGTTTCTCACCCTATTAGGTGACTTCTACAAATAACCAGTCCAGAAATAAACCTCACCATTATCACATGCTTTTGATAACTAACCAATAAAGTAACCAAATAATAGTTACCATTCACAACACAACACAAACTAGTTTCAATTCAAGAACTGTTCACCTGAAAATTCACTACAAGTATGGGAAGAGAATTTAAAACTAATAAATGGTATCTTTCTTAGTAGTGTTGAGCACCATTCATTGAAAGCACTACTTAATAATACTCCAGTCCCACATAAAATAGAACTACCTTCCTTCAAAAAAAATCTCATAGTTCTTGTGTTTGGGGGAGGTGGTGTTTTGGTTTGGGGAGAGAGAGGCGAGAGAAAGCACGGAAACAGACCTCATCACAGTAGTACATGATGCTACAGTGAAGTTTTCACAGGTAATGGAAGGAACGTGGGAGGTTAAGTTTTGCAGTGGATAATCACAATTGCCTTTCACCTCAAGCAAGGTCAAACAGAAAATTAGTTTTGTGATCTCTTCACAGTCCCAATCTACAGCTAAAAAAAGCTATGACCTGAATAGCAAGAGGCTGGCAGTTAAAGGCTGAGCCACAGACAAAAGGTTTTCACCCACATGCTTCAGCCTCTGGCATCCTATGAGACCTCATCCCTGCACTTAATAGGAGGTTACTGACCTATGTAAGGTGAAGCACACTTATCTTTATGGAATCAGTGTCTTGATCTGCACAGTTACTGTTCTTACCAAGAACAGTCTTTCTCATCCCATGGCTTCAGAAATGTTAATGGAAAATATAGTCAATTACTTGCCGCATCCTACAATCACAAAGAAACTACGTAACCTTGACTATATATACTTCTAAATTAAAGGAAGTTGTAGCAGTTAAGAAATTACAAGAAGCAGTTGTCCATCACTCACAGAAGCTTTGTAATGGGTTTGGTGAAATAATTCATAGAAATTAAGGCAAGGTAAGTTAACAAAACGAAAGAAAACATTGCGTCTAAGCAATATTTAGGATGGATTTTGTGACCTCTTTTCGGACGTGACGGAAGACAGCGAGAGCCCAGAGCATGCCGCCTTGATTTCATTCCCTACCACCCCCTTCAGTGATATCATATGGTCTAACAAAAGATACTAGATTTTAAATTACTGAATTGTATTATCTCTCTGCATACACTTTCCCTCTCTTACATTCTTATGCTGTAATAGCTCCAACAATATTTCTTTTAGAACACAGCTCAAATGCATTTTCTATGCTCCCATTTTCTGCAACATTTATCACCTAGAGTAATTCATAATAATTTCAATGCTGAATTCAGATTTGAAGGTCTCCATTTACTGGCCACACTTAAAAATTGTACCGAATATGCAAAATAGTTATTTGCAAAATTAAGCAACAAAAAAGTTTCAGTGTGATTTGCTAAACCAGTCATTTATACAAAACCTATCTCCTGCCTATTCAAATGCTTCAATGAAGTTGAGTTCCACAGTAATTGAGCAACATTCCAACATTTTAAAATAAGGAAAAACTGTATTATCATCTCTGTTCTTGCTAAACCCTGAGGAGAAATAGCTTGATTGAATGGGGGGGTGTGTGTGTGTGTTGGGTGGATGTGTTCCATGTGTGACAAATAATTACAGAGAAAAAGAGAAATTCATTTGAGTGTTAGTTTTTATAATGGCGAAATCTGTGGTCACGTTCCCTTGTTAAAACTTCTGAAAATAGTATTTCCAACACCTGTATGACCCTGATATTAATCAACAGAGTGCTTAAAAATAGTGGGTTTTTCAAAGAAGAATATTTTTCAAAATCCTGTCCCATATATGATTTAGCTTTTTATATCACCAAGTGGCAAGCCACACATAGTAATGTTACTTACCAACTTTTAGAAACAATGTGTTGAAATATTTAGTATATTCTGTTCTAAATAATGTAATGCATAAAACAAATATTGTTGCCTTACTGGAAGGTCTAGCATTTATTACTTCTCAATCTACTTATAAAACAGCTCAGTTGTAGTAAGAAAAAATCATTAGCCATTACTGTTCTAATATTATTCCTACCATTTAAATTTTTTTAAGTTGTTCGCTGTCTCCATAACAAAATTATGACAACTCACTCGAATTTTCCAGTAGAACATCCATAATTTAGAGCACCAGCGCAGCCTTTCCAATGGTCCTTCTAAACCTGTGTCCTCTCTCCAAGCATGACTAACAGTTCATGCCTAGGGAAAGAGTAAAAAAGTAATGCTTCTCCCAGTACTCATTCTCAGCTTTTGGCAGCTGGCAGGATAGGGAGTTAATAAATTAGAGGTCATCTGCACATCATCCCTTTAACAGCTGTTAATATACCTTTCTGTTATGAGTTTACTTAAGAGTATTTTTGAATACAGTTATAGTTTTAGACCCCTAACAATATTCTTCAGGAGTGAGTTAACTGAACATAAGAGTTATTCTCTGTACCTTCTGTTCACTATATCCTATTGAATAGTGAACAGCATGCAAGTTTGACAATTTGCTCTCTTACAAGGTTAAATGCTAATGTATTTCAAAAGGCTTTCTGGCTCCTGCAATGATGTTGAATTTGAGTCTACTGTGGTTGCTCGATACTTAAAACCTTTCTAGTTAAAATGTCAACCAGACTTCATGAACTACTCAGAAATAAATCAGTAGTTTTTTCCCATATGTCTTTAAAAAAAAATCATATTCAGTGTATAAAAATGACAAAAAGCATAAGGTATTTTCATTACAAAAGTATTTTCATGTGAAATTAGAGCATATTCTCTTCAGGGCTGACTCAGAGCCTTCTTCAAATTTTACTCGGGACTAAACGATGACTTTGGTGACATTCACCTTACCAGAAAACAACCAATTTCAATCAAAATCTTGAAGAAATTCCTTTTCACATGACTTGTCTTTCAAGCCCTAAGATACAGAATACGAAGTGTTCTTTGCTAAATATGAAAAAGGGAGATTCTTAGCTGCACTCTGCCATCCAGAACTCAAGAAAGAAAACAAGACACATTTCTTCTCCATAAATACGAGGTAAGAAATTTTGTTAATATCATAGAAGTTCTCATCAAATGCAATGGCAATTCAGCATGACAACAAATGATATTTTGCCTGAATGAATTGTAAAATATAGGAGGGGTTCTGCTTCCATGTCAGCCTATATTGTATTGCACAAAAGCTCTTAATACACAGTTTCCCTGTGAAAAGGGGAAACAGCATACATGCACAACTTTCTGCCAGCTGCCTCTTCCCTGGGAAAAATAAATGATTCACTGTGGTAAGAGCAAGAAGGGAGCTTGCCAGAGTAGAGCTTTAAATGGTCTTTGAGTTGTGCAAGTTACATTGATTTTTTTTTTTTTTTTCCCCTGCTAAATTTTCCAAGGACAAGCAATTTGGGATCAAGAAACCACAATTAACAGCTGTTACCCATATCCTCCACCTGGGTCTCAACTTATCAGGTGAGACACTTGTCATGAGGTTTCCTTCTGTACTAAGGAAGGACTCATTAAGGTTCACCAAGACTTTGACAGTTCTGAACTACACGGTCCCGTTCACATCTGTTACCTTTCCTGAGTCAGGCTTTGAAAACACCAATAAAAGTTGGATATGACCACTCTGTTCATCTTTGTTCACTACCTCTTCACTGTTAGGGCAATTTGGTATTATTGCAATTATCTTTCATTGGTAAGATTTTTTTTGGACGCCATAGAAAAATACTGCAAATGTTGCATCCTCTGTAACCTTAACCACCATAAAGCCTCTACTGAAGTAATTTAAAGAGATCATTTTTCCATTTTGGCTTTTTTCTCATAATTTGCCCCATGAAATAAACATAATTTGATTGTTACTTTCAAAAGAATCATGAAATATGCAATGGCAAGTAATATGAATGAACCATGTGTTGGAAGGGAATAAAATTATAATCACTTAAAAAGGAAGAACAAAATGTCTAAATTAAAATGCTGGTCAACAGAACACAGAGCTGACATTTACAAAGGTTATGTTTGACTGTAATAAAATAAATGGCAGCTCTTTGTGTACACAGTTGTCAATTAGCATTGCATATGTGTCTCTTGGATACATTTATTTTTGCCTAATGACTCCTTATTCAAGATGTTAAAATCTATTATTAATGTTTGGTAAATACTCCTGACTGAGGGAAATAACTAAGAATAATAGCTGCCTCTTCATATTAGCATTTTCTTTTCATGAGAATGTCACTAAAATGAAGTAATGTAACATCTAAAATCATGAGCATTGTTTGGAAACAGAAGAGTCAAAATATAATAGAAATGGAAAAGTTATAAAAAAATCTTATTTACTGTAGATTCAAGTGAGACAAGAATTATTCTTTTTAAGGTTAAATTAAAGCAAGTAAATCTGTTATTTATCTACTTTGAACTTTGCATCTATAATAAGGCTTCTAATGCAGCCATGATTAATCTTGAATAATACTTTTTAGTAATTGAAGACAAAAATAATTTGCAAAAACATTTATATTTATTGCAATGCAACCATGTGGCTCCCTAAATGCCTGAACCTTGTGAGTGATTTATCTATAATGGAAGTTATATTTCCTTTTTGCCCTTAATCAAGAAAAGAAGCTCTCCAGTTGAAACTCAGAAGGGAGAGACTATTTCCTTCTGGCATCGGCATGGAGTGCTGCTTTGCCTCAAGAGGAAACGCAAAGGCAACGCGCTTGCTGCATCTCTCATTAAGCCTGAGCTGTGCTGGATGATACACAAACCCCTGGTTAGCACGCAAAGGGGCTTGGTGCCAGAATCACGTCCCAGTGTCAATTTAAGTCAGATTCTTTTCATGATTTTGCAGCAAACAGCAAAACCCCTTACTCTCCTGCTTAAAGAAAAATCAGGATACAAATAGACTGAGGATTTGGGGTTTGGGTTGTTGGGGGTTTTTTTCCACAAGACAGAACGACTCCATAGTCTGATGTCCATGAGGCTCACCAGAAAGGGCAGCTAAGGGTACCTCGGTTCTAGGCCTTACTCAGAATAATTTGTACATTTTACATGAAACCAGTCATTGAACAAAACGAACAATCCTGGCAGAACGGATTTGAAACCAGGTGTGGTGGCTTGACCCCTGCCAACAGCCAAACACCTGCCCAGCCTCTCGCTTGCTCCCCTCTCCCATGGGACAGGGACAAAATAGAAGGAAGGCAAAAAAACTTGACTTCACAATGAAGGCAGTTCAATAAGGAAAGCAAAAGCTGCACGCAGAAGCAAAGCAAAAAGAGGATTTCATTCCCTGTCTCCTACTCGCAGGCAGATGTCCAGCCACCTCCTGGAAAATCAGCTCCTCCGCACATGTTGCAGTCACTTGGGAAGACCAGAGCCATCACCACAAACATCCCCTGCTTCCTCCTCCTTTCCTCGAGCTTTTATTGATAAGCACAACATCACACGGTACGGAATATCCCTTTGGTCAGTTTAGGTTATCTGTCCAGGCTGCGTCCCCTTCCAACCTCTTGCTGACTCCCAGCCTAACTGCAGTGGGGAAAAAGCTGGTGCGTTAGCAACACTTTAATTATGTGTATCAAGAAAAAGATGCGTATCGCTCTTTCGCAGGCAGATCCATTATGAAATGCAATAGGTGATTATGCTGAATCCTTTGAAACGAAGGGTTTCAATCCCTACCCATGGGATCCTGTTTGGACCCTGCATATACACAGATATCTAAACAAAAGACACAGGCAGAACTTCAGACCCATTCTAGGCTTCCATGTTTCCTAGTGGCAAGCCCAAGTCAGATTTTGTGGTGTATACTGACCTATAGAGAACTCTCTGTTAAATGAAAATCTCTCTTCAGCACTTAATTTGGTTTCTACAGGAATGAATGGCAGCTTTTTCACTTGGGGGAAAAAAAATATCCAGTACATTCTGTATCAATTGTTTTTATAACACCATGACTACCTCTGCCTATTGTTTTTCAAATATTAACATTTATGGCTTGTTAAAAGGTTTGTAGAGGCAAAAAAATCCATTAACATTTTTTACAAGTAACAGTTTCAGTTATAATCTTTTTTTGTGGGGAAAAGCCTTGATGTTCTGCCTATCAATAGATTCAATCCACAAGCTCAAAGGGGATTTAGAGGTGCTCTATTATTTCTCTGACTCCTCTACTGAAATTCTTTATGGTTATTTATATGAAGTACTTTATCTAACGAAATATAAGTTTCATTTTAATATGTTGAAAATGAAGCAGTTTATATGATAATGATTTAAGCGTTCAGTATCTCCTATCTATAATGAGTATTTCATTGGCCCTTATTTACATCTAGAATGCTAACAAAATGTTTTAATTTATTGCCAGATGAACTTGCTGACAACCTAAGTGTGATGACATCCATAGTAAACAAATATAGTAGGATCCAGGGACAATATATAGAGAAGTGTTCAGTAACAGCCTGACAAAGATCAAAGACTTCACTCTTAACTCAGGAAGAGGAGAGTTCAGGATTCATCCACGAAACAAACCAGACAATGGTGTCTTTTCTTTCTTTTTTTTTTTTTAATAAATGAAAATTTAATGTTTGGTGCATGTAACATTTATCCCATATGTCCTACTTATGACTACAGCAGAGCAATCCAATGTGAATTTCTGCCTCCCATTAGAACCAAGATAAATGCAATCATCCAACAGAATTTACATAGAAACCCTAGATAAGTAAATGTATGTTCCCACAATGTCTTATATAAATAGAAATATCTTCTACAGGCATGCAAATCTTCTAAAGGTGATATTTTTAGAGGTGAATGCACAGTCAAACCAGAGATACATAAAGAGAGACTTCGTATCATTAGTTATACCTCAACAGGAACTGTCAATATGCAGTCTTTCCTGTCAAGATTCAACATCCCTAACATTTAACTCAGAAACTAGTTTGGAAAGTAATTCAAGAACCTCAAAACTATTTACGCAAACCTAAGGTACCATCTGCATGAGCGGCATCATCACCACTGTATTCCTCAGCAGCAAGGCGCACTCCCTCATATTGCTTCTATTTCTTCCTTCAAGCTGCAGCGTTGTAATGCTACATCTAACAGAGATAGATAGGGAACTGTATGACTATATTGATGTACAGCGTGACCATACAGAAGTACCACTGAAAAAAGATTCTTTCCAGTTTCTTTCAGCACTTCCACATATTCCCACCAGTGAGAGATTAGGAGCACACGAGTCCACGAGGAATTCCTCACACCTATGAAAACATGCCACGTTTCACACCCACACATCGCGGCATGCTCTCCCTCTGAGGACTGAATATGTACAAAACTTCTCAGCTGATGTGCACACTGCATACACACAACCCCTAGCTAGTTACTTTGCATACATCCTCCAGAAAAGTAATTTACTATTGACAGAGTAACGACCACAATGAAGAGGATCTTGAAATCAGAACACTGGTTTGCTAACCAGATGATAGGTTTCATATTCGTTACCATTCCCATGGACTGCATTACTGAAATATTTCTATTATTCGTGTCAATAGTTTTAGCATGAGTAGGTCACTCTGAGCGGAGGGCACAAAGTGGTTCTGCAAGTCAATTAACTCTGTATTTAGCAATATCAAAAGCAGATCTCAAAGCAGCACAACAGGACACATTCCACAGCAGCTCTACTCTTTCCGCATATGAAGCCCAGGTCAAACCATAAACTTGCATGTACACATCCTTTCCTCACACATAGAAAAATTAGAAAAGGAAAGAACTTGATCTTCTGCTCTGTCTTCACCACGATTCTTTATTTTGAAGAAGAAACTACTGGCCAGATATATTTCCATTTAGCACTAGGTTTCACTTATGAGACTGAAAGATTGTTTTGAGACCAGGAGCTCTTCTGGATGTTTTCCTGGCCAACAGAGTTGGCCTTAATATTTTTTTTTTTTTTTTTTTTTTTTTTTAAGTTTTTACTTTTCCACCTGGTTCAGTTGCACATGGTTTATTTGTCAAAACAATGCCTACTCTGAAATGCTTTGAACTCCCTGGCACTCTCCTTTCTTCCCTGAACCTTCTGAACTGTTTTCCAGCACTGCCACAGGACTGTAGCTTATTGTGAGATAATTTTTAAAGCCAAAATCAACAGCCATTCATCCCGTGCTACCTTGTCACTATTGTGAAAATGGTAACTCCAGTGACACTGATGAAAAGAACCTATGGACAATAAATCTCCCCTTGAGATTTCCTCAGGGGGAAAAACAAAACAAAACAACCTAACCCTCACCATTCACAAGTTGCTTGCCAAAATAAAACTAAAATGAAAAAGAAACAGAAAATACCTAGAAAACATAACAAATAATTATTGGATACAAAAGATAACTTCATTTTTCTACTTCACTGATTGATGGAAGCGTAGCAGAATAAGATCAATTCACAGGGTAACAAGATGACAAATTAGCTAACTTATTCTGGAGTACCATACATAAATCATAAATTTAAGCTGTATTCTATTTATCTTTGTTTATATGACAGGTCTTCATCTAGAGAACATATGGGAAAATCACAAGCCCATGTCACTATTACTCAGGCAAATTCCCCATGTAAAATAATGAGCCAGCGCTGAAATATTCCATGTTATTTTCAATCCCGAATTCATGTAACAGGGGAAAATAAAGATACCAAAGAAAAATGGAGAGTCACAGGTATCTAGCCATAGAGAAAGAATATTACTTAAAAAACCCCAATTCATCTACCCAATATGTATCAGGTCATGGATCCTCTGGAAGTCTCGTACTTAGTGCTGTAACCCCACGTTATTTCATTCCTTACCCTTCTCCTTCCCAAACTCTCTATTAACACTAGCTACTCTTCTTAATCTAGTCTCATGAGGAAATGAGGTTTAGGACCTGCATCTGTCCATCTCTCAGATCCCCACTTGCAATCAAAACTGATGAGAAGAACAGAGGTCTCAAAATCATTAAAGTGCTGAAATTTATGTGAAAAAGGCATTTAGGTAGAAGACATTAATGCCTTCAGAGGAGGGAAACGTTGCAGAATTACCTCAGCCATGCTATTAGGTACCAGAGAATCAACACAAGGAGAGCTGTAGGAAATCAACCCTCATAAATTCTGCTTTTCAGAGAAGTGCCTGTTTCACTTCCAAAATAAAAAAGGCCGGAGAGAAAAAAACCCGTGCTTTTTCTCTGGGCACTGAACAAATCCAAAGTAACAATAATCTATAGGTATAGTCACAGTAGTATACAACATTTCTTGTGGACAGTTCATCAGAAATCTTTATAATCAGTCTTCTGGACTATTTCTCCCTTATTAAAATCAATCTTAAGCTTTAGACTCTCACAATCTGTGAAGATGTTACGTTGCATTTTCAAAAGCTCCCTTAACTCCTTTAAAGAGGATCTTAATTTCCTTTACTCTCAATGAGAACTGAATGCCTAATTCTCTTAGGTACTTTCAAAATTTTATTAGAAAAATAATACAAACTGAACATATCAAGTGTGCTTGTTCCAGTTCATCCCACATTCATAAGTGGCAAAAATTATATAAAAGTTAAAAGCAGGCTGGAACTTCTGACAGTTTTTTCAAATGACAATATGGAAGAAAAATTTACTACATCTCCCTCAAAACAACATGAAACCTCTACTCTCCTGCAAGTACCATCTCACAGACAATGTGCCAGTCACTTTGAATCAGCAGATGAAAGGCTCTTTGAGACAAGGAATGTACTTTCTGGGTGTGGAGCAAGTGTGAAAAAATAACACATTTTTTCCGCAGAATACAATTTGGATGGTGCATGGGCTACCTTTCCATTGTATGTAGTTCCAAATAGCCTCTTAATACATGAGAAAATGTCATTTTGCCACAGCTTCTCAGTAATAAAAAGCACAAATAAATTCTATATAAAACAATTTCTGAAATGTCAAAATAACCCAAATGATCGGAGCAATATAGATGGTGTCTTTTTCATTCCTGAAGTACATAAAAGAAATTGCACACAGAAGAGTTGAGGTTTAGCACAGGGCCCACGCTACAGATTTACACCCTGGTGAACCAACAAGGCAGAGCCTGTCCAGTGTACCAAAGAACTGACCTAAATTTCCTCCCCATCAATGGTATGACTCAAGTATTTGGCAAAGCTACATCCCGACTTGGATGCTGCTGCTGAACACAGCGGTCACCTGAGATTGCAGTAATTCAGCAGCTGCTTAGCAGCATGTGCCAACAGGCATCCTACATGCTGAAAGCAGCATTTAAGAAGTCTTTCTTGGTGCAGAACAACTGTATTGAATTTAGAGACCAGAAAAATTATTATCTATTCCAAAACACCTGATTGGGTTATTTTCATATTAACCAACCACACATAAATAGATGCATATACAGATACAAATGAATCTTTATAAACAAAGCCTTTGAAGCACAGTGAAGCTTCTAGCCAGAACTGTAAAGTCTACTATAGTGAAACAACTGAAAAAGGTAAAAAACAAAACAAAACCCCATAGGTTGTTCCTTCTTGTTGCCATTGCTTATTTTGCAGGGATCACTAAGAATATGCATTGAGCCTGAAACACCGAAGCTGCTTCCGAATTGCAGTGCTTAGATCTAAAGTTGGGAGGACCTCCTTCAAAATTCGTTCTTGCTAATACAGCACATCGCCACCATGGTTATGAATCTGACCTGTAGCTTTTATTGCAAATGCTAAAAAAAAAAAAAAAAAAAAAAAAAAAAAAAAATCTTATTCTTTCCTTCTGGTAGAAAAACAATTTATTCTGTGAGCAGCAGGAGTAAACAAGCACATGTTTGAGTTTTCTTTCCAACGTGGATTCTCTGATGTATAATAAAGAGTACATATTTTTGCTCAGTGGGAGAATTAGTTTCCCTGGGCACCTATTGTAATGACATTAATGGGAATAAAAGATCTTGGCAATTTCTACCCAAGGTCAAATTGGTAATCAGGTTCTACAGGCAGGAAAGAAATGGTGAAGACAGCAATAGTTACAAAGCATAGACTAAGAATGAGAAGCAGGGGGGAGGACAGGACACAACAAAAAAAAAAACCCACAAAAACCAGATTCCATTAAGGTCATCAATACTAACTGATTTTCTCCGATTTTTAATCAGGATTCCTGTGAGGACTTTTTGTTTGATTGTACTTCACGTATATCTCAATAGTTTTATAACTATTTAACAAGCCCAAACTGACTGAGCGAAAAAAACAGACCAAAAATAAATTATGTCGTTCCAATTCCAGGGGTTAAAAAAGAGTGACCCTTCCACTCTCAAGGGAAATCTGCTGGTATGAGCAGAAGTGTAAAAGGTATCAGAGACTCTGGCAGGGCAAAGTTGTTATAAATGCCCCAAATGGGGGGAGGATATCAAACGACATTTAGATCTTCTTAGGAACCAGTGCTGCTCAGCCAAGAGTCAGATTTGCAGAAGACAAATCTTCCTTAGTGCTTACAGAATTGTCTGGCATAATACTAAAACACAGCCCAAGAAAGCAACAATATTGAAACCTTCAGTATTCCCCAGTGACTTCCAACTGATGCACCGGGGAAGCTCGCAGGCTTCTGCAGCAGCTTTGGAAATTGTGTTTATAATGACAGATTTTAAATTCGCAAGTAGTAAAATTTAAGCCACTCAGCTAAAGCAAAAGAAGGGCTTTACTAACCACAAGAAAAAGAGATCAAGGAACCCAAAGTTAGAGATTAGACAACTCCTTTTATCTTGGCAATAGTAACTGGAACATAGTATGCATCAGATTAATGTCTAGTTAGAATATAATTTGCTGGTATTTTGCAAAGACTTATGAAGATATACTTTCTTCCCCCTCTGCAGGTGCAGAGCAGTTAAAACCTAGGCCTGTTTCAGGGTCTTTTGCATTTTATTTTATTTTTTCTATCTCCTATCTCCTATGCCTGCCTTTCAGATGGTCAAAAACTCCACAAATTCCCAGCTGGCCAATTAACTTTCTCAGACGCTCACTAAGATTTTCCTTAATTCAGTAGCAACTGAGAAGACTCTTAGGAGTATGTATGGTATCATACATCACACATCACTTTTTCCTAATTTAAGCAGCTGTGCCAGACTCTCAGAGAAAACGGATTGACTTTTTCCCTATAGCACTGATGGGGTGACTGACATCACATTTATTATCAGGCCCATTTCAACTTGAGCCAATTTTGTAATAAGCTTACAGCTGACATTATGCTGGGTATTAAACTGAACCTATGTTATTCAGAAGTATTTGGTAAGTTTCAAACAAAGCAATGCTGGAAGGCCCAGTCCAGCGTGGCTATTAATTATTAATTGTGTTATTATTATTGCATGCACTCCTAAGGCACTCTCCACAGTCCATCTGGTGCACCCCTTGCATAATTTAGATTTACAACTGTTCTTTACTGGAGAAGGGAAGGAAAGTGAGACTTTCCTTCTCTTTCTTTTGTCTGGAAATGCTTCCTTTGCAAAAATGACAAATCCAAGTGACAAATGCATGTAGTGTTCAGGATACAACATCAGGAGCACTCTAGCATCTAGTGACAAGATGACAATCACAAAGGGAGAGGTTTGACAATGTGCCACGAGGAATAACTCTTAGCTGAGCTTTGTGTTTTTCCTGGTAAGAGCAAATTATTACAGAAGCACATATGCTAAAAAACCCCAAACCAATAAACCTCTTCCTGTCCTACAGGGACAAAGCACCCCTGTTCATAGCAGCTCCTAATCTGGGTTTGGAAAAAGAAGCAAGTCATAAGTAACGGGGTCCCATGCTATGAAGAGTTTGCAAAGGAAGACTCATGACTGATTTGGAAGCCACAGAATAGAGCAAGAACACAGAAAAACATAAATCATCTCCTCTGCGTTACAGGGCAGAATTTTGCCTTTTCTTCAGAAATACAGTAATCGCGAAGGACAAAAAACATACGTTACTTTCCTAAAACTAATTTTTTTGGTTTTAGAAACTGAAAAAAAAAATATTTGTGGAGACTTTTTTTTATAAAACTGGAAAAAAAACCCCAAACAAACAAAATACCAAACAGATTCTTTGCCAATTTATCATTAGTGAAACTTCTATATTCTTCCACTTCTTTAGTGCCTACCCCTCGTGATAACTCTGGTATCGGGCAGATTTGGGCAAAGAGAGGTTAAAGTCACTGGCTGATGGAGGATGCAGACTCTAGGGAAAGAGCCAATGGATCTCAGGAGGCAAAAAGATGGATGGGACTTCAAGAAAGGGCAGGAATGGGAGTAAGTCGTCACACTCAGGCAAACACTGTGTCTTGTAGCTTTGTTGGCGCTCGGGCTCTCACAGTACAACTTCTTTCTTGAAATGAAGACTTTCCTTTCTACATGGCTCTCTGACTCTTGCCTGCTCTCCACAATTCCAGTTACTATGCAGATTTTCTAGTGTATTTACATCTACAGAGGAATACATAACTTATATAGTACCTACAGTAACTAACATAAGAAGGTTCTCCTACTCATTTAGGAGACAAAATCCAATCAAATACATATGTTTTTAATGTTTGCACAATGTTCTTTCTTTGTTAGACATTATGTGAACTTTCTCACACTTTCCCCTCTTCTAAACTTGAGAGAATGAAAATTTGCTTCAGATTCGGTGAAATGCAACTTCTGCACTTCAACAGCGTAATTTTCCCCGACATGAGATCTCTTGATCTCTGGTCAACACATGACTCTTGCCAGGTGACTCTGGACTTCTGAAAAATTATTGTTGAAGTTCCATAGTCAGATTAAAAAATTTTATTAATCACTTCACCCCAAACATTAGCATTACAAATTGTACACTCTGACAACAGATACATGGAAGGCATCATCAACACAGAGGGGGGGTAGAGATATAATTTAGAAAACTGAGTGGCCTCCAAGACTGCATTACCAAAAATTATATGAAATTAAGAGTTTGGAGTAAAAAGGCAGATTTTTAACAAGAATTTCTTTTATGACCACACTGCACAAGAGGAGGAATAAGACACATTAGATGAAGGACTTGGATGAATTAATCAGATGTGGGTTGTAAGCCAGTGTGATGCAACCATAAAAAAATAATGCATACAATTATGAAATGAAGAAAGATGAGAAGCTAATAACACCGTAGGATAAAACATTGGTTAGACCTTACCTATTAGGTGCAATTCTAGTCACACATATCAAAGATTAATTCAAACTGAACTAGAAGGAGCAAAAGAAGGGTTAATCAAGGAAGAAAGGTGATGTCTAGGAAGAGACGTTTAGAAGTTGGCCGAGTTATTTGAGCCTGAAAAGAAGATTCAGAAGGGATATGATTACTGACTAGAGATATATCAAGTAGATTCGTATGAGAAAATGGAGAAAGCAGAGTTACTTATATCCAGAGACAGTATTACTATATGGAAAAATTTATATACACTGACTACAAATCAATTTAACCCAGGAGTTAGAAAAGAGTACCTAACCACCAGGAAATGGAGTTTCTCAGAATAGAGATAGTACAGGAGAAATGGAGATAAAAATGGATCCTGATAAGTGAGTGAAGATGTTAAATAATTTTAATACTTCAGCATTTAGTAGTTTTTATTAGCTTAGCATTAGACCAGTTTTTCACATGGTCTTTTCCAGTTTGATAGCCTGGTTTTCTGGGAAACTTCTCTTTGATGAATGATCTCTCCCAGCAAAAAAACAGCTATGCCTGTTTCAGTGAAAGAACATTTAAATCAACAACCCTTTATTATTAGCTCCATGCTGTCTTGTAAAAGCAAAATTATAAGACACGGGAAGAAAACAAAACAAGGGCTACTCACAGAGCCCTCACCGTGTGGAATGAACGTAGATTTCCCATTTGCCACATGGAGCAAAATATAGTAGCTGAAGTATGATTAATCACAACGAGATTTGTATTCAAAAGGAAAAAAAAATCACCAAGTTTAACATTGGTCATATTAGACTATTCTGAGTGTGTAAACCATCCAGAGCTCCTAAAGCTGTAACAGCCTTCCTGTTTTAAGCCTGCATTGCGGAGTCATCACATGCGGTCATTTAAAATCCATGGAATTGAATCAAACAAGTATGCCTGGATCCATGAAAGAGGGTCTATGATAGTTCAAAGTTAGAGAAAGACTGTGCAGCTAAAACTAGCTGATATGCCACTTTCAAACACTCCATCACATTCTGCTCGTAGATGTGACTGATGGTTCATTTAATGAATAAAATTTGAAGGCCATATAAACCTAACTTCTTGGGCATCCCATATTCATACCTAGCTGCACCTTCAATGTCCCAGCTGTTATTAACTCTGCAGAAAGAGATTTATTGTCCTAGTCACTCTGATTAACAAGCCCAGCACCATTCTGTTCCAAGCTCTAAGTCAGAGGTTTTCTTTCCAGGATCAGACAAGTTTGTTTTTAACTGCTCAGATTTACTGCGAGTTGGTGTAATTGCATATTGCATTGTCTCCTGACTAAATTAATCTCCCTCCCGGTTTTGTGCATCAGTTCTGCCAAGATCTTTAAAAATCTGTTCTAATATCATAATGCTATTAAATCAAAAGACTGGTTGGCAGGCTGTTAGGGGCTGGGTTAAAATTAATAGTGGTTAAAACTATATATCAAAGGTACAGTAGTGTTCACCAGTAATGCTGTTGTGAAGCTACAATATTCTGCAACATTACTGTTGAGTGCTGTAACGTCTTTTTCTGTCAATTGATCTTAATCAGAGTTGCCCACATGATTATCTAATGTGTTTATGCTGGGTGAAAAGATGACTATTTGAAGCTCACTCTCCTTTCCCTATGGACCTTTGCTAGACTGTGCTAGAGGCAGCACTGAGGCAACAGAAGAGGAACGTGAGAAAACAGAAATTAGGAAAGAAGGATAACTACATAGAAGACAGTAGCTGGAAGAATGCATAAGGGATGAACACTAGACAAGATAGATCAGGAGTATCTGAGAAAGAAGGAATATCTATTAAAGAAAGGGTCTTCAGAAAGAGAAAGGAAAAATGAAGGCATTTCTAGGTTTATCTCTCTAGTAGCTAGTCTTCTACATACTAGGAACTCTTTTTTGTTACTTATCTAGTGGAAATACAGATACAGAAATAAATACCTAAATTTACTTGCTAGAAGGAAACAATATTTGTAGCCAATAATGATCTGAATGAAGTACAAATAGCAGGCACAGATTAAAAAGAAAAAGCTAAGAAAGCAATACTGCATAATCCATAAAGGACAGTGAAGTCTATTGACATCAGAGAAACCAGAATAAGAAAATACTTCAAATTAATTAAAGCAGAGTATTACTAAAACCAAATATTCAGCTAAGTCTAAGCTTTCAGAAAGATGGAATGCTAACAGTGGATTTTCACAAATTCAGTACAATGAAGACATACTGAACTTGAATATATTCAACCATCTCTTGGGAATAAACTATTCAAAAAGATGGGCTTTCCAAAACCTCTTCGACTTCTTTAGTTTTGATGTACAGCCAAGTATTCTAGACAACGTTCAAAACTACACAACAAATAGGAGACTTCACTGATAAATTAATCAAAGGCACAGTAAATAAAGAAAATGCAAAACAAGGGTTCTTCTGTAAAAGCTTTAGAAATACCTGCATGTAAATACACGTAATCCCCAGAGGCACGAGTCTGTATTTACAGAAAATGGATTCACATAGTCAGCATGTAGCTTAAAGACAGCTCATCAATTCTACCTGAAAGTAACCCAAGAACATATTTTTGATGGGTCTCTAATTGCCAGACTTGCTGACTCACGGTGAACTTATTTGATGTGTAAATAAACGTGAATTAGGGGAAGCATGGATAAATCATAAGATACCTGTTCGCACTACCCAGAGGCAGAGATACCACCTGGAACGAAAAAATAATTAGTAAGCTACAATTTTGCTCCTGTTTGAACGTTTGCTTAGACAAGGCAAAGTGAATGGATGCCTCTGAAAAAAAAAAAAAAAAACCACCCACAAAAAAACCCCCCAAAAACCCAAAAGGCATTCATTAGATGCAGGATCAAAATGCCTTTTTTAGATTTTTAATTTATGAAACCAAGCAAGTTGCCTGCAGAAAAGGAGGAGTTTAAGGGCAGAATAAAATGTTTGTAAACTACTGAAGACTGAACATAATTATGTAAGAATGCACATAGCGGAAAGTTGAAATAAAAAAATTAAATAATACCTAATAAGAGATCTTTCTCAAACATCAGGGCTGTGGCTTGTCAGCTATCTCAGAGACCATCTGCCTTCTTAACTCCATGTAATTTGCTACAAGTAATGGCAAAATGTCCACAACTATATTTTATGGTGTTTAGTAATTGCTTACAAAGGGGAGCAGCAGCATGATGTTTTATTCTAATTAATTTTTATTAGAGCAGAATTCCTGAAGATATGTGCAACTTCCATTCACCAGCAAGGTCTTTATGAGCCATAGCTCAGGGAACTTCTGTTTCAGAATATCAATCATTAATTATGAAAAAGAGCTGAATAGAACAATGTAGCACCTGTTAAATGATTTCTCAGGGACATGGTTTCCCGAATACTTTTGATCAAATACTACATACACCTCCGTTGTGTTATTGCCATCTTACTTATTTCCACTGACTAATAATCCTGCTACTTGTCCTGAAAACACATAGGCAAGTGTTTGGTCTAGGTGTTGGTTCAAATATATGCTACATTTTAACAGTTGGAGTTCATTTGTTCCTGATGCTTATTGTAAGAAGATTCATTCCAGCTGTGCATATACACATCCTGTATTCTAGATCATCCTGTTAAATTCTTAGTCTATAATTCTCTGCTTTGATCAACTGAACCCAATTTTATGTAGGCCAACTTGAAATTGAATCAATAATTCTCACTTAGGAAAAATTCATTTGGGGGGTTTGGGGGGGGAGGAAATCTATGTAAAGTGTTGCTCAGACCTCAAGAAAGTTAAGTAAAGGCATTCAGTCTTGATTTTTGGTGTGACTTTCTTCCAGGATAGATTGGAAAGAGGGCAACTATGGTTATGATCAGAGCAAAAAAAGTTTTAACATCCTAAAGTAGATGAGAATTTCTAACTAGTACCTTACCAGGCCTTACGCAGCTTGTAGACAGCAGCTTTAGTGAATACAAAACACCTTACTTAGAGTACTAAGCAGACACGAATTGGTAAGAATGTGCTAACATCTCTTGCATGCAAAACTGCAAAAATAACTTATTTGATTACTAATTAATTCAGAAAAATGCAATTCAGGAAACACATGGAAAAATGCACTCTCCTGGCTTTATTTTTGAGGTATTGAACACCAAAAATTTTTTTTTTTTTTTTTTTGCTACGTCATTTTACGAGTTGAATGTCTCTTGGAACAATACATCAGCATCTCCCCTCAGGAATTAACACAGTGCAACACAGGTGACTAACCACAGACATGCAGTGTTTTTCCAGAACCCAAGAGTATCCAAAATACAACAGATATGAGCAAGGAACTACAAGAGATGCAAATTCTTCTGGTGAGGCAGATGATATCTGAGCAGTTACTGAAACAGCTAAAATGGCACTAGATGTTTAGTCTAGGAATCTGAAAATTTCCTTCAGAATCTGACATCCTAGAAACTCAAGCAAAATAAATCACATAATAGCTGCCTCTGAAATTATCTTCCTCTCTGATTGGGAACATACATGGCACCAATATTCCATTACAAAATTGATCCAATACTCCAGAAGTGGTAAATTCAACAGGTGAAGACCCTTCGAGCAGCTCCCCTACATAAATGATACATTATTTTACCCAGACTTTTTGCTAGCAAAATGCCCTACATCCCTTAGTAAATAGGCAGATACTCTGAAATATAAACAGTAACAATTGACAACTGACCAAACAATCCCTAAACTAATCTTTCAATTTTTCTTGTAATTGGAAAGAGATGACCTTGAACACAGCTACTAAACAGGACCAGTTCATGTAGACTTCAGCTCTAGACAATTCTGTGCATGACCCATTTCTAACCTTCATAATGCCTCTGATACAATTTAACATACTCAAATTATTTGACTGAATGGAAAAGACCTTTTTGACAATACAGAAACCAAAGATGAAGTTGGTGGTATTAAATCTGAAATAATGAGTTCAGATCACTGCTGAGGGCCATATAAGCAGGTAGATAGATCTACAATACTTGTTTCCATTTTTATTATTCCCTTGGCTCAGAAAAGTTACCTACTTTCTTCTCTGACTCTTAATGGGTTTTGACTTTTTTGTGTTGTTTTTCAAGACACATAAGCACAACAGGGAGCCACATAAAACACTTCACATTTCTGAAAAAATGCGTCAAGAATCACTTAGGAGTTCACAAGAATTAGCAGAAGTGAGAGAGCTTAATTCAATCAAGAGAAGTGGGCTCTTAAATTAAGTGCGGGATTCAATTTCTCCTCCTTCCCTTCATCTTTGAAATTAATGGGAGTCTGTTCCTATACGTCAACAGGTTTGAAATAACTGCCTGGAATCCAGGTCTGGGGAGGGACTAACAAACATGGCATGGTCATTCTGAGACACTCTCCAAAAAAGTTTCAGGGCAGATCTGGCCACCTTAGTTTCTGATGGACAGTATTCTACCAAAAACTACAGTCTCACTGAAGTAACACCCTGCAGGACAATAAGCTTTCAGATTACATTTTCAGTGGAAAAATTAAAATACTTCGTCTCAAGCATGACAAAATGTTTCATTTTGATGTTAGCATGCTAGTAGTTTTATCATATTAGTTCTATTATTTTTATATTAAGATCATTAATTTAACGCTGCTAACAGAATAAAATTAACAGTAAAATGAAGTTTCCTTTCTCAAGCCTCAATAAAATGCAATATTACATAATTTTATTAATTTTATATTTTAATTTCACAATAAGATCTGGTTCAACTTTTCATTTTTTCACATATCTACCTTTCTAAAGAGCGTAAGAATGAAGAAACAGAGAGGAAGGGCTACATTAAAACTGTTGTATCAGTTTGACCCAGCAGAAGAATGAGTAGATTAAAGAGGTAGTGAGATCTGGTCTCAGAATTTCCAAGAGGAACTGATCCTTGACAGGACCACAGCTGATCTAATGAAGCCTAAGTAAAGAGGTAAAAGAAGATGGAGGTGAACAGGTTTTGAAGACTACAGGAAGGAGAGAGTGGCCTTGTCTAGATATTTCTAATAGTGAAACCACAGAAAATCCAACACTTCCAGTGAAGATTTCCATCTCTCTCTCCGATAAGAATTTTGACTAAGGAATCTAGTGATTTTTATGGAATTACACATAACCTGGTATGTAGAGATGGAAAGGAGTATTCAAAGGTACAAACAATCAATAGCAACTGTTGTGTAAAACCTGAACGCAAAATTTAAAAATTTTAAATCCTTTTTTTTTTTAAACAAACCTTATTAAAAAAAATTCAAATCCCTGCAATGTGACCTTAAAACCTGTTCCTAATAAGTCAGAAAGATTCTCATCAATAACTTAACATGAGGAAGAAAGCTGTTTTCGATCTCTCTCTGAATAGAATTTGCAAATAAATTTTATGCTGTACTTGCACAGCAAATTGAATATGTCTTTGATATAGATTAATAAATCCGTTCTAGCATTAATCTAACCATTAGGGATAATGATAACAGCAAAAAAAAGGGGGCAATGTGACATCTAGTACCTCACTGCAAACCCACTGAGGACCTAACATACCCATTTGGGCCCCAAACCCATGCCGAAGATATTTCGTTTGCTGTTTCTGCTTTCTCATAGCTGCACGACAGGTAGCAGGGATACCTGTCCGCCTGTCATTCTTTCACTTTTCTAACTAAGAGATAAACAAAACCTAACAGTTTTGCTTTGATACTACTCAATTCAGAGAATGTATATTTGATTTATTTTAGTAGAGGCTGGACAGAAAAACACCAGAACGGGGAAATGTTTGGATATGAACTGTCCCTAAAAAGATGTCTTCACAGCACGGAGTAGCCTTTGTATCCTCCAAGTATCTAAGAGTGCTAGTGTCGTGGTTTAACCCCAGCCAGCAATTAAGCACCACGCAGCCGCTCACTCAGTCCCCCCTCACCCCGTGGGATGGGGGAGAGAATCAGGAAAAAACAAGTAAAACTTGTGGGGTGAGATAAGAACAGTTTAACAGAACAGAAAGGAAGAAAATAATAATGATAATACTAATAAAATGACAATAGTAATAATAGAAGGATTGGAATGTACAAGTGACACACAATGCAATTGCTCACTACCCGCTGATCGATGCCCAGTTAGTGCCCGAGCAGTGGTCCCCCTACTCCCCCCAAGTTTCTATACTGGGCATGACGTCACATGGTATGGAATATCCCTTTGGCCAGTTGGGGTCAGCTGCCCTGGCTGTGTCCCCTCCAACTCCTTGTGCCCCTCCAGCCTTCTTGCTGGCTGGGCATCAGAAGCTGAAAAATCCTTGACTTGGTATAAACACTGCTTAGCAACAGCTGAAAACATCCGTGTGTTATCAACATTCTTCTCACACTGAACCCAAAACCATAGCACATAGTACCAGCTAGCAGGAGGACAATTAACTCTATCCCAGCTGAAACCAGGACAGCTAGGCAAGCTGAAGACCCCACTGCACAATCCCAGAGCAAAATAGCCAACTCCTGTTAAAAAGTGAGTACCATCTTCAAAAACTACAGCATAAAATGAGTGTGCCTACATGACACACGAGTGCAGCGGCCAAAGCAACGTCAGGATTAAGCGAGTTCATTTATCTACCTGAAAAACACACTAAAGAGCAGTAGCTGCTGACAATAACGTGGACTGATTATCTCACCTACACTAAACCACTTTGCTCCCTGATACACAATCTGGAGCCCCAGTCACAAGATAACTTTGCCTTCCATTTGCCCCCTGCAAAGGAGCACAAGGTAACGCTTCACTCTTTATTCTTTACTTCACATAAAATGTCTTTTTGTTTGTTTTTAATGACTGCTAGGAGCTCCATTAGATACTTTCATTTCCCCCCTGACACACATACACAAACCCTATTTTGCTTGCTGCTTTTTCTTAACTAAAAGCTCTGAAAATTCCAGAGAATCCAAGTGCAACTGCGACATGGGCTAGCAGGTATGAAATTGCTGAATGGAGTTCCTTACAAGTGCTGGCAACATACCAGACTTCTCTACCAGGCTCCATGGCCTTTCTGATAACTACAACAATCTAATAAATTATACTGGAACAGTGGTACATTTGGCTCCAAGGAAAGATGGATAAAACTTTTTAAAGCAATAGCAAATTAATCAAAGTTCAGCTTCTGGAGGAGACTGAGCCTATTTGTGAATTCAGCTTTAAAATACAGAGACTCGCATTTTGAAGATACAGAAACATTTCATTCTGACAGTTTAGAAAAACAAAAATATATGTTATTAGTTTGTTTCACGCAACACTACAAAAAAAGACTTCTTTTGAAGTGCTAACATTAAAGAGCCAACTTCACTAAATGTAATTTCAAACAGCAAAAGATCTTCATTTGAGGGAAAAACACCCTACCTTCCCCACCCCCATTTTAAATAATTCCCTTTAAGATTCTCCTGAGCCTAAAATGTCTTTGGCATCTGACCACCAAACTGAAAAATGCATTACTCACAGAACTCTTTCATGTTTTTGTGAGCTATTTTGCTCTATGTGGCCAGCTGGGCACTGTTCCACAATTAAAAAATGAACAAAACCCCTACTCGACTGAAGGGAAGACTAATACCAAAGATAAAATATTGAAGCACTAAATAAAAGAAAACCTGGACCATTAGCTAATAAAACTAAATTCTGGAGAGAATTAGGTAAGTGCACTAACATCACTGCTTTTTACTTCCTTTTATCCTCCCATCTCTCTTTGTCAAGTATGCTAGCTTATACAGCAATGAAAGGCATACCTGGTAAAAAAAAAAAAAGTAGCTCATACATTCAATTTTCAAACTCTTTCAAGCTGAGTTGTTTTCTCTAAATTCCAGTTACCACATGCATGAACTGACTTTTACCAAACGCTGCTTATCTTAGACTGAACCTTCATTTTTCATCTCATAAAGTCTGTAATTTTTAAGGCCAGAAAGGAGCATGACGCGCGTCCAGTGCGATCCTCTCACACAGAACAGGCCAGAGAGCTCCGAACCACTGGTGAAAGATCCAGATACCAATTTGCAGCTGTCATTCTGAGGGAGCAGAGAAGCGCTTTGGACGTGCTTCCCATTGGCAGCATTTTAAAATAAATCTCTACTGTCCAAAGCAGTGTCACGTCGAACGATCTCAGTCTGGTTGGTGTTGGGAGCTGGCCAGCTGCATAGGATGCAAGGGATGGATACGTGTGCCTCGCCGAACCCGAAAACCCTAGTGTTGTCCCCCGTGTCGCACACTCCCCCCCCAGCCGCTGGGATGCACTTCATACAGTATTCAAAACACACGTGTGTAAAAAGGAAACTTTCCTCTCAAATGGCTTCTACGAATGATGTACTGAATCCCGCAAATTTCCACCCGGCAAACGGGGCCCTAAGTCTGCCTTGCGGACTTGCGTGCCTGTGGTTGCTGTGCCCTCTTAGGGAGCAGAGCAAGACCTTCTGCGCAGAGATGAAAGCAGAAACTTGATTTGGAAGGAAAAAAAGCAGCTAGAATAAAAATAAGAAAAAAACCCTACCTGATTACCTAGATAATTATATTACTTATTTTTAAGAATGCTCCTTGTGTGGTATAAGTACACCATCTTCCAGCTACTTGAAAAACAATCTGAAGAAAAGTAAGCACAATGAGAGGACTAAAAATTTCCATTCCTGTAGAGAGATTGTGATCCTTTTTGAGAGTGGAGCTCTCATAAGGAATTCAGAGGAAACTAAATCTTACGTTTGCTGTAAATACCGATAGCTGCACTGAACCCAGTGATACTAAAACCAAGCTTTGGGTTCTCAGTAGACTGTACCTGGTTCAAAAAGGTACCACAGCAGTACTTCATGTTTGTTTGGCTAATAAAATATGAAATGTACCGTTGGTTCCCAGTGCTTCTGAACTGATAAATTCAACTGACACTAAAAGTCTGCTCACACAAAACCAGAAAATTTGCTTTATTCCTAAACTGTAAAGGTGTTTATTGTAACTTGGATATTGATCTAAAAAATTCAATACTGCTGGCTGTCAGGTTTGTCACTTAAAGTGAAGCTTCTTCCTTTGTTTTGGAAAGACTGCAGAATTGCCAGCCATTGGGATTTCTAAAGACACCAGCATCCTAGATAACTTGTTTTTATATTTAAAGAGACAATAACTATACAATAAATAGTAGAATTGCTCTGTTCCTGACTTTCATAGTGCATGAAAAGTCTCTGTTTAATTTAATCCCTGTAGTTTTGTAGCATAAGATGTACATGTGTTCATGTGTGTAAACATCCATACACATGAAATCAGGAACCACTAAAACTAGAATCAGCCCTCCCCTCCAGCAAAGTAAAAAAAATAAATTTGTGGCTTTTCTTTTCCTCCTTTCTTCTGAAGGCTACCCATCGATTACTACCATAAAAGCTTACAAGAGTTGGCAGTTTCTGGTGAGAGAACTCTCTAACACAGACATTAAGGAGTTTCCCAAACTGAAAGCAAATGGCTCCAAACTAGAGGAAACCCAACACCAAGCTTAAGAGACCTTCCAAGCCCCCACCGCAAGCACACGGGTACCTACAAGGACAGAGATCATGCCCACTTGCCACTCTGGCAGATTAATTTACCTCTCTGAATTTAATGAGTTACAGGAAGATTCCAAAGAGACTGCATTGTAGATGACCAATAACTGGAAGAATGATTAAAAAAAATTCAGTTTACCACGTTAGTCATTTGTAGGCAGAGAAAAACAGGAGACTAGAGAATTACTGACTATGTAGAAGCAGTTAACCTATCCAGTCTTTAAAAGGATATAGGAAAAAAAAAGCACCAACAAAAGGCTTATAAAAATCAAGTTCATGAAATGAAACATTCACTATGCATTTTCTGACAAGGTAACAGTGCAAAACTGAACCTGCCATCTTGTGCACAAAGACCCTGAGTTAGTGATACCAAAACAACTGCTACGCATAACCCTCTTTTCAGGCATTAACACTATACGTTGCAAGACGACATGATCTGTTTTTTCATCAGTGAGATGGCTTATAGAAGCAGTCTGTCATTTTAAGAGCACACCCTTCTTCTATATTTGTAGGACTGCAGACTTATAAAATGTACAGTATGAAAAGCTGTAAATGGAATAAGCCAAAATATGACTTCAGCTTTAGCTCAAAGCATAAAAATAAAAGTTATAGATAACAAATTCTTAGTATGACTGCAAATGTGCATAACACTTGGTTTTGTGGTAAGAGTTCCCCCTGCTCATACCAATAATTAAGTTAATAATGAGTATGTTTCCAAGTTTCCAACTGAAAAAAACCCAAGATTCTAATTTGCTTTAAAACATGACCACTCTAAATTATTAGCATGCAGAATTGACTTATGTATCATAATAATGTTGATATTATTATGGCAAGTGATCATGTTAAATAGTATCTCATGAAATGTGAAAAGGTCAGATGCTCACCTGATATAGGTTGGAAGAAGTATTGACTTGAAATCTACAACACTGATTGCAGCAGTAAGAATGTAGATGATAATTCTATTGTAACCAGATAATTTTTAATTTTTTATTTTTTAAACAACAACAAGAAAATCTTACTGTATACATCTTTGGAGATCTCACTCCATTAGTCCAAAGTCAAAAAAGCAATTTATTCTTGAGATGCCTACTGTTTAAAAGTTAGTCCAAACTAACAGAGTTTAGAATCTATGTACAGGGCATTTTTTAAAATTCTGGAGATCTGGTGCTTTAAGAGATCAATAAATAGGAAAGAAAAATTTTGGAGAGGATAAAATGAAACAAAAAATGGTCCCAGAAATAGCAAACTAAACCAGGAGAATAACTGAGTGACTTTGGTGCAAGATAATGTGAAATAAGAACTATTTACCCACTTGTACACATTTTACAATTACAGCAGCTATTTATAAAAATGTAGAAACTTGTAAATTACTTTTTTTTTCCTGGATTTGGTTCCGGTCCGTTATTTGATGAACACTGAATGAAGCTTATGGATGTGATACAGCACAGCATTCATACTGTAAAATCTACGGTAAGCCCCAGGAGAGAGCCTTAGCACTGTAAAACCTACTAAAGGATAGTTTCAAGTGTGCACAATTTCCCCTAATCTCCTTTTTCTAGGTCACATAACTTGAAGGGAAATAAAAATGGCTCAAAAAATGGCAGGGGACTGCCTAAATCACGTGAAGCCCCAAAGCCAGTAAAAACTAGGGCCTTAGCTAATTGCCTTGCGAGCCATAAACAAAAACATTCTATTGAAGCGAACTCCAAAGCCACCTTCACTTAAAACTCCAAGGAAGATATATTTTGCTAAGAAATTCCACTTGCTATTGGGGAAGTAGCCAGAAAACGAGGGGCAACGTTACGTGAAAGGGCTCCACTTTTTTTTTTTTTTTTTGTCATACAATATCTAGTTATTTTTTGCATCTAGCAGGGGTTCAGTTGCTGTATTGAGAGTGCCCGATTTCCAGAACTGCTGCCGTTCCCTCATGACCCCTCTCACAGAAGAGGTCAGCTACAGCTTTTCAACCTGGCCCCAAAAATTCATCTGCAATGTGCTTAGGTCTCGCCAGTAAGACCTGGGACTAGCAGCTGTAAACCACGATACAGTTGATAGAGAAAACTAGAAAAGGTCTCTGGACATCCACGTCCCACTTTCAGCTCAGACGCTAACACAGCATAAATAAATAACGCTGCAGTAAGGGAGTGCAATTTAGGAGTGACATAAACGACCAAACCAAGAGTTGGAAAAGCTAGTCATTCGTTATTCTGCACCATGTTTTTCCAGAGTTACATGAGCTGCCAAGCTCTACTACAGCTAAACCACAATACCCTTCAGGTACTACTACTTATGATAAGCAGAAACTCAAAAAGTAAAGGAACTCTCATTATTTGCAACGTATGGTGGGATTAAAAAAAAAGAAAAAAGTGAATGTATTAATTTCTTCCCTTCCTACATAAACACTTAGATTTTTTTTTTTTTTTTTTTGGAGGGGTGTCAAATATTCATTCACCCTCTAGGATGTTTGGAAAATCATGCACACATTAAGAATATCCAGTCAGATAGCTTAATAACCGTGCTTAATTTTCTCACAATACAGTCTCTTTGTTTTCTGACCCTCACTACAGTCCAGAATTGCACATGTACAGAAAGTTAGCTCTGTTGGACAGCAAGTTTTGCTGCTACAGTAAGAGTATTGACAATATTTATCAAGCAGTAATTGGCTTATTTTTTAGATTAGTGCCATTTTCAACTCATATATTCTCTCACATTGGTTTTATTGGCTCTAATCACGGGGGTAAAACCAGTGGGATTCAACTCTGCATGCTGTGCTCCCATCTGTAGCTGCTTAATCTTTTTGCTGAGAAGTGGGTATCAAAAGTATACCCTCAATATCAGTATGATTTAGGGAAATGCAGATGTGTATAGTCTTCCTATGGCAGAAAAGAAATAGTTTTGGTAAATGTATCACTGAAATGCATACTCCAAGAATGGTGTGGTGCTTTCTTAAAGACAAGTCACATTTTCATGTATTCAAATCAATAAATTAGTACCATACATAACTGAAAAAATACAGAAGATGTTTTGATGTTCATAATTTGAAAACTTTCAAATGGATATGCTACACGGGAACTCAAACATGCAGCTTAACATAATTGCTTCTAAACGTAGTTTAGATCTGTTATTCATTTTAACGTTCTTTTTTTCAAAAGATGGTAGTACAATTAAACATAAGACTCAATGTTCTGCAGAATAAAAAATGTATGCAGCTCCCTGTTCCTAACAGCAAAGAGACTTCATTAATTGTTTATGGCAATATAGTATCTGCCACTGCCTCCGTCTGTGCATAACGGTGTGTCCCAGATCATTACGATCCTGGAAATGAGACGACAGGGGCTCTGCCCTGTGAGACATGAGAGTTTTCTCTTCTGATGAACATGAATTTCAGCTCAGGGTGCCTAATAACAGCTTGTGGCAACCAACAACTCACAGAATCGGACCACAGATCAGACTTCATAGATTTTTTTTAAATGAATTCTGTTCCTGATACCAACATGAATGTTTTCCCAGAAAGCAGCAAATTTTCAGAAATTCTCAGAAGGCAATGATATTTTTACCTACATAAACACGATCATGTGCTGTAATCTCCCACCTCCATATGCTATGGATTCATGACTATGTAAATAAGCTTCACACTTCAGCACAAGGTGTAAAACGACATGCAGTTTTCAGGAGGTCCTGGGGTTGCATTTCTTGTGTCAATAACAGCATGATTTTTGCCCAGTTACTAAGAACTGGGCTGTTTGGGTGGGCACTGCATATGCTAAATGACATCCTCTGTAGCAGACAACTGAGACTGTGATTCCTGTTGGTGCGTCTCAAGATCATGTATGTGCGAGTAAGAAAAGCCTTACACATGTTTTGCATGTTATATGCAGAGTACAAAAGAGCAGCTCACTAACATTCGGATTGCGGACATGATACATTCAGTGATTGTGCGTCATCATAAAAGCTCCTCAAAAGTAGATTTTATTTCATTTTGAAAATGCCATTCTTTTTATTGCATTAGAACCATCACTAAATGAAAGAAACCACCACCTCATTGTATTCCTCAATGATCAGGAAACACCTTTTTTTTTTTTTTTTTAAATCTGAACACAGGAACAAGCCTAAACCCAAACAGAGGATCAAGGTACTTGGAAAAGGGACTAGTAATTGGCAAAGGAAATCGGCTGTGAGTAGTCTGGGGAAACCCATCTGCTTCAGAAGTATAGAAGCATCTTTAAACTAATGTGATAGAAATAGCTCCAGCTAGGAAAGGTCCTAGCATCACCTAATGTACCCCACTCTCAACATTGTACAAAAGCCAAGACAGAGGAGAGCCCGAAGTACTTTGAGAGGTACTGCAGAAGCCAGCTGCCTTCACAGCCTTTATATGTAGATTTCTGGGCAGAACCCCTCCAGGTTTCATGTTAACAAAGCCCTTTCTCAACCTGTGAGCCTCATGCTTTCTTACCTCATTAAGAAATTCAAAGGTTTCCATCCATGCTGATGCTTTTTGTTTATTCATTTTCCCATGAGTAATGGCTTGTACACAAGCTCTCTGCTGCTACCAAAAATAACTGTCCCTCATTCTTCTCACCAGGCTCTAGAAGCTCTAGTGCTGAGCCACCGCAAGACACCATTCTGCATCGTTCCGTGGGTGGCTTTATGAGAATGAATGAATTCCAAGTCATACAATAACAATGATTCATACCTCCACTTTAAGTCATAGCATCCAACATCATTTGGAGCATATGATATTTCAATGAGTGGAAATTCATCTGATTTACTTATTCACAAAATGAAATTGTTTTGGCTATAATGTACAGGCTTTAAAGCATCAGTTCTCTCTCATCCCATTATTACACAGTTTCTTAATTACCTCTCTAATCACACTACCTAATATCGTAAAGTGCCTTGGAGTGTGTGGAGAAGTTGTTGTACATTAAGAACCAAATTAGCAGATTTGGAGAGGAAAGAAGTCTCTTTTGTGTATTCTTCCCATAGCCCCGTGGAAAGAAGTGTGCTTTTCATCCTTGTGTTAACACTACAACTCAAAGTCCAGGTGGCATCATCAGTCCATATGCTTCAGAGAAGTGCATTTTTCAAAATATCGCTTGGAAATTACAGGTCATTAAACCTTACCGTCCTAGCCACGCTGCCTTTGTATTTGAGTTTGGTGCAACCACTGTGAAGCATACCAAAAGAGGACCTAGGGAAACAGAGGACAAAGCCGTAGGCTGCAATAGGGGCCTGGCCCTGAGACATGAATCTGGGAGACTTCTCTGTTTTAGAAATGTCGTCTTCTAACACTGGACTGCATTCACACTACAATTTAAAAAAAAAAATTAAAAAAAAATATATATTCTGCAGGTCTACTGCTATTACTTCACCTGTCCTGGTTCATTTTAAGGTGTGTCTTGGTTGAGACTTTTCCTCAAACCATTGTTTTCCACAGAAAGATTCAATGTGTATGTGCCCTAGATAGATCAATTAGCTTTCTCAGATTCATGTGTTAAGAACTTGCTACATACCTGCTTTAAAAGGTATATAGTTTCTTCATTAATATTTAACCAGGCCACCCATTTGTAAAGGACCACAGAAGTCAGCATTCAATTAGAAACTCTCAGCTTATTCTATTATCTACCTTTGATTTCAATATGCTGTTGACTTGCTTAAATGCTGTGAAACCATTTCTATTCTTTATATGACTTCTTTCTTGAAGTCTCCATTAACATAAAATAATACAGGTCATTCTCTGTCCATCTGAAAATTGTTTCCTATTCATTCTTCACCAGATATTTAAGGGATGTTTATTCTAGCATAATTTTGAATCCAGTTTGGTCTATCACTTTTCCCAAATGCTTTTTACCAATTCTCATTCTCTGCTTTTTTGGAAGGTTTGTTCTGTTACATAAAGTCATCAGAGACATTGGCATTTGTCCTTGTTGCCTAAGCATTTGTGTTGCCTATACTTTTCATCATCATCCAGTCTACAATGTCAACTGGAAAAGGAATGTACAGCAGGTTCTACATCAAATTGTTCCATCATTTCATTAAAATTTTATGCACCTTGACCCAAACATTATTTTCATAGCATCCTATGGCAAGTTGCACAATAAAAGAGGATGCTGTTAGTTAAACTCCCTTTGAAAGGCATGAAATTCTCCCTTGTATGCATACTTGACCACCTTTTGTTTTATATACGTACACCACACTAAAATACTGTTCCTACAACAAGGGGTTTTGTGGACCCTCACTCATTAGAGCCATGTTTTTTGAGAAACTTGTCTTTTTAAGTAGTTTGACAAAGATTCCATTTTTAGGTACATTTTGATGTTCTCTTTCCTTGGCAAGAAATCTCATGCTTAACACAAAGAGCAGTTCTACCACCTGACATTTTTAATGCATGCCAACAGTCGTCTTTTCTAAAGCAGGACTAGTCCATTTCTACTCCATTTTATGCATGAGAAAAATTGCTTGATGCCACACAGTTCTGCATTTACGTGTGGATCCCTACCCCCTCACTTCAATTCTTTTGTTCTATTCTTTCTCCCTGTTAAAAATCTACCTCGGGGGAGGGGGGGGGGTTGTTTTATGTTTTGGGGGGTTAGTTTTTGTTTGTTTTTTTTTATTTATTTATTTTGTTTAAACACATAACTATCCACAAATGAGGAATAATAAGACTTGAATGTTTCAAATATTGGTATTCTCAGTCCACGGGGGAATCAAAAGAGAACAAGTGGTACTACTTTGAGATTACCATATTAAGAGAGGCCAGGTAAATTGCACAGTTATACAACTCAGAATTCAGCTTAAAGGATACAGTGAGTCCATTCCTTAGCAGGTAATCAAACCACCTAGCCTATGAAGCCACTTTGTTTACACTTCACAGTTTCTTACTACCCTAATAAATTAAAATAAAACAAAGACAACAATAGGAGGAGGATGGAGCATACAAGCTGCCATCAAGTAGAACTGCACAGATCAGCTGGTATGGATTAAAAGATTTCTCCAACTGTGACTGGACAGGACCCAGCACAGAACAACTGTTGAAATCAAGCAGCCATAACAGATTTCATAATAGGTCCAACTTACAGAGCAAGAACTTGGGGATATCATGTCCAGCCAAGCCTAGTGAGTCTGCAGCTCCATACAATTCCATCTCCTATCAGGAACTGCTCTGCAAGCACTACTTTCCATACGTGCCTTCATGCATTCAACCAGCCAACTCTCTGCAGATCACCAGTCAAGGCTCCACAGGCCAGGTATAATTTCTCACTAACCTTATCTAAGCTTTAGACTGTAGGACGGGTTAAATCCCATCCAGATGATAAAGATATTTTCATTTTAATAATCAGTTTATTTTCTATCTTACTAGTAAAATGATGATGATCCTAATGTTTTTACAATGGAAGTTGAGTGGAAAATATTTTAAAACAGCCCATCAAAAACAAACCAAAAAAACAACCCACATCACTCTGCAACAATACTGCAGAACATCATGAACTGACAGTAAAGCCTGTGATATTTACAGGCACTTTTTATTTTTAAGAAACAGAAGAGAGCCCTGGACTGCAGCAGGCTAGGAAGGGAGGGGAGGGTGACGACAGGGGAACTGCTCTTTGAGCAGTTCATGCTCGCTGTCCATGTGCTCTTCAGCTTTTAGTGAAGGGTAGGAAATGTGGCGCCTACAAGCAAGTTAGCTCCTTTCAGGTAAAAAAGAAGGTTCGTTTGCTCTTTGACTAACCATCCAGTGAGTAAGATGTAATGAAGAGATGATCTCTCAATTGCACACAGCTCTATGGGCACGCCTAGGATGGAATGTCTGCCAAAGTTTTGGGATACACAGACTTGAATATTAAACTAGAGAACTTTATGTGCACAAACAAGCTGATGCTAAATCCCTTTTTGGCATTTAGCATCATGTAGACATTGCAAAGAATGCTATTTTATATCATAAGCAACCAAGGAGTCCGAGAAAAACAACGCACTCTTTAAGCTAAAGGACACAAAGTAAATGGGTATAAACTACCCATGAAAGCAAGCAAGCTGGAAATTAGAGGAAGATTTCTAAACATCATTGAAGTTTCAGAAGAGCTGCCCAACAGTAGAAGCAAATAAAAAAAAAATCCAATCCAATTGTTTCATAATGAAGGTTGGCATGTTAATGAATGTAATGATATGCTGCCATTGACTGCAATATCAGGACATTGGTATCAACTATCCTGTTCCTTTCTTGCTTGCTGAGGAGTTCTGTTAACGTAAGCTTCTAGAAAGCACATTTTACAAGGGTGCTGAACAACTCTCCTGGCCAAAATGTTTGGAACACCCTCTTTCTCAAAACCAGACACTGGGAGCAAAAGGCAGCAGACAGATTTTCAGACTATCAGCATCCAGTGGCTGGAGAGGTTAATCTAGATTGTACTGACAGCTACTGAGCAGACACCTCTTGAATTGGAAGTGCAGAAACAAAGCTGCACCATGAGAATCTGCTGGTTCTCAGTGATTTTGCATATTCTTCATGGCAAGCGTAGCATTGCCCTTTGTTTTAGGCATAAAGAGTCCTCACAAAATTGGTTCAATTCAAGCTTTCTGAGTCTGACTTCACGACCAGAACTACACCTATTTCAGGCAGGATCTAAGACTGCTGTATTCTGACATACAGCCGAGATGAGCGCCTCTGTGAGAGGAAAGTAGAGAAAGAAGTTTCAGCTATATCCTTCACCTTTACAAAATTCTTTGTCTGTTATTTTTGAATTTCAAGAATTTTAAACAGAGATAATTTATTTAATAAGAGAAATCTGTAGTTATTGGGATACCATACGTGTTTGGCTGCCTGTAGAAAGTGACAAAATACCCAAGCTACTGGGGTAAATTGGCTGCAAGAGAGCTAGTATTTTTACTGTCTAAAAAAACCAACCAAAGACCAGACAGACAAATCCCAAGAAACCTGGATGCTTTGATTTGATTAAATGATCATTGCAGAGTGTCTTTCTCAGACAGGTGATATTGAATCAACACAAGGGAACTGAAGTGCTCGTATTCAGAGGTGGACTGTCTTTGCCTTCCCCTCAGCCAAATATTAAACATCTTCCCAATCTTAGTCTATTAAAAAGTAGTTTGAAATATTTTTTCCTCACACTTCATAATGCCTGTACTCAGATTCTTTACACCTTGAATTGCTGGAAAACTACACATTTGCATTCAGTCTTTTAACCTATGTTAGACTATCTTGAGTTATAATTCAAGCAATAAGAACTTACTGACTTTTTTCATTTAGTCCGCATTATCTCCTAGAGAGACAGATTTGTATGGATGTACAGCTCTCACTGTGGTATCTCATATAAATGTGGATACAGTCAAGGGCTAGACAGACTAGACAGACCAATGGTGAGTTCTGCTTTAGCAGTTCCCATGTTCCCCTGAGCCATAATTGCCCATATTATCCAGCATGTACTACCTTTTCTGTATCAGGAAATGGTTATGAATAATCTTCTCTTGTATGATATACCGTCTCTCTCACTGCCCCATTTAATATTCATTTTTCTAAGTGCTACAGCAAAATAAACATTAATAGCCACAAAAATTTTAGCAGTTTTCACCCACATGTATCTACTCAGTCTTTCTACACCAAATAATTGTGTTGTCACCTTCTTCTTTCCCTGTCATTATACTTGCATGGAATTCAGACTTTATCGCCCAACTATTGTCCTCCATTTTTTTCTTCTCTTGCCTTCTAGCTTTAAAAGTAATATTGTTCTTCAATCAAAATCCCTTTGCAGATAACATGACATCTACTTATGCCCCCTGTTGGCACAGGTGAATGAAACTTTGCTGTTTTAACTGGACATGCAACCATTTTTAGAAGAGTAATGTCTAACTACGGAATTTTGTGTAATTATCAGCTACAGCAACATACAGCTCTGCAGGTCATTTTCCCCTGTGAATGAGTTCTTCCCTAACTCCAATTCACTAATTTGAATATAGGTATTCATCTGTTTGTTCTTTTGCTCTCTTCAGAATCTGCTCTTCAAAGAATGAAAAAAAAATATTTGAGAAGCAGCTCATTTACTTTGCTCTTTAGAGGCCACATTATTCACTATCTATGAGCATTCAGGTGACTGCTAGGCATTCATGGAGATATTTGTGAATCCCAAGAGTTCAATGGATTGTAGTATGAATGATGATTCATCTGAAAGTTTGCATTGCAACTGGATAATCCTCTGAATATCCACTATTTATCACCAGTAATTCTTCATCTGAAAAATGCCCATCATGGTAAAAGCCAAATCGACATCATGTAACACATGTCACCAATAATCACTTTTAACAAAGAACTACTATGTTTAAACACCAACTGAACTCCTAGGTAATACTTCCTTAACTTCTATAGACTCTGAAAACAATAGAAAAACTGGATTGTGTGTGCCCTATATAGCTGTTTGGGGTTTTTTTATTAATTTCTTTCTTTTGGGTTGTGCTGGTTTTTGGTTTTTTGGGGGGTTTGGTTTTTGTTTGGGGGGGGGGGTTTGTTTGGTTTTAGTTGGGGTTTTTTGTTTGGGTTTTTTTTGTTTGGTTTGGTTTTTTGGGAGGGTTTTTTGAGGGGGCGGATGTTAACTAAAGAAATTCCCTACTGCAGGAAGCTGGGAGAACAGCAAAATCATTGATCTGTCTCTATCACATTGTGGGTTTTAAAGCTTTAAATTTTCTGTTGGACAGGTTTTAAGTGTGTCTTTCTAGTATTTCGGAAGTTGTCTGGGGGCAGGTGGTATATGGAATCAACAGCCTATGGTCCTGTTTAGAAGAATCAGCTACAGCATGGTTCTCTAATTGCTGGCACTGGGCATAACCATCAACTATCATCTTCCTGCAATGCAAAAGTACATTTGCAGAAAACATTGCTTACATTTAAAATCAATTTATCTGAGGCAAATAATCTGACCAGCTCTGCTTCTCATATTCCGTATCCCCTGTTCATAGACATACCTTTGAAGATAAATGTGTCCAGCCATAAAAATAGATAAGCCTTAATGTCACATGGACAACAGTGGTAAGTTCCCAAAGATAGCAGTTTTATTTTGTAGCATTTTGAACCAGGACAGTTAATGGCTACGATCCCTGCTGGCAACTTGTCAGTTTGGCATTTTTATTTCAAAGCCACATATGGTTCCCAAGTACAAAATAAACATTAATTATGTCTTTCTGTGCCTTTTTATTATGTACTTCTCTAGCCTTCTCTGGCGTTTGGGGGTGTGTTTGTTTATTTTACTGTAACCAGAGTATCAACCATTCCCATTTCTGCAGAAGTCCATTACTGGCTCCTGTGGTGTTGGGATTTTGTGGGTTTTTTTGTTTGTTTGGGTTTGGGCGTTTTTTGTTGTTGTTTTGGGTGGTGTTTTTTTGGTTTTGTTTTGGTTTGGTTGGTTGGTTGTTTTTTTTAAAGACAAGCTTACTTTGCAATTACAGTCTTACTTTGTGTAGTTAAGCGAGATACGTATACACACACACACACACACATATATAAATATAGGTGTCTCTTCAGATACTCAGATTGCTTCTTTTGAATAACTAATACCAGAATGCCATCAAATGTGGTATGTGCCAAGATGACACAAGGATATTACATAGAGAACATTTAAATTTTTTAAAGTCTGTACACTCATGTTAACTAATTAATGCTAATTAATACATCAAGAACACAATGCAGACATTTCATATGAAAATTTAAACTGAGGTTACAGTTTTTTTGGCATACCTCATCCCTAATGGTAATAACAAAAGCTAGACAGTATGTTTTAGAGCCAAATGTCTGTAGTATGGAATTCTGTTGCATTTGCATTTAGTCTCCTAGTATGTTTTAAGCATATTTATTCCCTTTGGACTTCAAGGGGGGTTTTGACTGCAAAGTGCATTTCAATCTTTTTTATTTTTCTGAATGCCTTTCAGTTTAGTGATTAAAAGCTAAAAATATTATTCCAAGAAGATGCCATTATTATTCAAATGTGGTTAAGTCAAAGACATAAACAAGAACAGGACCATTAAATATGTCAATACTCAGTTTTTCCACTTATTTTTTCTCATTAGAATGTTTCTAATTTTTCTGACTTGATACCTCATGGCCTAATGACATGAATTTAAAGAAGAAAAAAAAAAAAAGGAAAGATATGTGATTTGGGGGGAAGAAATTATTCTCCCATAGAAAGAAAATGTGAAATGCTACTGAATACTGCAGTGTGGTGCCATTTTCACGTCACTCTTTTTACTGTTCGGCTTTTTAGGAATCACAGCTGATTTATTGTTTCTGCCTCACAGGAGCTGGTCAAGACAAACTTGGAATATAAATATAACCTCTGTGGTCTAGATGGTGCTTCACAACCTTCTTAGCCCATAACTCAGTTCCAGCAATTTGGAAATCTTCCTGGCATTTTGCTACCTCTTTTATTGCTTGTGAAGCCTGGTGGGTACAAGTGCCCTACAGGTTGGGCAGCGCTGCCCTAGCAGGGAGGCCCTGGGCAGAGGGTCAGCAGGCGGATTTCCCCAGACGTACCATTTCTTACCATGCAATCTCATGCAACTGAATTCTCTGTTTTTCTGTCTGCCCTTCTTTCCTCCGCAAGCCCTTTAGGCCACAGCATTTTTACAACATCTATTGAGCAGAATAGCACCCTAATCTCTATAAAGACTAGAGCACAAAGCAAATAATATAATCAGATATCATTGCTTTCTTTGCAGCTCATTATTAATGTCAAGTGTGGCACTCATCATCTGCTCTGTGATTGTCTCATTCAAATGGCAACACTCACAGGAAATCTTTATGTTAACACTATCAAAAAGGGTCTGCAACTTTGTTTACATGACAAAATGGCACAGAGCAAGGCAGAAGAAGCAAGAACTCCTGTGGAGAAAAGATCAAAGTCCACGGTGCAACACTGTCCAAGTGACAGCATCCAGAGCACAGGCCCCCCCCCCCCAAACATTTTGGAAGAAAGGGCCCTGTGTAGAAACCAGTTCTCCAACTGGATGGAAAAACGCAGGTCACCGGCAGCTTTCTAGCCCTAGAGGCAACAGACACAGTTCTCACCCAAAGATCTAAATCGCTCATGCACTCAGACTTGGATTTACAGAGAGCTGATTAATTGAATAGGTTAAGCACTAACCTCTTCTGCATTAAATTTGTTTTGCAAACATTGTAAACACTGCTACTTTTGATCATTTGCCCTCTAGCTTCCACCTGGTGTTGTGACAGAGGCAACAACTCTACCTTCCAGTCTTCTCCAAGGGAGCAGTACATAAAGCCCTTTAGCAGAGTCCCCCTGTGGGGACTTCCAAGACCACACTGAACGAACCAACTCAGGGACAACCGCTTTAGGTCCACTACCTCGTGGCGCTGCAGGAAACCTGTACAAAAGCACTGCTGGGGAAAGCAGATCATGTACCCGCAGTTCTGTTGCATAAAAATGAGAAAGGGAAGGAGTGAATACCTGACACAGATGAAATGTCAGAACCATGATTTTTTTGTTTTGTTTTCATTTGTTTCTAATTCTCAACCCTGCACATTAAGCATCAACATGGATCCCGGCCAGCTTAAAAACACAGTGGTTACTGCAGGCTTAGATGAATCAGATGTGTTTTTTTAAAGCATGTGCTTCTCTTCCCACTCTTGCATCCTTTGCTCTTTTTTCCCCACTAATCCCACCCAGAGCCCTATCTTTCATTTTAGTTCTGCTTTCCCTCCCATCTCCTCCTGGCTGCCGCTTTCTCTTTCCCTACTCCAAACACGTTTCCACCAGTATCATCTCCCTCTTCTTACATCTCCTCTTGTTCATAAATGTGTCTTTGGTTCGTTCCCTCTCAAAATCCTTCACTGTCGTCTTCTCCCCACAGTCCCCATCCACTCCCTCCTAAAATACACCTTCTCCCTTACAAATCCAGCTTTGTAACTACCATCTCTGTTCTCCCACTTCACACTTCTTTCTGTATATACTTTCCATGGCAAGTATAATATAAATTACAAGAGCATCAACTGTCTTTAAAAAAATGCATCCCATCTATACCCACAACCGTTAACTACCACACAGTAACAATTTACTGTTTGTTTCTACAGTTTTCCATGCAGCTTTTCTTTCCACCTGCCTGCATCAAAGATAAAACATACCACAAACTCTACAGCAAAATTGTCTTTTTGTTCAAACTACTTGTTGTAAGAAAAAAGAAAACTAGTTACTAGAGCAATTTGTAACCAACAAAACCACTATTTAAATCGAGAAACACTTGTCTGGGAAATAAAACCAGCTGCTGACAAGAGTCAGAAATTTTTCACATCCTCTTTCTGCTTAGGGTGCATTTTTCCCTAGCAATTTGGGGGAAAAGAGGAAGATGTGCCTTGCTCTTGGAAAAAAAACAACCTAATCTATATTTATTAAGAAATATCAGGAATTGAATCCATGTATTGATTCATACTCTCAGACACTACAGAGTTTGGGGGACCAATCCCGCATGAGCAATTTCTCTACAAAGTTAAGGCTGTCATTTCATTTCTTATCCTGTTGAAAACAATTCATTATCACTAGATTTGACTTAGTCCATTACAAAACATCTGCCATTTGGAGACATAACTGGAAAACAAATCATTTTTTTGTTTCTTAAATAGCATTAAAAGTCCATTATTATTAATAAAACATTTTCTGTCACTTTCTTTGCTAAAAGCTTATTTCTTGTGGCTGCATTTAGAATAATTATATCTCCAAAGGTTTAAAAAGGAATCAAAAACAACAACAACAAACCACAGAACAAAAAAAGATATGAGAATACTGGATAAAGACGATATACCACTGCTGTGCATAACGAAGGAACATTTTGTGAGCTTATGTACTCACCCCTGGAATGAGGATGCCAGTTGCAGACGTCAGATTAAGCTCATGATGCCTCGTGACCTCCTTCTCCTTCCATCTCAGCTGCCCCAGACACACATAACTACATGTGATAAGACATAGAGCAATGATTAGATGCTCTCGTGTTCACTGCCCCCAAAACACAGCCATCCGTCAGACAGAGCTTGAATTATCCTGTCTCCCCCAGTACAGAGCCAATCTCACAGCAAAGTAATGTCCTCCCCTGTTTTCACCTCCCATTTATCACTGAGGGTTTGTTTGGTTTTAACCCACAAAAAAATGAATATCCCTACAAATAACCTTGCCTATAACTTACTTTGAGAGAACTGGGTTCAGCTGAGACTGAACCGGTCCAGGATCCTACCACAAGCTAATCAATGCTCAATCTGCAGGGCCAAACACACCCATAGGAGCTAGAAACACTAAATGAGGTATGAAGTACCAGAACCAGGTGTAAATTCTTAAGCAAATTATAGTAAGCTAGTCCTTCAAAAAATTAATAACAGCTGTGTTAACTCAGTCTCAAAAAGTTTATTTCTGCTGTAAATCCATGCAGACTAATGCCTTCCATCTGAAGCATAAGCTACTCCTCAAATACAGTGACAAAAAATAGATTAAGGAACTTCAATTAACTGTTGCATTTTAAATCTCGTAGAAATGTATGCCTTTAGCTTTTCTTCATACATAAGCTCATCTTTTTCTTTCTGCCAGTAATAGTGTTCTCTCTTTCCTTCATGTTCTCTGGGTTGTAGCTACAAAAATCAAATGATGAACTAACATAGCTGGCATGTAAAAACAAAGATGCAAGAAGCTAGATTCCTCAGAGATATGCAAAGACTGTCTAGAGTCTTAACAACAAAGGGGCTTCCTGCAATCTATAAGCACTTCTACAACATTTGCATATACAGAATATTCTGGTTCATCTCCAGTAAAAATGCAATTGTTTATCTGTATGTACTAAGTACATTTTATGTATTCCAAAGGAAAATGATGGGGGATACTTTGATAGCAGCATTTGATTATATGTTTTGATAAAAGCAGACCAACACAGTGCATCTGTGTGCACTCTGAAGTAATGCAGTATTTTCTGGATTCATTTTTTATACACCCACATACACTTTATTTTCAGTGTGTAAAATGTACACATATAAAAAAATTGGCTACAAAAAATTCAATCAATATTTTTCTCAAATTACATGTCACCCGAGTCATACTTTAAAACATCATTATTCTGAGAGCTGAGATCTTTATTTAGTCCACCTCTCCCAGTTCTACCAACAGGCATGAAAGTTTTAAAGAAATTAAACGTAAAGATTGTTATGAATTTCTTTCCTAGCTATATAGCTTCCTATATATATAGATTTCCTATCCTACCATACATACTTTCCTTCAAATCAGTCTACAGCATGTCTCCTGAGGTAACTTAAGAAGGACTCCTGTCACTTCAGGCAAACACCTGAATTTCTTTTCCCATTTCACCCAAATGTCTCAGATTTTTTTTTTCTTCCTTCTATTCAACTTACCAAACTGCAAATCGTTCAGTACGGATTTGTCCTTAAAGTAACTTGTTCCATAATTATGTTGCATTTTGCCACTCAGTAAAACCAAGCATGGGATTAATGAAAAGCTGCCTCAGGATACTTAGCATTTTTTCCAGACTTAAGAATCAATACCAGTTTGCACTCAAGAAGCACAAATCAATGATATCCATAGAATAGGCAACATTTTCTATGAAACTGTGAGAAGACCAGACTTTAAAGGTATGCCATCCAAAAAAAAAAAAAAAAAAAAGGCTGTTTTTCTCTACTTTTGTCAGTCTTCTCACAAAATCAAAACAGAAACATATATATATATATATATATCAACCACAGTGAAGCTACCGCACAGGTAGAAAATCCTATAAATAGAATTTATTTTGTAACTAATGTGTATAATCCTCTTTCTTCCTAGGACACATGTATTCACCTGGACTAAATACAGTCTTATGAAACTAATCATTTAATGTAAAAAAAAAATCACAAGGTTCAATTCTTGAGCCAGTTGACAAATTAGCAAAGCAACACATATAAAACCGTCTGCTCTACAATCAACAAGCCTAAGAGGACTGACTACGTGGAGATACAGTGGAAAAACAGCATCCTAGAATTGCTCTTCAGCATGTGCTAGAGTCAGTTTTGGTTTTCTCGGTACCTCAGTGAAATAAAACAAGCTTTCTCTCTTTCCATTCCTCCTAAAATATTTATGTAGCTATTTGAATACTTAATATTGACTCTATTATGCTAGGAGGGTTCCCAAACCATTAAATATGCCTTCATACCTTTGGGTATCCAGAAGTTCTTCATGTGTAGCTCTACAGAGTATTATTAAAGTGACGTTAAGGTAGTTTAATACATGTTAAGTTACATAGATGTTCAGGTATTGCCGCATTGCAGTAATATGTTCATGGTTTCCATCTAAAACTTATCAGGATTCAAAATATGGCAGAGCAGACAGAAAGGACTGCAGCATTTCCTGAACCAAAAATTTTGCTGTTTTCTGCAAGTTTATACAACACTGCATAAATCAAAAATGGGAAGATCCCTCTGCTTGTCCTGGAGAGTTTGGACCCAGGGTCCAATAAAATAGAGAAAAAAAGCTACAGAACTAGTTCAGTGTCTCATCTCTGCTGGTAATTTTTCTAGAGTATGTCAACATGTCTGTATTTCATAAATAAGCTCATCCTTCAAAGTTTATTTTCTGCAAACATTACATGAAAATATAACTGCAAATAGGCACAAAGTGAAGCTAAGTTCCAAATTTCATTATTGATGATTGCCAGTGACTAGCTCCCTTAGTGACAGGCAGAGAGTAGATATAGTCAGAATATAGAGTTATCAGTAAGTGCTGAGACAACCAAATTTACCAACCACAAACTCCGAGTCCCACTTTAATCATTGTGAATTTTACTGTTGATCTAAATGGAAGCAGAATTTGGTTAACTTCCCGAGATCCAGCCAGCTGTGAAACATGGCCTACTGTGTTAAATAGCCTACAAAGCTACATTGTGCAGTAAAAATAGCATGTGCTGTGCTCAAAGGATTTATTTAAAAGCTCTAAATGAAAAAATTCTGAAAAAATGAAAACAGCAATAGAAAAAGAATATCCAGATGTACACAGCTGTAAAAACTTGCTCAAATATTTGGGGATCCTGTAGTTCAAGGCATAGAAAAACATTTTTATTAGCACCTTCTAATGGTGTCTCAGGCAGCTTCATCCCAACTGGGATAATCGCAATACATTTTTTTTCTCCCCTTAACTTACCCATGTGCATTCAGGCACAAGCTGACTCGGAACAAAACCTACATGACTTAATTGAAGTAAACACTGTACACCAGGGGATATTTTAGACCTAAAGCAGCTACAGCCATCAGTCCTGGTCCTGCTTTCTATGGCCCAAGAGCCGCAAGACGTGCCACACGCTCCAAAGAGCTTACTGGCAAAGAGATCTGCATGGGTTCACAGCTACAGATGATGTTGAATTCAACCTTACAGCGGGATGCAGGGAGGTTTCCTGTGCAGTCCCTGCAAATTCCAGCGGTGAGATCTGTAATGGATGTTACCGCCTCCCAACCTCTCGCAGACAGGTCACCCGCAGAGGCAGGGCAGCCCTATCGCGACGCGCACGGTGTCGTACCTCCAGACCGCTTGTGAGATACGAGCGCATCACGACTGACAGGCTGCTCGTTCCTGCGCAGGAGGTTTACAGCAAACGGGCTGTTTTGGCAACCAAGTATGATTCTTAAGGAAACAAGAACCAAAACATAACAACTTCAAAACTTTCACTCTCAGAAAAAAACGCCTTTCTGGGAAATACATAGCTCACATGACTCTCGTCCTGACTTTATTTTGTGGTTCAGATGCCACACTCAAACTTATCTCTTGTGATGTATCATAGTTTCCAATGCCGCTGTAATAAGAAAGTTTGATTAGTTTGAAACTCCATTTCCTATCAAAAAAGAGCCTTGGTGATTTCTTTTGACCGCTGTCCTTTTAGACCTTTACACCGTGATGTAAAACCAAAACATTTCTCATGCTGACTTCAATATTTACACTTGACTCTTATCACAAGGAGGCATTTACAGCAGGACAAGGTTAACATTAAAGTGATTTTTTCCCCTAAGATGACTACAGTAGTTACATCAAATGCCACGGCACCTAATTGCCCTCCTTCAAACGGTGGCGTGACCAGTGACACCTTGCCACGCAGCAGAGGAGAAGCTTCACCTTCCTAACCTCCGTTCAGGTCAGGAATACGGCTGCTGCTACACGTATTACCATTTCTTAGGACAGGAAGCCACACGCTTCTGCTTCTCTATATAATTCAGGGAAGGCTGCTCATCACGTAACTAATGAATTGGCTGCAGTCTGCCTAATACTTATTTTACATATCCTCCAGCAGACTTGGAGATCTAGACATAAAATTGAGCACTCTCCTCGTGTACCTGCAATGCCCTCCAGAGTACTGTGGGTCTTTGAAACAACGACTTACCCACCGAGCTACTCGTATTATGAAACTCAGCAACACAACCCCTATATTATTGTCACATGATAAAACCCTATTCAACACTCAGACTGTGGGCTCAGTGAAGTACTCATCACAGACCTCAACAATTTATCTTAAGATACAAAAGAAAGAAACAAGAAAAGATAAATTTATCACCACCCCCCAGCTCCCATTCACATTTAATTTTAGGTAGATGAAAATGTATAAGGAAGCATTTCCTTTGACATCTAAAAAGATAAAAATAATTATTCTTGAGTTTTTCAGTATCAGCTAGCCAGCGTAAGTCTGCATGTGAACAGTCAGCTAAAAGATTATGCAGAAATTAGAATAAAACTAAGTCCCCAGTTACACTTTTTAAAGGAAAACCACTTGAACAAGCTGGTATAATGTTGTACAACACCTGGCTTTGCAAATTCCATCAACTATTCATAGTGTGTTTTTAATGGGTATTACTACTTGATTTCTATATATTTAGACAGGAAACAAAGGTAATCTTTTCCTCATTCACTTCTTGCAATTTTCTAAGTGATAACAGAAAATTTTCTGGACTTGAAATTGATATGCAAGTAAAACAGCTACAGCATCTCCAGCATGGTTTAAAACAATCCTGTGGTTTGAGCTCCCTGTTGTTTCAGCGCATCCAGAAGCAGCTTTGATAAACAGGAATTCCAATGAATTGTGCAGGTCAGGCACATTTTCATTCTTTAATTTTTCCCCAAAATATCATTCAACAAATAGCTTTGAAGTTGTCCAAGAAATATTGTTTCCTATTCTGAATAAGACAATGCTGTCATTTCTGTCAGTCCTTTCTAACCTTCCTTTGAAGAATAGCACTAAAATCCCTAAAGAAAGAATTAGTATTTGCAGGTGGAGGGGGAGGGCAAAGGCCCCCCCAAATTATCATTATTTAACATCATTAACATTGTTATTTAGTGTGACATTTTCTAATTTTGTCACATTTTAGGAATAATTTTCCCAAACCTCTGTTACAACTTCAACAAGTCCAAAAATATTCTCAGAAAACAGGTAGCTAATCTCAATAGCATTTTCCTTACGGGTCTCCCCACTTGCCCATTTGACACGAGTATGACCCCCTGCACTCTTGACAGCCCCAAGGAGAATTTGAATTTCACAGCATCCAATTTCACCCTCTTCCTTTTACCCCCTCCTCATACAGGGGATGATGATGCTTCCTCTGACTTGCCCAAGGGAACACTTTCTCAGAAACGTGATGCATGACCTCATTAAACAAAACACCCACAAGGCAAATGTGAGATGCTGGAGCACAAGAAGAGGTTTTGTTCCTTTTTTCCAATGGCTCCAAGAGAAGCCTAGAATGGGGCAAAAATTAGTTTGTTTTTTTTTTCTAATTTTCAAGGTAGCACAGACAGTAACCAAATGAAGTTCCCCCATCACTAAGATTTTATATATGCTCCACACCATACTGTTCCACAGGTATTTAGTCATCACTCTGGGTTTTAACACGTTCAGATGAAGCACACTTCAGATTTTGTGGGTAGCTGGTTAAAGAAGAAAGAGCTATTTATGATGAAGACACTTACATGCTCTTCGTACTTACTAGTTACATACAATACAGTATATATGCAAAAAAGTGTCCAGTTTTTCTTCAAGAAAGGTGGTGTTAAAAATGGCCACGATGCTGTCTCCTGAATGACAGAATAGGGAACTAGTTATGGGTTAGAAGCGTTTAGTGGATCCACTTAGCTAAAATTACAATAGCTATGATACTTCTTGAGTGTCCCACCCTTGTGAGCACTATGCAACATTAGGAAACTGCTTTCCCGGTAGCACAAAATTACAAAAGTCACCGGGAGGGGACAGGATTTTTATGGCACCTGTGTTCCACTTTATCCAAACTCTGTTTTTTCCATGCCTGGGATGTGTTAGCATTAACATGTCCTAGCAAACAAGGCATCGCACGGGAATCCAGGGAACCTGTGCTCTGGTGGCAGGGATCTGCTGCGTGGTCCTTCACAAGTCAGTGTGCCACGGTCCCCCTTTCTACTTCCAGATGTTTGGGACTAGCGTAGTAGACTATCCTGTATTTCTATTTCCCAAATGCTTCCAGCCCTGGCTTCACTTCAGGCCTTTGGGTGCTAATGAAATATAAATGATAATGCAGACATTAAGCTTTAAGTGTTTGCTAAAAACGTAGCTGAAGAATACATTTGAAATGATACAGGATTCATTCATCCTACAAGATTTTTTAATGTCTTGCACAGACCTTACATTTTTAGATGAGAATGCTTTGAGGTCAGGGCAAGAAGGTGTCTCCCATAAGCAACTCAGCTGAAAGTAATTTACTTGAGAGGCTTAATCAATTCTCCTTTTGAATGCATCCAACGTTGCAGCAAAGCAGCATTTCAGGGATGGAGTACAGAAAAACATACTGGGAAGATTCATTTCAATTATAGCACTTTAATTTGACGGAACCAAGTTTGTCTTTTGCAGACTGTGGATTGCTAGCTAGAAATACATTATCTTTTGGGAGAAGAAATTTCTGTCGCATCATTCTAACGCGTTTGTCAACTACCTCATGTCTCTACTGGGATGATATAAACTTATCCGAATTGTCATACCCTCACTGAAGTCATTGGTTATCCTTTTAACACTAAAAATACCCAGAGGATCAATTTATAGCAAGGAGGGTAGCAGCGTGATGATCACGTCAGGCCCCGAGTACTGTGGGCTGCACAGCAGCAGCTGATACAGGTTTATTCTTTCCACTTCCAAGTTCTTCAATGCACTAGCAGAGCAATCGCTGGTTGTCCTGCGCTACGTAAAATACCCTTCCCAGACAAAGATTAGAATCTGAATTGGGTCTTCATCCACATACCACCGTTCTCCACGTTCCACTAAAATCAGTAGTATTTGGGACTCAGTGAAGAAGGCAGAACTTGATCTGCCATATGCACGAGGTCCGCTGAAAGTTCATCCTTTGGAATTAAATGCAGATTATTGCAGAAGCCAGGAGTTGCCATATGTTCACAGTAGTCAATGTTTTTTATCTGTTAATGGCTAGGCTATATCCAAAGCTTTTATGTATGTAGATGTTATTTGCATATGGCTTTAGGCATGTATATATGAATGTATACCTAGATAGATAGATATAACCTTAGACAGCTTGATAGCTTTGGCACAGCATAAAAATGAACAGTGAATGCTCCAGAATTTTGATGCAAACCAGGGTTTTAGAGAACTCAAACCCAAAGATATATGCATTGTAACAGCATAAACAGACAACTTGACATATAGGATTTATTTGCAATCCTGCATCAGTCTAAAACATGCAGATTAAGACCATATAGTACAGTATAGTAAGAGGCAGATAGAGCTAAATAAAGAAAAGTCTAGAGAAATGCTGAAAAAAAAAAAGAAAATGGCTGTCAGAGGACAGCAGAAAGTGGGAGAGAGCTGTAAATTAAGCTAATATTTATTTAATAATACTTCAAGAAGAGAATGACAAAAAATACAAAGTCAAAAAATAGTAGATAGAAATTAAGAGATGCTATAGGTAAACGGCTGATTGCAGGGACTTCCTCAGTTCAAAACAGTAGTCATGGATGAAAACAAACATAAGGGGATAAGTACAGGACCACAAAGGCAAATTAGGAAAGATACCTGAACAACTGCATTCCTAGAGAATAAAAGTTAACCAGGAGGTACCTGGCTGAACAGTGTGGCTAAACTCAGCAGAGGTATCTGGAAGTTAAATCCGATTTGGTGGCAGAAAGGAAGTGGAGAAGACCATTGCATGGTTAAAGAGTGGAAATTGAACAACCTGAGGAAATACTTCCGATTGTGAACTCTTAGTCACTTCTGAAGAATATAATGCACATTTCAATAAAAATCTGCTTAACAGTATACGGAAAGGAAAAATATGATATGAGAAGGAAAATTCTCAGATAATAAAGCTGTCAGATGAGAGATTTTAACCAACACAATATCTAGATAGAAATAACATTGATCGCAAGTCAGCTATAGTATTTAAATATATTATTTTAGACTACACCTTCAGTTAAAGTAAAGAAAGTACCAGATACAAATTTACAACGACAGACAAGATTCAGATAGGAAATACAAAGATCAAATACCTACTTCATTGTCACAATAAAAAAGAATGAATGGCATTTATTTCTGTGTAGACTTCACAGACTTTCAGAAAGGCTTTCATAGAATTTATGGAACAAATTTAGAGAAATTCCTGGGCTATTAGGGAATTTCAGAAAAAATGTTGACACGATTATATGAAAGGTTAGGAAATAAGTAATATTTAAATATATATAAGGCAACTACAAGTACCAGCAGGGATGCCTTACACCAGGTATGTTAGACTAGGAAAAAAAAAACCACAAAGAAACAAAACAAAAAACCCACAATCAATCCTCCCTGTCCCCATCCAAAATCCACCCCTTAAACACTGAACACTGATGCAGAAAAAGAAACCTGATCAATGAGAAAAAAGAAATAAAGAAATTCAGTACTTCAGGTGTCTTGGCAACAAAAAGAATAAAATGGATGGAATGGGCAATGAAATTAAGGTCAGAATAGCAATGAACAGATAAACCTTTGTAATGCTAAATCCAGCTAGACAAAAAGAAAACCTCTGGATACTAAAGTCTGCATATTCTATAAAATATAAAGACAAATTCACTATGCAGAGCTGCAAACTGGGGACTTAAGATCCTCCAGCCAGATCTTCATAAACTGCTGTTTTGAAGAGATTTTTAATATCTCATTGCCAGGAAAAATGCTACAAGAAAAGGCAAAACTAAAGCCATTTGGGATCAGAAATAACGGATCAAAAATTGCGATATTTGAGATGCCTATAAGCACTAATAAGACTCACCCATGACAAGAATATTCAATGAAGAAAGTTGAAGTGGAAAAAATACATTTTGAAGATTTAAAACAGAGGCTTCTTAGAAAACAATTAAGATGACAGAGACGATTGCAGAAGACAAAGATAAAATAGCACAACAGCAGCAACTGCACTCCAAATTGAATGTAGAAGACTAAATGAACAAATGAACATATTCTTCTGCTGCATTTTTAGGCATACCTTGTAAATGTGTTCAAAACACTGACCACAACTCCTTCCTGAGCCCACAATGGGCCTTGATGACTGCACAAGTCACCTCAAAAACATATCTCTGCTGTCTGGTTAAAAACATTAACAGAACTATTATAAAACAATGATGGTGCCTCCCTGGACATGAGAAATAAACAAATTTAAAAGATGAGAAATTTAGAGGAAAAGGACAAGTTGCCTTGAAGGCTACCTAAAGTAGGATAGAATAAGAGGTTTGAACATGCTGCACTCTGAGGGCCATAATATAAAAAATAAATACACTTTGCTGTAAGTGTACACTAGCTTTCCAACAGAAGCTTTCCTCCTGAGATAACACAAGGATTTCAGAATGAATCTCAATTATGAATGATTCCGTGGACCAAAATGAAACACATTATATTACACTACATGTTATGTGCATTTGAGACAAGAGGCATGTCTCAAAGTGCAAACATTTGTCTCTCCCACAGTAAGCAACATTCATCAATGCTTTTGTGCACTTCCAGAGGCTTAATGTTCTTACACTGGCAAAAGCACCGTTATTTTGATATGTTTCCCACCTTATTGGAATATACAGCATATTCCAGAGAGTTCTCCATACAGACCAGTTGGCAATACTCATTACAAAATCTGAAACTTTTAATAAATACACGTCTCGTTTTTCTTTTTTCATAAAACCACTCAAGAAGCAGAAAAACTGTATAGATCACCAATTGAAGGAAAAAAATTCACCTTCATTCAAATCTGGATGTAATTTTACAGCAAAATCTCAGCATTAAAGTTAGGAAAGATGAATTTTCACAAAGTTGCAAAATTATGTATTAAAGTGTTATAATGCAAAAATCTGTGTTCATCTTAAAGCCTATCAGTTATTTTTTGTTTGCTTTCATTCTTACTAAATTAATAAACAGTATCCACTGAGAGCAACACAGCAGGGTAAATCCATGACATCGTAATTCTTATGGATAGGCACCGGCGTGCTGAAGTTTGGCTGGTTTATTTGGATGGGGTGCAGGAGGGGGAACTGTTTGTTTCAAAAAAATAAAAGCAAACCAGAAACAAACAAAAAAGCTCACCACCCCAAAACACCAAGACACACACACGCATCCCCAAGCTCAAAGTCTTAGCAATATTAAGATATCTAGCAATCAACAACTGGTACATTCCTACCAGTTGATATTAAAACAAATTATTCCTTACGTTGCGAGCATGCCAATTCACAAAGCAGTTTTATAACTTTTGATCAGTAACGAATCCCCTTTGTGAGGCTCCATCTGTTTACCAGACCGGAGAATTGAAGCCAAACTTCCCGCACAATAGGAACAGAATCAGCGGCAGAAGCATTAACTGGCAGGGCCCAAAATAACAACCTTCCACGTTGCCCCTTTTTTGTCCCCTCGTTACCGCAGGGCAGCCTTTGCGATCCCACATGCCATTTGCCGGCAGCGAGCCGCCGGCCGTGCCTGGCCCAGAGAAGAGCCGCCTTGGTACTGCAATGCAAGGCTCTCGGGAACGCCTCTGGAAAGCCTCATTTTAATAACTCAGGTAACGTACATTTCAGCCTCAAGAAGGGTGGTAAGAAAGAACTTGATGGCACCCCCACCCAGTAGCTTTTTACACCCTGGCAGCATGAATCTAAGAATTCAATCTGATGCTTTGTTTTCAAGATGTTCCTTTGAGTAATCAGTGTCTGGACCCAGTGTATTTATGATTTCAATTTTTTCCTCTGTTCCACTTCCCTAGACATGTTGCGGACACATTTCAGTTATTCTGTCATCTTTTAAGAGCTACTCTATGTCCCCTGTTCCATTTGTTTTCAAATTAAGCTCCTGCTCATTCTAGCAAAGGGTGAGCTCCTGATATATGACTGTGCTTAACCTGAACATGTCATCAGCATCAACTTCTTGAATAGCTATTTCAGAGGAGAAGGGAGACCAACGTGACACTGGGATTCTGGTTCACTGGAGATCAGGATGATAACAGCGTTACCAACACTATGCTTTTCTATAATAATTTCTTATTACTGCCAGAGTTTTTGATGCCTGCAGAACAAAAATAAAAAGATGATGAATTAATATCACTGACGGGGCTCACACAACAGCAAGCAGATTCCACCTGCTAGCCTTAACCAGATTTTTTTCAGACACCACGTAATAGAAAAGCACTCAAAAAGTGAGCTTGCTGCCATCATTAGCACTGCTTTTTCAATTTTTGAAAAGAAAGGGGAGATCTAGCTAGTTTTTAGCGCTGCTCAAAGCAATGCTGTTTCTTCCTTCCCTCTCTCATTTTCCAGCAGCGGTTTTATTTGGTCTGTACAGTGCTATCTACTCCGCCTGCACTGGCCAAAGCATGTTTGGGAAGAAGCAGAAGCCTCCCCTCCCTGCCGCAGGGCCGCACCACAGCTGTGCTCAGGAACCACGCGCTCCTTTTTCTCACCAGCTCTTGCCGCTTGGCCGCACCAGGCAGGACCAGCGTGCCCCCTGAACTCCCAGTTCTTTGCTAACGAGTCTTTCCCGTGGGAAAACCAAACGACATTTCTGCTTGACCACAACCTGTCCTGAGGGGCACTGGTGACACGGTCGCGGCGTGAAGGCTGGGCTGAGCGTGACAACGGCAAACACAGCGGTTCCTTCTGTGGAATCAAAGAAACTACTACGCTGAGACACATCTCTCTACGGTGGAGTAAACCGCAGCTTCTGAAACACGTTCCTGTGCGATGATTTCTCTGCAAGAACAAGACAGGAGGGAGACGCGGGGAGACTGCTCCTCAGGGCGACCCGTGGCTGGCTGCGAGCATCCATCTCTTCGGAGCGGGCTGGGCGAGAAGCGAGCGGGGCAGAGTCAGTCTCTTCCATAAGTACCCAGGATACCCAATGGATAAAGCCAGCAAGCTCCACCAACGAGCATCTCGAACAAGGTCACGCAGGGAGTCTGTGGTATAAGCCACACTAATAAAGACTGGCTGGCAAACACTCTATAATAGGTTTACCTAGTACTAAAGCTTAACTCTTCCCTCAGTTCCAATAAATTTTAAAAAAGTTTATACCGTAGTGTTTATTATTTTGTTTTTCTTATCTTTTTTACCACATCATTATGCGGCTTCTAACACGCATAGCAAAACCAAAAAGCTCCTTCTGATTTCATGAATACCAAGAGGAATGTTTTCCTAAGCAATTAGTAATCATACTAAGACACGGTTCCACTCATAGTTATACAAAGTCGGGATAAGAAAATATTTGAAATGCAAAGCATATCTACTACTAAATTATCAAAAAGACATAATAGCAGGATAGTAAATGTGTGGTATGTATATTTAGTATTTATTATAGAAATTTACTGCATATAAATTATAAGGAAGTGCCAGATGCATCTAATAAATATGAATGAGGAAGGTTTCATACCCCCAGAGCTATATATGATGCTGTCTTATAGCTCTCTGGTTGAAAACATTGTATGAAAATCACTTCACCTTGTTTAATTGGAATTGGATCCTCTAAATCTTCTATACCTGCATTAATCAACTAGTCCGAAACAAGCTTCTGTGTGCAGTTAAAGTTTCCTGTGGAAAACTTCAGAAAGTAACGGGAAGTCAACTAACAAGTTGAAGAAGAAAAGGAAATTGAAGTACCAATGAAACACGAAATATAGTAACCCTGGTAACTCAAGAAACAAAATATTATATTATTTACTTTGTGTTTGTGATGAGCTGGCATCCTGCATGGTTTAAATGAACATGGGGAAAAAACCCCCAAATCTCTGCATGAGAAGAAAAACGCAGTCTTTACTAAACAGTTAGCATTCCGAGGAAAAAAAAAAAACAAAAGTCCATTTTCAGAAGTAGATTCTGCAACTGTAGTTTTTCCTCTACAGAAACAGCTCTTAATGGATACAATCCATTTTCCCTTGAATATTATTTGTGAATTCTCACTTTACTTTTTTTAATATAAAAAAGCATAATGCAAAATATGATCAACCTCAGACCACCAGACCTTAGAAATGTAAAAGGTGAATGTTGCATAGAAAATAGAATAGCTCCCCTAGCCATATTATACACATGAGAAATGAAGTCAAAATAATGTTTTGGTTTCCCCATTATCACACAAACAGATTTTATAAAAGGATAATCTATACTCTTCCACAAAGAGGGAAACAACCACTATAGAAACATGCTACAGAATTAACAGGAAATTTAGTCTTTGCTGCTGGTGATTGAACCAATGAGAAAAAGGGGAGGGAGGGAATAAATATAACAACTTGATAGGGAATTTTTAGGTCAATCCAAGTATTTGGGCCAATAAACATTGTTGCCATTTTTCCTTTTTTTTCCCTCCTGGTTATTTTTTTTTCCTAATTTTTTAAGAAGTAGTTTAATTTTAATAGGTTTTTCGGTGAAATCAATACTCACCAAAAGAAAAAATATTCACAGATGAACAGCAGTCTTTACAACGTTTTTCATTAACCTACACATCGTGTAAAATTTGATTATTTTCTCTGCTCTGTAAAGAATAGAGGGCTCAGTAATAAACTATACTGACTAAACTCAGACTTCAGAGAATCTCCTTAAACATGTTTTTTCTTCACCTGTGGCATACTACAGCCACTCCACCTGCACTGACACTACCAGAATTCAGAACATATCACGTATTGTTTAGTTAGCTGAATTTTAATGTTCTTTGGAAATATGTATTTATGCAAACAGTCCATATAGGAGACAACAGCAGCACATCCTCTAGCTGGCCTTTGCCTTCTAAAGACGATGACAACTTTACATTATTTTCACAACCGAAATAAAGCCAGCTCTACTCACCAATTTATGATGACTTTTAGCAACTCCAACCACTGCTTTGACTGAATGCCTTTTGTCAACTATCAAGAGCATTCCCGACATTCACACTTACTTAAAAGGAAAACAAGTTTCCCACACCCATCTTCCCAACGCTTTTCAGGTGGGGTAATAGCTTAGATTGCTTGTCAAAATGTAAAGTTGCTTCAAGAGCCTCTCTCTGCTTCTGCTGAGGCGAAGATAGGATGAAAGAAGTGACAGAAATCCTAAATACAGAGTCACTGAACTGTTTTGTTTAGGATGCACAAAACACTTGCACTGCTTATTTCAAGTCAGCTCTGTGATGCTGATTTTCAAGTGAACAGTGGTTCAATGTAAAGCAGTAAATTAACACATAGATGAAAGCTGTCTAATTAAAACAAGTATTACCAGAAGTCTGTTTATATTTTTTTTAATGTTATTGCAAAACCATGCATTGATTTGTAACTCCAGTCCCTTCATGTTGGTTAAAGGTGGAACCTGAGAAGGCCCAGGACCTTCTGGAGTCACTGGTTTCTTTCAACAATTTAAAAGAAATAAAACCAAAAAAAAAGAAAACAAACTTTCTCTGAATCTTTCCTAACATCTAGATTAGTACTTCTCTATGGAAACACTCTTTTTGGACACTTAATCTGGAGCAACAGTAGAAAAATACTGGATGGCTACCTGACCTTTTTTTTTTTTAATCTCATCTGGAAGCTTTTTCACCAACAACCACCTTTTTCATTCCACAGGGACTCACTAAGGATACAGTCTGGATAACATTTCCAGCCACACCTACTCCAGGCTGAGAATGTGCTTTCTGGAAGTCCCCACCGGCTCAAGTGATCAGTCCTCACCACCACCACAACTACGACGGCTGGCCTTTCTCGAAGCCTCCTTGACCCCACAGTTGATGCTATTTGGAACTAAAGGTGCAACTAATATTTTTAGCAAAAGACCTATCTACTGATTGGATCCACCAGGAAAGGGCTTCTAGCAGATGCCACCAGGACCCTCTTGATAGGTGAGGCATAGAAGGAATGAGGTTTGACATTCATGATACCATGCCCAGAGCGGCACTCAGGTATCTTATATGCTTGTTTTGAAGGAGCAAAGGGCGAATGCAACCACCACGTGAACAACGGGGCTGCAAACTCATGCAACTGATAACACAGGGTTTGGCACGGAGCGTGAATACCACGCTAAGCTACGCTCACGAGAAACTTGCAGACCTTCACAGACCCCCCCCCCTTCCCCGTCAATCCTTAAACGCCTCGCATATCAAGTCTAACTAAAAAAGAACGCGCTGCGCATTAAAAATGTGTGCACATGCAGCTGCATCCCATTCTTCCAAGTTGACTTGGAGTAGTTCTCTCCAGCTAATTAGCTCTCCAAAAGCCTGTGAAGTCCAGAGATACTCAGGTGATATTGTTGATAACGTGCCAATTATGATGTAAATTACAAAGACATGAGGTTAGGAACTGAAAGCAATGGACTTACTTTTTCCTTATTAGAATGGGTTATTATCAAAGACCTGACTTAAATATGACAGATTACATTTCATTTCCTATCAGTCTTCCGAGATGAGCATCTTATCTTCAGATACGATGTCAGGGATGATAATTGCTGTGAAGTACAGAAGCATAGAAGTTCAGCTAGGAAGACCGCACATTCTGATTCAGGAATATGAAGGCAGAGACCGAAGCAAGCGATATACGAACCAACTACAGCTAAATGTTGGTAATCTTCATATTGATGCAAGAATCTGCTCAGAACCTCAAATTCACGAGATCTAGGAGCTAAAGGCTCATGTCATGGTTTCTCAATGTCTTTGTCATAGCTTGTTTTTGAACTCTTTTTAGAAACACAAGTCCTGAAAGTATGATTCATACCCCAGCTGGAAAACACATAGCTCCCTAATGCATCTTCTGTTTCTCAGTACAGATTCTGGTAGCATTGTGGGCAAGCAGTATCAAACATGTTTACTCTAAACGGCTAATCTCAGAGCAGAACTAGTGCAATGAAATACTGCACCAGCTATACAAGCACCATCAATTTGTCATCATTTCACTCTCAAATTCTTCCTTGCAAATACATGGAAGTAAAAAGGATTGGGTTTCTGTTGGGTTTTTTTGTCCTCTTTAGTTAAGCTGCGGCAGGAATAACATTTTCTGCAGCTTAGGAATCTGGAGCTGAGAGTTTTCCATACTGTGGGAATTTGAGCTCCTTTCTCCCATGTCCAGAAACAGCCAATAGCTTGTGCCTTAAAGTTATCATTACTGGAAAACACAACAGCCATCAAACACCTAAAATGTGTTTTATTTCAATACCTACCACCACTTCTATCATAGTAGCATCTAGAAACTAGCAGAAACTGGGACCCATTCTGGAACAACTCCAGGTGTACATCTATGAAAAAGCAGCTCCTGTCCTGATAGTTTTATCTTGCAGGAAGGTAAGGTGATTAACAGATTAGAATGAGAATTTGTGTCCTTATTGTAACAAGCTCAAAGCCGAGGTAGTAAGAGATTAAATCATCAGCAAGGACGACTATGTGGAGCAGGAGCAAAATTCACTCTCTTTCATCATGTCAGCAAGCATCTTATCAAAAAGTCATGTTTTGCTTGAGCCTCTCACCAAGTAAGACTCTGGAAAGCAAGACCCACATTGAAAGTATTTATACAGAGAAGCATAAATGGAAAAACAGATGATTCCCACTCTTTGTGGCTGTAGGGAAGACTGTCGGCTTTCCAAATTCTCTCAGACCCCAATCACCCCTCTGTAACAGAGGCACGGTAACAGCGACATGGCCACGTACCTTTGCTGAATTAGCAACCCAGATTACTCCAGTGACGGATTTTGACCAACTAAATAGGTTTTCCCCTACTTAATAAAAACGACTAATTTTTAGGTAACTTGATTTGTGCATTTTGCTCCCTATTCCATGTGTCATATAGCTTTTCTACATTTCATGTCACCAGCTACAATCAAAACCTGCAATATCATTGTACATTCAAATATGGCACCTGGGACAAACTCACTGAATTCTGTGCTGTTGTTGCATAAACCCCCTAGATTTCTACTGAACCAAATATGAAAAATGGTATTGCCTCTAACAATATTCATTTTAATATGTAGCTTGACATTCAATTTTCAACTTAGGATATTCCTGCATTTTTAATTTTCAGTGTTCTACAGAACTTCATACTGAAAATATAACCTAAAAAGCAGATATAGGACATGCAGAAATTTTAGCAAATATATAGAGCCAGTTAGGACTTCTCACGCAGAAAAGCACCGAGGAGACTGTAGACTAGCACACTGGTTGCTTGTTTCTGACATGTCCATAAGCAGTGAAACAGTTCATCACCACTGATTTTAAAATCATTAATGTTTGTCCCAGAGTTAATCCTTTTTGGAGTGGGATGGGCAAACCTGACATTCCTCAGAATAGCATTCAGAGTAAGACAACACTGAATAGCTTTTCACTCTGTTCATATTTACAAGATTACCTTTTCAATAAGTAAGCTTTGCTGCCTTTTTTTTTTTTGGTTTTCTATTTATTTTTTTTTTAAAGAGTCAGTCTGAACCGTGGTGTTCATTCTAAGGCAAGTTCTACAAATTAAGGGTAATTGTAAGCCAATTAAAATATAACAGAATTGCAATATAATTTGGTTAGACATTAGGAAAGAAATTCCCTGAACAGTGAGGAGACTGTAGCACCGGATTACAAGTGAAAATTGTAAAATCTCTCACTGGAAGTGTTTACAAACACCTGTCAGATATGATTTAGGTAGTTTTGATACTGCATTGAGGTAAGGAGATGTACAAGATGACCTTCTGATCTCTTCCAGCCCCCCCCCCCCCTTTTTTTTTAATATACCTGAACAGAACTGTAAATTGATATTCTTAGATCCAGAACAACTTTCTACCTAGATCTAGAAGAGGAGTAGTATCACCAGAAAAGGACTGTGGTCCATGAGAGATTAAGCATCCCATCTCCACCAACAACCGGTATCACGTTTCCATGCTTTCCAGCTTACAGTAAACCACACAAGAATGCAGTGTGGGATAAACTGTGCACAAGGAGACTTCTTAAACACATCACCTAGTGCTCCTCTCGTGTCCCGAAGCAAAAAAAATCTCCATCCCCTGAACTATTTTCAGCAATATTTTGAATCCTCATTGTCCTTATTTATCCCCATGAAAGTCTAATTCTAGCCCTACTAAACTTCTTTCTCTACCAATACAGCACCAAGTTCCTCAGGTTAATTATATACACATATAAAAGGATTTCTTTTTAAACACTTTCGTGTCTCTTATAATTCAATTTCTTTTTGTGTCCTATTAAAAGGGAGTGAATAGAAGTACCTGCCTAACCTTCTTTTCCACAATAGCTACTAATTGTTGCCCCCATCTCCTGTCTCCAGCATTCTTTCCTCTGATCTAAACAAAATTTCAACTAATTTCACCTCATCCAGATTTTAGTTTACATGAGCCCACCTTCTATGAGAATTATAGTTGACCCTGTGGGTTTCAATCGTACCTTCTTTTTTTTTTGAGGGGAGGAGGAGCAGGAAAGAAATAGGGTAAGCAAAACTGAAGTCAGTATTCCATACAATTTCCTTAATCCAAATGATTTAACCATTTTTTATTCTCTAACGTCTCCCCTGTATTCTCCTTCTCTAGATGTGATGGCACTTTCCTACCTATTGCTAAACGCTACACAGCTGTTTTCATCGAGCTGTCCCTAATGACACCTAGAACTATATGTTTATATGTTTTACCTTAAGTGAAATTAGTTTTGAAATAAGATATGTGAACAGTTCATGTTCGTTCTCCCAATATGGGTGGTAATACTAAAATTCCTTCCAGTCTTTACTCTTGCATCATCTACTATTTTTGCATTTCTTAGCCCCTTCTTTGGATCATTATCATATTTAAATTACGTACAGAGCCATTCTTTCACTAAAAGCTTTGACAAGAAATAGTAATAATTTAATCATTCTTATAATGATTATTTACTTTTACTTCAGTAGTACCTAGGGAACCCAGACATTGACTGAACTAGCTGTACAATCAAAACAGAACAGAAAAAAATAGTCCTCACACCAGACACTTTTCAGGTTAAAAGGAAATCAATCACTTTTTACAGAATTCTGTGTTCCTGAATGTAAATAAATAAGGACAAATCTACTACAGCTACAGGTTGTTAAGGCAGCTGAGGTGAGCTGAAGCATGCTCCCAAAGCCTTTTCATTACAGCCTACTTTCTTCAACTCCCCTTTCCCTACTCTTTGCTTCTTCCTGGAGAACTAGTACTGTGAACTTTATGTGACAGATGGTATTTATATGCAAATAAAAGTATTCATTAAGTCTTCTTTGTCAAGTTTGCATATTTAAAAATTAGTGTCACACTTGGTCAGGTTCAGGATGCGATTTGAGCGTTTTGGTTTTGATTTTGATAAGAGTGCACCTTGGGTTTAGGAATCTGAGCTTTTATTAAAAACGAAAAAAAAATCTCTACTGCTCACGGATATAAGTAAATCCGCGAACATACAAAACAAAAAGTTGATACAAAGCTGATGTTCGTGCATTCTGTGTCCAAAGGCAAGCAACATAGTCAAACTAATAAGATTGCTGATATGAAATCTCAACATTTGCATAGTACTTCCTATTTTTTAGGGTTTTTTTAGGACAAGGTCACTGTTCTACACAGAACTTCAAGAGTGGTGTTCATTTCTTTACCACAAACAGAAGAAACTGAAGGTGGTCCTAGAAATCACTCTGTCTCACAAACTGCTCCAACTCTATCAGAGTAGTCTCTTCTTGGCAGGAGAACCAACCTGCCCTTCCTGTTGAGGCAATGTCATAACTTAGCAAGAATTGAAGAGTCAGAGACAAGAATAAGAAGGATAGAATCTATACCTCGGCATTTGATGTACCTTTGGGGCATTAAGCAGTCCTGAACTCCGATCCTTGCTCAAGGCATTGCTTACAAACTTGCACTGAAGAGACACAGTGCGCCTAAAAATAAGTACAATAAAACTTGGAGAATAAAAAACCTCTTCTTCATACATTCTCTTCAAAATGCTGTTAGACTTAATTTTGTGAAATATTCACTTCTAATTCTATTTTTTATGAAAATGTTAATTGTTTGCCTAGATTTACTAGATATTATTGTAAACAAAGATTTACGTTAAGACAAACTTTTTGATGGTGGTAGTGAAAGAAATATGATCTGGACTCCCCATCGAGGAAACCATGGGATTAAAAAAAAGCAACAGATAATGAGTCTAGACAATTTTTGAATAATGAGCAAAACCTTTCATGGCTGATTAAAATATTTTTGGTTTCTTTTAATAAACCTTAACAGAAGCGTCAAGAAATATATCTGGCTGTAGTAAAGGAAAAATGTTGAATTGCATGTAATCTTATTGGTTTTCTGCTGAGAGAGGGAGTTCCAGAAGTTTAAAGAAAAAAATCCATATAGTCACTGGTGTAGAGAATAAGAACATTCTAATATGATGCAATGACACTGTTAGTTGTCTATAATGTGTTTCCTTCATTTCCTTTGATCCATGCAGCATCATCAAAATTGAGATGATCTGCCTTCTTGTGAAATTGTATTTGCAGTAGAATTATGACTATAATAGAAATACTTCTTTAATCTGCCGTTGCACTGCCTAGTGCTTGGTATCCTCTGCGTTCACCACAGTCTGACCTAAGGGCCATCGTATTAACCTGCAGTATCTCAAAGGGAAAGTGCTTGACCCACCCGTTCTCAGCAGCACATCAGGAGTCCGATTTTTAACTACCAAAAGCGTGGCTTAAAATCACTGTGTTCACTGTAAATAAAGCGTATAGACAGTGATCTTTGGTTTAAAATTGGGTCCACTGTACAAATCAGAGGTCACCCACATGTAAATCAGGACACAAGAAAACACAAAAGTACTTCTGCACTTGGACACGGAAGTAGGTTGTGAGCTTGTGCTTGCACTGTCTGTGAGCAGCTCACAAGGAAAGGGCTACTTTCACTGGGAAACATCTCAGAGTGACTGAAATCTCTACCCCCACTTCCCCTTAGTATTTTCCAAAACATCGTTTGTTTTCACAAAACCTCACCTTTAAATTGAAAAAGCTTCAATTAGCCACATTGTAAACTTCTCCAAGTTCATTATTCTTTTCCTTATAATCTCCTACTTGGAAGTACACAGTGCCATTTTATTTTTCCGAGATAAAAAGCGCAGTTTTCTCTAAATGAAGACGTGTTCTCGGATAAAACTCAGCTTTTACTATCAGGGAAATACTAGTATCACAAAGACTCCAGACCTTATTATAGAATATTTATAAAGGAAATTTGAGGCCCATATTGTGAAGGATATTATGGGAAGCCTCCGAGAGTGGTAAAATAGCAAGATCACTCTGGAGCACTATCATCTCTGTTATTTTAAAGCATGGTAAAGATGTGAGGGAAACGCAGTAGCTATACGCTCATATTTTTAATTAACCTAGCCTGTAAAATCCTTGCAAAAGTGTCAACTAAAGTATTACTGTCTACTTTTCCCAAATTAATTTGTCCAAACCAAGTGGGCTTTATTAAAACAAGGCTATCAAACAATAACATCAGTTTTTAATAGACTTAATAAACATTGAACAACATTAGAACAACCATTCTATGCTATTTTACTCAGTGTAGAACTGAGGCCTGGGTGAATACAATGAATTACCCTTTTGAAGTAAAGAAGAAATTTAGAACTGGGAAAGACTTCTATACTGAAAGCATTCATTATTTTCAATATTAACAGATTTTTTTTTCCGTTCTATAAAAGAGCTGATAAGTGTGGTGTTGCCTTTTTCTATTTCATTTTCCCTACCTGGAGAAATATGTTACTTTATAAGCATTTCAAACCACTGATTTCGTTTACTTAGGAGTGATAAAATGTGTCCACTAAGCAAATAATTTGCCATAACATTAAGTATTTCACTATAAGCTCTAGCCACTGGCATACCGTATCTTTATATCTCTTTCATTTCCTGTGAAGGGGAAAGGTCACAACCTCTCATTTTCATAACAACGCTGAGCAAGCCAACCCTGCAGAAGGGAAGAAAGAAGCGTTTCTGTCATCTCATCCCTAGTCCTTACGCAACCTGGATTTCGAAGTGGAACGAGAAGGAGGTTTAAGAACAACAGTTTTGAAAAACAAAGCTGTATTACAGAACCCAGACAAACCGATGCAACACACGGATCTAACCTAGAAGTTACCCCTGATACAAGCAGGGCATTGGACCAGTCAGCCTCCAGAGTCCCAACCACACTGCCTGAATCCTCGTTTCTATGCACTGTGGCTTAAAGACCAAACAGAAAATTCACAGCAAAAAGCAACCAGACCAGCTAGAAACTGTTAAAGCTGCAACTCCTGTGAACTGGGAAAAAAAAATAATCAGGAAGCTGCCTGCATGTTGGGGTGTGATCTTTTCATCACTGTCACACAGACTGCGTGGTTATCAGTTACTGCAGTGGTGCCCACCAAGGCCACTCTATCACTCCCCTCCTCAGCCGGACAGGGGAGAGAGAATATAACGAAAGGCTCATGGGTTGAGATAAGGGCAGGGAGATCACATTGTTTCTGCCATTCCTTCCTCCTCAGGGGCAGGACTCCTCACACTCTTCCCCGGCTCCAGTGTGGGTCCCTTCCCTGAGCTGCAGTCCTTCAGGCACAGACTGCTCCAGCCTGGGCTCCTCTCTCCACGGGGCCACAGGTCCTGCCAGGAACCTGCTCCAGCGCGGGCTTCCCATGGGGTCACAGCCTCCTTCAGACATCCCCCTGCTCCGGCGTGGGGTCCTCTCTCCCCGGGCTGCAGGTGGAGATCTGCTCCCCCATGGACCTCCCTGGGCTGCAGGGGGACAGCCTGCCTCACCATGGTCTTCCCCACGGGCTGCAGGGGAATCTCTGCTCTGGCACAAAACCAATGCAGTCAGCTGCAGCAGAAGCCTTAAACTTAAGGGTTAGCCTTAAAACAAATACACGGTCATAAACTGCTGGACTTAGAAGTAGGGTAACCAGGCTTCTGGCTTTGATGCCTAACCCCCTGGTTTTAGTGTGAGAAAAGGCCACGCTGCACATAAACTTTTCTATCTATAAGCCAGAGAGGCTGAGCAATCACACTTTTCTGAAAGTCCAAAACCTAGAAGGATCAATACTATCCGCACACAGGAGTAAGTTATTTGGGGGCAAACTTTAAGAGATTCCAGCTTACAGACATTAATAATGAACACACACGCAGCAGGGGCAGACCAAACCACATAAACCAATACCCTGGCTAGGCTGAAAACTTTCCGCCTGGCGGAGAGGGCGAGTGACCACCACTTGCCAGAGCAGACCTTCCTCCAAGGTCTCCTGCTTCCCCACCACCAGGACGACACCTCCAACCTGGGGTGTGCGAGGGAGCTGCTGCCCTTGAGAGGCCAGCAGTAGCTCAGAAGACGAATGGAGAGGGGACCGTCCCCCAGCTCTGCGAGGATGCGGTGGGACCCCACCGATACCCAGCCCTTGAGCTCTGCTGCACCTCCATCCTGGCTCCCTGGTGCAGAGGATGCTTCCATAGTTGCAAGTAGGGTAGGAAAATGAAGACGCCTCTCGCTTCGTTACTGCCCCAGCATCCACATACATGCTAAGCGTATGTGCTCCCACAGTGCACAGATGGCTGCCTCTGTGCTCATTTGGGGCAGGTAATTTCATGCAAAATATCAAAAAAGTCATATCCCAACTGTCTTTACTAAAGGACCCAATGTTTCAGTCAGTAGTATAGGAAACCTCATGTCATACAAGCCATTTGGAAACCGCAGTAGCGTAGCTCCGCTGACTGCACAGGATTTCAAGCATGTTGTGCATTTATTTTCCTTATCTCTTGATTGCTAAAGACCACACATGAAAGGTAAAACAAAACAACTGTCTGAAGACGCACCACTGAATTTGGTACTACGGGTATCAGACATCTCTTAGATTCCCATTTGCACTGGTATTGTTGACTTGTGCTTTGTCAGCAGTGACTTTGCTGCAGTGCAGGAAACTGCTAGAAAAGAAAGAGCTGACAAAAAGTAACTTGGGAATGAAAAGTACCCTGCACAACTCCCATACATGTTCGTATTGCCGAGAAACTTAACGAGTAGGTATTCAGCCTTAATAACCAAATAGTGTCATTTACAAATAAAACATTGCAAAGTAAATTTCTATAGAAGTGAAAGTTCCTGTGTGAAGAGAAGCCCTTATAAATGAATATCAAGCAGTACATAAACTGCTGATAGAGTACATTTTCCATGCACTGAGTATGCATTTAACAGCTTTCTTCTGTCCTCATGCTTGCAGCTGATAGTCATTACAGCAGCATTAGAACTGCAGCAGATTTATCACATTTGCAATGTAAATTTATTACCATTCATTCAAGTAATCCTAGCACCTGTGCCTTACCATTAATAGACATTCCTTTACATTTGCAGTTTTCCCCCATCATTCACAGTTGAATGAACCTATAAGTGAAGCTGAAATGTAAATTTAAATCCACTCTTTCTAAAGTTTTGCCCTTAAAGTCCATTCAGGGGAGTCTCTCCTACTGGAATGAAAAATAACTTACTTCGTAATGTTTCTTGTGTAGATCAAAAATTGATTCAGGGAGATAAAAAGTCACATGACCAGTGTTCACATCATATTTATTCTACAGATGGCATCAGGCATTTATTTCCCCTGAAAATACCTGGGAAGCACGAATTTAAACTACCTGCCCTCCTTTGTGTGGAGCACAGCAGGGTAAAGCACACGCTGTGTAACAGAGGACTTGGGGCTTATAGTCTGGTCATACTGTTAAGACTCCAAGTCCCCAAGAACCTTTATGGTTCTTCAAACACTGCAATATTTATGGAGGCACCTATACAGGCAGCTGTTTCTAAAACAACGTCAGTAGAGAACTAGCTAGAATGACTAGGGGATCACTTGTCACCCCTGCCCATAGACAGTAAAAAGCAAAAATACGTTTCTCTGCCTTGCCCTGGAACGGCGGCTGTGTGAATTGTAAGACTGGTTGCTCCCCAAGGCAGAGAACTGGTGGCCATTATTCACAGAGCTGTTATCTCCTGAAGTCACTCCATACGGTCCTCTACATGAGATTCGTAGCTATGGTACAGGAACAGTTTAATTAATAATCCTCCCACCCCAAATTTAGTAAGAAGAATTTGTTACAAAACGTAATGACATCAACTTAATATGAGCAACACGGATTAATTTTAATCAAATACTTCTGTGATGGCATGGGCATATTTATGTTGCAGATTTATATACAGTTCCTGCATAAGAAACTTACAGAAAATGCTAAAAACTCAAATTCTTTAATATTTACTGTCATCATTCTTAAAACTAAATTCTTCCAGGAAGTCAGGTTATCAAAAAAAAAAAAAAATCACCTTTTTTTTTTGATTGAAAATACAAACCAATCAAGTGCAAAAACATTTAAACTGAAATAAAGCAAAACCACACTACTATTTCATATTTTTCATACAAAATGATACTTTGTGTTTCAACACTTGAGGCTTCCAGAAAACACTTGTTTATATTTTTAAAACTTTTACTACGTAAAGATTAAGAACTCTTTATTACTGCCTACTCGTAACAATGCAGGAAGGAAAGGAAAGAATATGCACAACACTGACCAACTTTTTCAAAAAAAAAAAAAACAAAAAAGAGGGAGACAGAGTTTTTCTTTTTTTGTGTCTTTTTAAAAATCTGACTATGTTATCATGAAAACAGTCTTTTGATTGTACTCATCTTCTTTATTAATTTTTTTTTTACAACCAAATATCTTAATCCTGAGTTTCATACAAATTAACTCCTCTTATTTTACATAAAGCTTAATTTACATAAGGCTTTAATTGCGTAGTATGAGATTATTGCCTAGCTAGACTCTACATTTACAGAGGCAGGGGGGGAATTTTTGGCTAGTTGTACAATCAGAAATGAAGTCTAACAGTAACACAAGCTGATGTAGTGGTTCAGAGACACAATCTAGCTTTGCATAATCATTTCAGAGAAACACATGATCCTTCTCCATAATTTTATGGTTGGGTTTTTTAAATGATTTTTAAGTAGTGTATTAGTATAAACATTAAAAGTTTCCTCTTGCAAGTTGAAGCAATTTCAGATTTACCTTTGCCTGACTTTGCTTGATGTATGTGCTTGTTCTTATTGTCTAAATGTCTTTGTCTCTCATAATTGATAGCTTTGATCTTAAAAGAATCCATAAAAACATAAGGGCAATTACACCTTCAGGTATCGTTCTCACACCATTGAAAATAGTATGACACAATGCTTACTAGAGCAGGTTCTAATTACCTATCCCACTACTGCAACAGAAAAATTACCTTACAAAAGGGTTTGAAGTCAATGTTATAGATGCTGTGAATAGGTATACCAAATGATTTCCAGAAAATGCAGCTCAGATATAATTAGATTAGCTTGGCATTAATAGAATAAAACCTTGAACGAGGCATAGCTGAAAATATCATGGAGAAGAGTGCTTTTATGATTGCACCAAAGTAAGACTTGGTAACAGGTCTGAAAAGGATTATTACTTCACAAACTAGTTGATTTCTGAGATGGGGAAATAAAGATTCTGCCATTTTCCTATTTATCTTTATGGCTTTTAATTTCTAAAATTAGTTTGGCCAGAAATGTGATGCAATATTTGCTCTCATGGCATGAAGGTCAGACTGCTTAAATGAAGGCTAGCACAGCTGACGAACAAATTCACCTCCTCTGTATGTTTGATATGCAGCAGTGAAACTGTATGTAAAGGTACTTGAGAAATGTCTCTATTCACTTTGTTCATACTAATAATTTAAAAAAATATTTAAGGAATTGCATAAAAAAAGCTAGCAGGAGAAATAAATGCCTTCCTTATTCCCTCCCATGCTCACTTTCTGAATGTCACTCATTCTATAATAAAGTGTGAGAGAAAGTATAACCCAATCTCTGTAATAGAATCATAGAATGGTTTGGGTTGGAAAGGCCCTTAAAGATCACCTAGTTCCACCCCCGCTGGCATGGGCAGGGACACCTTCCAGTAGACCAGGTTGCTCCAAGCCCCAGCCAACCTGGCCTTGAACACAGCCAGGGATGGGGCATTCACAACCTCTCTGGGAAACCTGTGCCAGTGCCTCACCACCCTCACAGTGAAGAACTTCTTCCTTGCATCTAATCTAAATCTACCCTCTCTCAGTTTAAAGCCACTACCCCTGTCACTACATGCCCTTGTAAAAAGTCCCTCCCCAGCTTTCCTATAGGCCCCCTTTAGGTACTGGCAGGCTGCTATAGGATCTTCCTAGAGCCTTCTCTTCTCCAGGCTGAACAACCCCCTCTCTCTCAGCCTGTCCTCACAGGGGAGCTGCTCCAGCCCCCTGATTGTTTTCATGGTCCTCCTCTGGACTCACCTCAACAGGTCCATGTCCTTCTTATTTTGGGGCCCTCAGAGCTGAAAGCAAGACTCCAGGTGGGGTCTCACCAGAGCAGAGCAGAGGGCAGAATCACCTCCCTTAACCTGCTGGTCATGCTGCTTTTGATGCAGCCCAGAAAACGATTGGCTTTCTGGGCTGCGAGTGCACGTTGCTGGCTTAATACTCAGTTTTTCATCCACTCAAACCCCCAAGTCCTCCTGCGCAGGGCTGCTCTCAATCCACTCATCGCCCAGCCTGTATTTGTGCTTGGGACTGCCCTGACCCGTGTGCAGGACCTTGCACTTGGCCTTGTTGAACTTGATGAGGTTTGCACAGTTCCACCTCTCCAGCCTGCCAAGGTCCCTCGGGACGGCATCCCTTCCCTCCAGCGTGTCGACCGCACCACACAGCTTGGTGTCGTCGGCAAACTTGCTGAGTTTCATGCACTTGATCCCACTGTCCGAGCTGCCAATAAATATGTTAAACGGTGCCAGCCCCAATACCGACCCCTGAGGAGCGCCACTTGTCACTGGTCTCCACTTAGAGATCGAGCCATTGACCACAACTCTTTGAGTGTGACCATCCAGCCAATTCCTTATCCACCGAGTGGTCCTTCCATCAAATCCATGTCTCTCCAATTTAGAGACAAGGACATTGTGCAGGTCAGTGTCAAACGCTTTGCACAAATCCAGATAGATGACACTAGTTGCTCTTCCCTTATCCACCAACACTGTAATGCCGTCGTAGAAGGCCACCAGATTTGTCAGGCATGATTTGCCCTTAGTGAAGCCATGCTGGCTGTCACTAATCACCTTCTTATTTTCCATGTGCTCTAGCATAGTTTCCAGGAGGATCCCCTCCATGATCTTCCCAGGCACAGAGGTGAGACTGACTGGCCTGTAGTTCCCTGGGTCTGTCTTTTTTAAAAATGGGGGTTATGTTTTCCCTTTTCCAGTCAGCGGGGACTTCCCCGGACCACCACAGCTTCGCACATATGATGGATAGTGGCTTAGCCACTTCATCCACCAGTTCCCTCAGGAGCCACAGATGCATCTCATCACATCCCATGGACTTGTGCACCTGCAGGTTCCTTAGGTGGTCTCGAACCTGATCTTCTGCTACATACATTCATACTTCTCTGGTAAGTTTGAGAACACTGATGAACCATAGCCTGAAGTATATTTAAATAATAATTAAAACTGAAAATTATCAGAGGGAGTTTACAGTAGCAAGCGTAATATTGATTTCTTTTCTGCTCTAAAAAACTATTCATAAAATCCAGCAAATGCAGTTTTGTTTTACTTTAAACTACCCATTGCTGCAATGCATGCTTTCTACAAATTCAAGGAGCTTGAGCAGAGGATGCAGAGATAGTCGCCCTTTACCAAACAAGAAACAAACTAAAATGTCACTGAAACCACGTGCTGCTTATTCCTATCTCTGTTCCAAAACAGAAAATGGGCCAATGAAATATTTAAAAGTTTCTGGAAGTTTCTGTAAGGAACTGTAGGAGCATTTACAAAACCTGGATGGGCAGAAAACCCTCCTTAGTGGCACAAAAACCTGCGCACAATGAATGTTGGCTAAAGGAATGATTCCCCAACTTGATAAGCGCAGCTGCAGGGCTGCCGCCTTCCTAGGCTGGTCCCCTCAACTGGGCACAGATTATGCAGGGAGAGCAGAGTTGGTGGAGGCAAGGGTGTCTTTTTATGTTTTAACTGATAGAAACTTTTCCCATTATTTGGTTTAAAGGAAAGAGAGAGAATGATTCTGAATTTTTATGCCTGCTCGGTTGCCACGCACATTGTCCTGCCAGGCAGTGGGAACAACAGCAAGGCTGCTGTCTGACTATGACCTGCACTGCCCTCCAAAATTTTCTTCTCTCATTTTCCAGCTTTAGATGAGCTCGAGTTACCACTACTTCAGACTCATTTCTCTGATCATGATTTTCTAGGTAAGCATGAAAGGTAGCAAACACTCAGCACAGTACAAGAAAGCACATTTACTGCAATTTTAAGAATGTAAACTTTAGCCTACCAAGAATCAGGATGATCTCAAGGTTAAAACTTTGGAAAATAACCATTATTTCTTTCATCAGGAGCAAAAGTGCAGAAGTAGTGATAACTTCTGCAAAAGTAAATAACCCACGCAAGTAATTTGCCAGCTATTGAATACCCTAGAGTACATATGTAGTAATATATACTGCAGGATGTCATACTGCATAGAGTCATGCAGGGACAGAGAATGATTAGACACAGATTTCTCTACAGCAGATCATTAATGCCATCAAAAAATTGCCCTCTGGGAAACACTGAAATCCCAGACGGCTTTCCAGTATAATTCTTTAAATTTTTTGTGCATATTGTATGCCAGCTTTTAATGGATATATTTAGTGAGAAGTTTGTTAGAGGGCTGCTCTCTGGAGATTTAATGCTTTCATTAATCATTGCACTCCTCAGCAAAGGAAGGGATTCCTATGCTGTATATATCTGCAGCAGACCTGTACTTTTGCCACCACCATTAGCTTGTGGAAAACAACTAAGTTAAACTCTTTGGGAACCTTGACAAAAAAAACCCCAACACTATTTGACTAGCACTGCAGGCATAAAACCAGACAAAACCAAAACCCAATGTACTGGGTAATTCAATATGGTTATGATCATGTGTATTTATTTACATGCACCAACATTTAGTGTTATTTCCAGCCCTTCAAACTTTTTAAATCAGTCTCTTTGGATATTAAATCTAAAGGATATGTATAGATATTTAGATCTTGCTGAGTCCAGGGGATGCAATCATTAAGATTTCATAACTAGAGTAACTGGGGCTGGATCATCATTATATATCATATATGATCCGTATTGTACGAATATATATATGTAAAAATGATGCATGTAATGCATCTAAATATATACACACCAGCATTTTCAACCTGCTACAATTCGATTACCATTGCCTCTGAAGATTGACCATTATTTTCATCATAAATTATCAAAACCCTACTGAAGTCACCCTTCTCTCCACATTTACCCCATCAGAAAACATGGCTTACTTTTCTAAGACTAATGACAAAAGTGAAGGACTTGAAAATAATTACCTACAGAACTTGAGAAGAACTTAGATAAAAATAAAGCTTTAAAAAAGCACCTCATGAAATCTAAAGATCTTAACTGACAGACAATGCTAACAGCTTTATAAAAGTTTGTGTTGATTAAATCATTCACTGAAGGCTAAAATCCTGATTCCAGGAAAGTCAGCAGATGCGTTGACATTAACAGGCTCACAACTTCACTCTTCCTCAGTCTGCTCCTAATATTATTAGTAGTTACTAGTTTCCTAGCACATCCACAAGTTATCTTTCCTTCTGGTATTTAGGGAAGAGCATAATGATAGATAAGAAGGTTTATTGTGGCTGCTCTGGAAATGGGTCTGTTTTATTACATTTGCTTATGCATATTTCTATATAATTGAAGTTAAATGAGTAGACAGACTATCATGACATTTTATGATGAGTTTAAATTATATGCAAGTATTCAGGGCCTGGAATGAGAAGCATTTTATGCTTAAAAAATAAAAATATACTAATTAATGCAATTAATAAAAGTTTTATGTAGAGCGAGAGAACTACATTCTCTGTGCACTAAGGTGCCATTATAATAACCTCCTGCTGAATAAAACATCAAGTACATATTTTTTCTGTTGCCCTAGATGACACAGTTATCACTGATGATTTACAATTGTTATATAATAGATGGGTTTCACTAATTTATAGATGCCAAATGGTCTGCATGTGGGACATTCAGAGGAACATTTTACCATCTTTTAACAGAATGGAAACAGGTAATAAGTAAAGCTCTGGCTATGCTAATTACACTTCTAAGAAACTCTACTAGTACCCACTTTTTTTTGACACTTAGATTCAGATTTGAGAGTCTGCAATAAGAAGCAAGGGAGGATCTTCTATCAGAAGAAAAGCTGCAACTTTGAACATCTTTCAAACAATTGCCATTGCTTTTCCTACCAGAAAAACAAACAAAAAACCCCAACCCAAACCAGCCCTGCTACACTGCTTTGCTTAACTTTTTTGCCAAGTGAGACACCTGGAAATGAAATGGTCTCAAGTTGCGGCAGGGGAGGTTTAGATTGGATATTAGGAAAAATTTCTTTACTGAAAGGGTTGTCAGTCATTGGAACAGGCTGCCCAGGGAAGTGGTTGAGTCACCATCCCCAGAGGTATTCAAAAAGCATGTAGATGTGGCACTTCAGGACATGGTTTAGTGGGCATGGTGGTGTTGGTTTGACAGTTGGACTTGATGTTCTTAAAGGTCTTTCCCAACCTAAATGATTCTATGATTCTACTCTACAACACAGCTGGGAAACATGGTTAAGACTGAACAAACGTAAAGGAAATTTTCTGCTATCAGTAAATCAGAATTGTGAAGTTGCCAAATTTCATCCTGATGCAACGCACCTATGAATTGACATCAGTGGCGTTCACAACTGCCTTTATTCCCCAAGTTAGCTACACGACTTAAAAATAATTTATATGGAATATTTTAAGGTATCAGCCTAGGAACCACATTCTTGGTAATGCTCCATACTTTTCTTAAGGGAACCCACCACCCAACCTCTTTGTTCAGGAACTCACTGGTGTGTGAGAGAAATAATTGGTTAAGAAAAGAAAAATATCTAGGAAAGGTAAGAGATCCTGAACTGAGCACACATCCCATGCTAAATACAAGCAAGAATAAGTGGACAGAAAAAAAGGAAAACAAAAGACAGTCACAAAAGGGTCCAAAACTGAAAAGTAGTTTCCCCATTTTTAATAGATCTGTATTTTAGTTTTAGATGTATTTAGCTTCTCCTAAGATGTATTAACAGTTAGTGAGCAAACTGTAATGGACATTGACTTATCTAAACAGTCTGCGTTGCAGGTATGAAAAGCACAAAGTACTAAAAAAATGCTGCGCATTACAACAAAGTTGATGCAAGCAGTTTTCCCCGCTGCAGTTGCAGGTGATACAAAAGGTACTTCTGGAAAGTATTTCCAAGTGCTCTGAAACACAACATCCTTTTGTTTACTTCGTAAACTTATTTTCACAAAAAACATGAGCGTGAGGCCTTCATCCCTTTAATGCTCACCTCTACTTCCAGCTTTCACCCCAATCTCATTCTGTAGTTTGTTATTATACCTATTAAATAATCTGGTTACTATGAAAGGTGAGCCTTTAAAAAGCATTATCACAGAACCAACAAAATAGTTATTTCTTGGTCTGCATGCAAGCAAAGCAGGGTAACGTTTGGCAAGGTTTCTTTCACAGGTGATGCATTTTGAAGGCAATGGCAGCAATGTTGGAATTCGCTCCTCTGTTCCATCAGTTCATTTTTTTCAATTCAAATGCAATATTAAAGGTTAGCTACAAAGCAAAATGTAAGGTGTATCCCTGGGATGTATCCGAGTACTGAACTTCTGAACCAATGAATAGTCACAAGTCTTCCAGAGATCAGTGTCTTGTTTATACATTGTTCAGGAGTGCTGGCAGCTTGCAATTATTCCTACTGGAAGAAACTACCATTATATCAGGTGCTCCGATTGATTTATTTTTTTTTGCATAGTATAGTTTTATGCACACTGTGTGCAGATGCCCGACAATATGTACTTTGCCTTGGAAATCAACTAGCAAAAAAAACACCAAATAACCAGCCAAATATCAGCCACCGTGCCCAGTCCATTTTGAGATTTTTTGCTGCTCAGATGTGTGAATGATTTCCATCTGTTCCTATGTGAGAGAAAGATTTAGAGCTGCTGGCACTGGGGAGCCTTCTTTAAAAAAGCCAGCCTGTGCCAGGGCGGCTTGTCAGCATACACGGATGCAAGCGCGCCCAAACCTGCATAATGAGCGCGGTGGAAGCTGTCCGTTACAAACCAACAGGCCGCTCGTTCTTATGACTACTCATTTTCCAAATAAAAATTTAAGCACTTTGCATCTCGACGACACAGTGTGATGCACTGGGTCAGGATGCTAGTGTTTGCCAGCTGGGCACTGGACAGCTGTGCCAACAACAGCAATTACAGGAGTCCCCCAATGTCCAGCATCGCTGTTTGCACACACTGAACATGAGTGTACTTAAGACTCAAGCTTGGATCCCTATGGTGAAACAGCAACAAATCTGCCTGATTAACCAGAGGAGATTTTGCTAGTGCCTTAGTGAGGAGATGTTACAGCAAGTTTCCTACAGACCAAACTTGTCTTTTGTTTTGCTTGTACTTAATATACATGCAACACTACTGGCTAGGGTAACCACATACAGCTGCCTGCATTGAAAGAAAAAAAAAAAAAAGAAAATAGCTGTAAGTACTACTGTGAAGGATATTCATTACAACTCTATAGTTGTTCTGAACTCCAATTTGAGGACTATTTTCAAAAGTCCTCTTTCTTCTCCTTACTCAGGCCACAGCTCACAGTAAAATGTGTTCAGCGGCAACAGTAGTTCAACCCTATTCCTCTTCAGCTCCGTGCATCCTCTGTCACCTTTTATTCTCTCAGCATATATTGAATAATCAGATTGTACACACAGAAACACAGACTCCTCATCTCCCTTTTCTTCTAACGCAGTTTTCATTTCCCAGTACTGTTCATAATGCAGCCATGCAAACAGTTGTGCCAGCAAACCTACGCAAGAAAATCTTAAGCTAACATCATCACTGAATTATAACTTTAAAAAGCGTAGCCTTTGACAAACTAGCAACCTCCAATTTGTAGTACCGCAGAGCGGATTGCTAGAAAGAGCTCCTGTAGGGAAGTTAAAGAATTAAATTTCTCCCCGTCCTCGTGGTCTGCCTTCTCACAGGACTCTGCGTACTTGAGGCACCTGAAGAAGGGACCACCTGCCCAGCAGCTCACTATGCTTTATTGGAGTGTTTGCCAAAGGACATTATTACTTACAAAACTGGCCTATACTCACCTACAACCCAGGACAAGTCAGACAAATTGAAAGGACAGAGTCAGCAATACTAAGAAAGAAGATCAAGTGGGTGAGTAACGTGAACAAGTAGAGCAAAGCACACCTCTTCACGAGGTGCAGGACTCCTTCTCGGCGCTCTACAGGCTCATCCTGACATCTCTCCCCATAGTTTTCCATAGGCTTGCCTGCCTTCCCCCCGTTCCCAGGAAGTTAGAAGAAAAAATAAAGACAAACCCGAGAGAGTAGTTCCACAGTGGGGAAAAGTTCAAGCTTTCCTCATCTTTCAGTGCTCCATCAGTGTCCAGAACAGACGGTACTTGCAGAGTTACCCACCTGGAGTGGGAGGCTGACAAAGCTGAGATTTCTGTTCTGGCTATGCATCACCTTATGGAGTTTGCATACATTTACTCTGTCATGTAGGAAAAAACCAACCCCACAGTAATAAAATAACACATTCCCCAACTTTAGGCAGCTTCAGACACCAGCGAATGCATTGGTGTTCTTCACAGCCTGCCTAAACAGTATCCAAATTGTTGTTCCCCTGCTGCACTCAAAATCATTGTCACAGCTGCAGCATTAAATAGCCTGAGGACCTGTAAAATCCCACAAGTGTTTTAGGCTCAAGCCAAAAGTTTGAGGTCAGGGAGGTTTGCTGTCAGGCTGCCAGGATTCCCTTGGGGGGCGGGGGGGGGGGGAGGAAAAATTT
>NW_010972439.1:915358-925496 GCF_000737465.1 Haliaeetus leucocephalus | reverse complement strand
GTGCCGGGGGGGGGGCGGGGGGGGGGGGAAGAAGATATTAAAAAAAAAAAAGATAAGAAAGAGGATTAAAGAAGAGGTACCAAAGGCTTGGAGAACAACTATGAAGGCAGGAAAAGCTCGTTCTGAGGACAAGGAAGAGAAGAACTGGTGGGCAAGGAAGAAAAAGAAAGCAACACCATTAAGATTACTCACTTTGGAGAACTGGACCTCAAGGAAACCATAATACAGCAACTTTGTTGCCTAGATCCTATAGTAAGAAGGCAGCCTTGGTTACTGCCTCCAAGTGATAAGAGGAATAAGGAAAGAAAAACACTGCAAAAAGACCATGCTGTTTTACAAGTGGAGCAGTAGCAGAGGGTGGAGGGGGAAGCTCTTAAAAGATCAGAAAGGATCATTTCTCCTATGTGTTTCCCCCTCCTCCCAACATTAGAAATAGTTCTCTCCTCTGCCTGCACCCTGCCAAACTTCAAGATAGGTATCAGATCTGGCAGCACTTAGTTGTAGCAGCTTCCTATTTAAAGGGTCAGCAGTTCCTAAATAAGAAAGGTAAATACAAAACATGTCCTTCCTAACTGTACACCTTGGAGATGTGCAAGATCATATTAGGATTATATTAAGCTTAACAAGTTGGGAGTACTCACATTCATGTGTGGGGGTTTTTTTTCTGTGAACAGTTTCATAATTTCTAGCATTCTATTCATCCTTCACCTTCCAGAAATAAGAGAACCAAAGTTTCCATTTATTAAAAAGAAATGAAACCCAAAACATCAGTCTCTTCAGTTTTTGAATAAGCCACAGTCTCCAGGATAGTAAAATAAATTCTGAGAATCATTGAGTGGTTTTGCAAACCTTCCCCCCCGCCCCACATTTGATTGTGTAAATTGAGTCATAGGTGAAGGAGCTAATCAGTTTTTTTACTCTATCAGTAATCTCAAGTCTTTCACTTGCAACACTCTCTGAAGAAAGCACATAGCTGAAACAGAAAGTAGGGAGGTTCACATGTAGTGAATTTTGATTCAGCTCAAACGCTTCAGGGATTCATACCCTACCCACAACCTCCCACCTGTAGCATCGCTGCCTTCAAAACCATTTTCACCTCTGCTGCTTCTGACTTGGCAGAGTTTAACTCTACCAGTCCTCTTACACATGGCATGGGTTAGCATGGAAAGTATTTTTCCACACCTACCAGGTAACTGCTGTTGTAGTCACTTGTTCGGAAAGCATCGTCAATGGTTCTGATAAAATTAATCCTTTATACTGCAGTCCTTTAAAGGTTTGGAGTTTTTTGGTGTTGTCCTCAAATGAGCCAGGCATCTATTCTAAATATACCTTAGTTACTTCAGAAAATAGTGACTATGAAAACTAACAGCATTTTAAGTTTCTTACATCTGTGGGAAATGTTTGACTTGGTACAGGTATCACGGGGAAAGGACTGGATATTGCACCTGTGACATGAGGCCATTCTTGCCAAATCAGTGTGTTAGTAGCAGGCATCAGCAGCACACTCAGGTGCTTAAAGATGTACAAACTATAAACCCTGGGCTGGCCACGCAATCAATGAGGGACAGAAGAGGCTGTACACATTGAAGAGGGGAATTCAGACGACTGGAATTATTCATCTACTGTTTCACAAGCACCTTGCAATGAATACAATGGGTTTTTTTCAGGGTAAAATGATACAGTACTTACCATATGTTTAAATCGCTATTATAATTTTTATTTCTTTACTTGTATTAAAAATACCTTGTTGACAAATAAACATCCAGTTCTCGAGCAGCACAAAGAAAAATATATTCATCACAGAAAGAGACCATCATTTATAATATAATTATCCCTACTAAGATACTGATCAACGACAGTTATCATAGCTAAACAAATTGCAAATATCTAGATGGCTACAGAAAGCATTATTGGAACTTACTACCTAATGGATTCAACAGTTGAAATTTCTGACTGTGACTCACTGACTATTTTAATCATGTTTAATCATCTTTCTTCTACCCATGCAACTGACTAAGATAATTTTATGGCCTTAATATAGCATGAATCAAGGGTTTTCTAAATGTCTCTACCCTTTATATTTCCTGTCAGAAGCATCCGAATGACAGTTCCTCAACATGAGCTTTGCTTTTTTCTAAATAGATTAAGGACAGAAGTACTATGATGGTCAAAACCAACAGTATTTGAATGGAAACCTTTTCCCCACCATTCTGTATGCCAGCCAACATCTCAGTTTTGATGGAATGCCACATTTCCTCCCCCCCTCTCTCACACTGTTTTCTTGTGCCTGTAAAGGCTGTGGACACCATCATCCTTCCAACTTGCCTTTTTTTCTTCCCCCTCCTCACGACAGAGGATCATGACATACTTTCCCAGCATATCCTTCAGAGCCAGCCTAGCCCTTTGCGTATTCCTGAAAAACAGATGGTTGATGCTTTTTCTAATCTTGTTTCAAAGTCATCATACAGTCATAATAATAGTAGCCCTGATTCACTGCCAAATGAAGGCAGTGGAAGAGCTCCTATTAGGTTCAGTAAGCACCAACACTTTTGTCTGTACTCCTGAAATTTCACAAGTCTGAAATGCATAATGTACTTCAAGTGTTTTTCCCTCCCTTGCTCCCCACTTGCATTTTTGCATCACTGAAAATAACAGTACAAAATGTAGATTAGTAACCTGAGATTAGGACTAGCTAGTTCAAGGCCATCTGCCTTTAATTAGTAAGCATAAAAAAGGCTGGTTTATGCCTGCTTTCCTTAATGCTACTGATCAGGGATAGCGCTGCTCATTGCTGCAAAGAGAATTCCTGGCGTGAGTAATTTTTGCGTTTGAGATTGGACAGAATAAAATTATCCACAGCTCTGTCAACCTGTGGATACATCCTGTCTTTCAAGGAATAAAAATTATGTTGATTAGCTAAAATGACGATACTTAATGCACTATTTCCTAGGGACAGAAAACAACTTAAGTCATAATGATCTAATGAATGAAGATTTTACAGCCAAGTAAGGACACAGACCTCCACCAACATTTCTGTGGACTGAATAACAACATCTCTCAGGTTTGAAATATCCAGACATGTATTGTTTCCTTCTCAAGTGCACACTTTGCAAATGCATCAACGTTGCCATGTCCCACTAAAAAGGAGATCCTCACACCAAGACGCTTCTATGCCTGATATTAGACATCAAAACCTGGATGATGTAATTTTATTAAGCTAAATAGATAAATAAACATAGCTTCCCACCTCCTACAAACAAGGAAACAAAACAAAACAAAAAAACCTGTATGTGTACAACCTGGTACTAAAAAGGGAGCAAAACTTGGCCCTAAGCAGAAGAGATGCACTTTGAAGGGCCCTCTCAAACTGCTTCTTTCTTGGATGTTTTCTTCCTTTATTTGAAGCCCTTCTAAATGAAAGGCACACTTACTGCCAATGCCCCCAGAGTGCTAAAAAGCAAGGATAAAGGCTCTCAGCTCAAGGGTGCTTTATATTCTGTTCTCCATTCAAGACGGGGGTGTAAGCCTTGTTCTCACCAATGCCAAATACTTGGCCCAGGCTCTGAATACAGTGCTAATATACTAAAAAGCCTGGAAAAAAAACCAAAACAAAACCCAAAACCCACAAAACCCAAACAACTGGTAAGTGTGATTGTGAATGATATGATTTTAAAAAAAAAAAAAAAGAAAAATATCAAATACATAAATAAGCTTTAAAGAAATAAGAGCAGCATTTCAGCTGTTCCAACAATAATTATCATTGCTCCTGCTCTATTTCATTCTTCCTTTCCCTCACCACCACCATGGTCAAGTTCTGCAAAAAAAAAATTCTATGAAAAATATGCCCTGAAGTTCAATGACTGATGTGGTGCTCATTTAGTCTTATTTTAATATAAACATAAAATTGCTGGCTTCAGCAAGCTATTTTACAGCTGTAGTAAGAGTGAGTTTGTTTGTTTTGGTTTTGGAGGTTTTTTTGAAAAGCATAAAAGATTTTCTGAAATGCCATGCTTCCTTGTTCGGGGTCAGAAACAAAAATTTGAACAGACTACAAATTTAAGACTAGAAAAAGCTCAACTGAGGCTGTAAGATCATCCCTTGTCTTTATGCGTGAATATCGCAGGCATGTAACTGTTAGCAGGATCAAGCCCCAGCTAGTTTGAAGAGTGCATCATAATGTCAACTAGGAACTCCCAAGTTAAGGAATATTGACTTGTCCTAAAAATGTACTCGGAGGTGACTTTGTCTAACATTTATTCTATACTACAACCATGACTTCTTTGGAACAACGTAACAGTTTTTAATGAAATTTAACAGGCAGGAAGCTGGTTTCAGAGATACACATTCCTATAAATGTCATTAAAATTAGCTGCTGGACAAAGGAAAAACTTTTGTGCAAACAAGTCTCCTATCCATACAACGTTTAAGGGCACGTAAGAGAGTGTAGGAACCTGAAATTCTGCATTAAGGCAAAGATGAAGTAACACAAGTCATTTTTATGCTAATGTACAGCTGCAGGATGCCCTTAGCCAATTTCACATCCTTAGATTTAGTTCAGCTTACAGTTATTCCTCAAACATCGGTTACACATTTATTTTTTGGCAAATTATTTGAGAGCTATTTCTCACCTCTAGCTAATGAATAAACAAAATCCTTAAAATTTTGACATATGAATACAAAATAGGAGGAGCAATCTTTAACACACCATTCATATTCCTTTTGTTTCAATATATAAACATTTTTTCCTTAGGAAGTTATTCTCACTATGTTATTTTTATTGATGGTAACAATTCCATATATGAACAGTACTCAGGTTTTTTTGAGCCTTGCTGACAAGTGTTTCTTGCTGGACTAATGTCCAACAGCAATGATCAGTAACCCTAGAGCCTCCCTTCCTAGAGCCTCTTTTATGTGTAGTATTTCCACTGTGAAATATATACTAAGGCATTACTACAAGGGGTTGGGGGGGGGAGAATTCTAAACACTAAGTGGTTTGCCACAAGTTTTTCTACATTGCAAGACTCCTAGAAGTCTAGGTCTTATAATTCTCTGTACATTTAGAAAGCCTCCTGCTCTCCTCTTCTCTGTAAGCCTCTAGGAACTAAATGAAGGATTTAATTTATATCCGCAGTTATCTAAAAAAAGGAAGACAGTAGAAAGATTCCCACAGGGTGGGGGAAGTATGTAAAAAAGAGCTTTACTTAGTTTCACTACATAGCAGTAAAGAGCTTGGGAGCTATAGACCAAACACGTATGGATGTTTAATTGCCATTTTAGATCCCAACGAACTTAACACTGGAAGCCGGCCCTACGTGCAAGATGATGGGTTTTGGTTTGTTTTTAAAACAACAAAACCCAAACATTTTTCAACCTTGGAGTCAATAACTTCAGGTATATAAAAAACTTTCTCTAGGTGAAAGGGGAGTACAGTCCATGCAGTCCGTAGGATTCTTTGCTTCCACAGTCCGTTAGCTAGTGCAAAGCCTGGGGGTAGTATATATGATTTAAAAACTACAGTCAAGTCATTAGTAAACTCACCTCAGAGGGGCTGCTAAATGTGCCACAGAGCAAACCACAATGAAGTCTAAAATTGGTCTAGATTCAATCAGTAGCACACATGTAAAAGGCTCTATAGTTCACCAGCAACACCTCGAGGTACTGAATCATCTAGTAAGTGCTAGCAAAAGCACCCTAATAAAAGTAAACAACAGCATGTCAGAACAGTGTTGAGATTGCAAATGAACTTGTAACTCAGCAAAATCCACCGCAAGGCTGCCTTTTTTAGTTTCAGTGTGTTCCTTTTCCTGAGATTTAAGGGGTGGACCTAAAAGTAACATGTCAACAGTGGCATTTGAATCCAAGACTTTCACATTGACAATGCAGTCATTTAAGCTAAAGAAACATGTGGCAATGAATATACTCCTGATGCTTCAGTCAGCCCACAAGTTAAAAATTGAGTGAATTTTCCAAGAGAACGTAAAGTGGTGATGGGTTTGTTTTTTCCCCAAAAGTTAAATATGAACATTGCACACGTGCAGCCAGAAAGGAAAAGACTAATGGTCAATCTGAAAAGAATACAGTTCTCCATAACATTTTCTTATTTGTTTTGAAAGAAATTTCAAGTGGAAACTGCAAATACATGATGTTGGCCACCAGCTGACATACACAGTCCCTGGAACTTGATGATACTAGCATCTGAATGTGTCTGCATGCATGAGTGGTCACATTCCTCAAAATAAGAGCGTATTTTGTAACTGAGGGAACAGCTACTGTTTGGTAGAAGGAAATACAAGAGCTTTTTTCAAACCGCAGTTTAAAGCCACATTGGTGCCCTCCAACCTGACGAGCTACTCTGACAAGCATCCAGATCTATGAAGAACTGGCTCCACCCTTCCCTTAATATTCTAGTCAGTAAGGCAGAAGGCATATCTTCTGTCCTCTTCCCCACTAACTTAGTTTTGCATCAGCTACAGCCTTGAAACAAGCCCTACCAAATGGGCTGTCCATCCCTCTATGGAGCATAAGCATGGACCCACAGTGTGTATGTCAGCTCTCTCCCTCTCTATCTTGCCATCCGCATCCACTGATAGACATTTGTTTTGAGTGCCTCCATGCTTATGTCTTCAGTGAGAAAGTGTCTCTTCTGGAAGATAGTCCTTCCAGAAACCGAATCGTATAACGGGAAATATGATTTAATGTACTCCGAGGAACTTTCTCAGAATAACATAATCCAAAAAGCCATACTTTTACCTATGCCAAGATGGAGTGGTGGTTTATTCAGCAAGCTTTATGTATGCACCTGCAGAGGAAAATCAACAGTGCATATTTTAGCATCTGTAAATGTTTAGTCTAAGCCAATTTAATTAGGAATCATTTTTCTTCATTGAATCCTTTTTAACAAGCGATTTGAGACTTAAAGCGTGTTTATTTTTGAAATGTCATGAACTCTAAAATGGCTAAGAGAAACCATTTCCACACGTTTCTATTTAGGGTCAAATTTGAAGTGGCAAGTAAAGCGTTACAGAATAAACCCACTTAAAGGCAGAGATAAATTAGTCACCATTATACCTACTCTCACAGTGAAAGTGCTAAAAGAGATTAAAGCAGGAATAGCTTTGTGTGAGGAGGAACTAGAATTTAATTTCTTCCTTCTCTTTTCAGGCCCTTCAACACTGGATTTCTACCAAATAAGAGAGGATGAGCTGGGGAGTCTAACTTACATGTTGACAAACAAACTTAAGTATAAATACTGTGTTTAAAACTATCTGCAGAGATTTTACTAAGTGTAGCTGAGGTATTGGGACAGCAAAGGAAGCTGTAAGTTGCACCAATTTAGAATCCCTCTGGTCTCCCAGGCTGCATTACTCATCTCCAGATATGGCTCAAAGTCTCTGCAGAGTAGCAACATGACTCAGACAACTTCCAGAAGCTTCTGCAAAAGGGTAAAATTAAGACTGCAAATCAAAGAAAGGTAGGAAGAAAAAAAAAAAAACACATGACCAAAACAAGTCACACCACTGCACACATTTCTCCTATGGGGAAGGAATGAGAGAACTGCATGACAGATTAGTCATGTTGCTTAACACAACGCTAAGAGATGCTAAAAAAAAAAGTGACAAAGCATTAGGAAAACCTGAATAAAAGAACAAAATCTCAGAAGTGTACTGTAAGCCAATACTGCCATCTAACTCCCAGCAACCCAGTATTTGATTTCATCAGCATGACCTTCGACTTTAAATTGCTGTCCTTACCTACACAGAAAAGGAAATTATGCTCCATATGGCTTGCTTATTGTCTTCAAAACAATAATTTGTCTTGAATGCAGGTTGAAACCTCCATCTCTGCTCAGCTACTGAGATTAGTGAGGTATAATTAAGGACACTAAGAAACAGCTCTGAACTGGCAGAGACTTCCAAATTAACAAAAAACACCAAGGTATTCCTACACAGATACTTCTGTCAGATACTTGCATTTTCACACATACATCTGTATGTACACAAAATCAGTGTCACTCAGGTTGCACAGTTGATGCATGTATCTTGAAATGACAAAACCCTGGGGCTCAAAGTACCTTCAGAAATCATCTTCTCTATCTGGACTTTCTCCATACCATAGGGATTTATCCATACCCTTCCCAAATCCCTGCACAACTGGATGCAATAATCCAAGAAATGGCAGTGCTGCTTCACGTCTTGGCAGCAGCCCTATGCTCTTTCCAGATGGTATTTGCCCAGTCAGAGTCTATGATACAGAAATGCTTTAGGATTCCGAAACGGTGCTACCCTTTTACAGAATATCAGCATTCACAGCTAAATCTTTCTACTGCATCAGCCAATTGAGAAATTCAACCTTACCAGGGCATTTGCTCACTTTGGTTACGTGCTACCTGGCAGTAGAAAGTAACTGGGCGTGACGCAACATCTCCACTAGTCCTCAGAAAACTCCGATGCTGAAATTGCACATCAGTACAGGTTTTCTGAGCACCAACAGGCACCGTTCTCTCCTATTTTTCATCTTTTAAACTGAGTGATTAACAGATCCCAGGTAAAGTAGGGATCACATTTTACTGGTAAATCAGGCTGAGAATTATTTGAGAAGGCTGGATCCCTTTTCAGTTTTCAATGTCTCTGTGGACAAGGCATAAAGGTCTTTGGAGAGAGGAGCAGTCCCCCACCTGTCATGGAGGCTCACACAATCAAATTAAACAGGTGTTAAACTCAACAAAATCTATTCTTCAATCAAAATTGTTTAGAACTCCAACAACATTAGCAGACCACAGGTTCAATGATGTAAGGGGAAATTAATACTACACAACCAGCTTGGGAATTCTTAAGCTTTAGAAATGATAACCCAAAAGGCACATATCACTCAAAAGGTGAGGGCTCTCAACCTTGAGGAGTCACCTAGGGCAGCATCCCGACCCAAGGGCAGAGTCCCCGCCTGCAGACCCGCTGCTCCAAGGAGGACCGGCTCCATTTGCCCTCTGGCAGGGCTCCGTTCATACCCGGGTCGAATCTGACCTGTCATCGAATAAGGTCACGTTAATCCTCGCTGGCCAAGGGCCAGCGCCACCTTCTTTCTGACTGAAGTGTGCACCTGTACCCGGCGGTCATAACCTGACCCCATCAGGCAGGCAGGGCGGTTCGACCCCCAAACCCTGGCTTCCAAGGGTTTTTTTTCTCTTTTCCAAAGCCAAGAAGTTTTGCTCTCTATAAGGGCAGGTGTACCTGTCACACCACCAAAATTGAACTGGTGACCCTACATAGACAGACCAATAATGTACAGTTAAAGAAAATGGAATGACTACAAATATAGTATGGATTTGCATCACAGCATGTTTCTAAGAATCGTTTTCCTTCTCAAGCATAATATATACTAGTAATCAAATTGCATTCAGTCCTGTAACCACAATTCGAAACCACACTGACCTACGTATTTGTGCATCTACCCACCTATCTGCCTTTTCAAACAAAGAAGTGAGGAGCATAAGCTTTCCAATTTACAAAACTACTTGTTCCTACAATTATGAATTGAGGTTCTGCTTCCAAAATACAAAACATTGTTTATGGCAATCCTAGCTGAATTTGAAAATCCATCTGTAGGTAAAATATAGTTGAGTCTATAACTTTTTTCCAGATCCAAATTAATTCAAATGTCTATATTCAAAATCTTAGACTGAACACTTAGATAATTACAGCTGTGATTGCAGAACAGGGTAGAGCTAACATTAAATTACACAGCAGAATTTGCTGGAGGAGATGCTCATGGTACTCCCCACAGACCTATTTTGTAGAAGTGTTTCATGAGCACAGGAATACAGATAGTTATCTAGTAAGAGTTTTCAGAAATACAAAAACCCCTTGAAAAAATTTCTAGAAGTTAAGCAAATAAGTGTTTTTCAAAAACTGCCTTACATTTCTCTTAATACTTTTGGAAACATTGCTATATTAGAATAGAAGAGACTATTTCACTTGGAAGGGACCTAGAAACAATCATCTAGTTCAACTACCTGACCAATTCAGGGCTGACCAGAAATTAAAGCATGTTATTAAGGGCTTTGTCCAAATGCCCCTTAAACACTGACAGGCTTGGGGCATTGACCACCTCTAGGAAGCCTGTTCCAGTGTTTGACCACCCT
>NW_010972439.1:914575-914816 GCF_000737465.1 Haliaeetus leucocephalus | reverse complement strand
CATTACTCTGTCCTAGGTGCAGAATCCAGCACTTTGACTTGTTAAATTTCATCCCATTTACCATAGCCCAATGCCCCAATCAATCTAGAGCCCACTCCAAAGCCTCTTGTCGCTCAAAAGAGTCAACAGCACCTCCCAGTTCCGTATCACCACCAAGCTTGCTAATGGTGCATTCAACTCCTGCATCCAGATTGTTGAAAAACATATTGAATGGAACTGGCCCTAGAACTGAACCCTGAGG
>NW_010972439.1:900349-914565 GCF_000737465.1 Haliaeetus leucocephalus | reverse complement strand
TGAGGAACACTGCTGGTGACCAGTCACCAGCCAGATGCAGCCCCATTCACTACAGCCCTTTGAGCTCTGCCCTTCAGCTAGTTCCTCACCCAGCGCACTGTGAACTCACTCATCCCACAGCTGGATGATGTGTGCAGAAGGATGCTGTAAGGGACAGTATCAAAAGCCTTACTAAAATCCAGAAAAACTACATGCACTGCCTTCCCTTCATCCACTATGCAGGTGACCTTATCATAGAAGGGTATCAAGTTAGTTAAACAGGACTTTTTCTTTGTGAACCCATGTTGACTGTGCCTGATGATTGTGTTATTCTTTCAATGCCTTTAAAGGTACCCAGTATAAACTCCATAATTTTGCCAGGAACTGAGGTTACACTAGTTCCCTGGGTTCTGTAGTTCCCTGGGTCTTCCCTCACACCTTTTCTGTAAATTGGAATAACGCTGGCCAGCTTCCAGTCAGCAGGGACCTCCCCAGACTCCCAAGACCTTTGAGAGGGGTCCTGCCATAACATCCACTAGCTCCTTCAGTACTCTGGGATGAATCCCATGAGACCCCATGGATCTGTGAACATTCAGCTGATACAGCCAGGCCCTTACAACTTCAGTGTCCACAAATGGAAAATCACTGTTCCCACACTCGTGGTCCTCTGACTCAGGGGACTGGGCAGCCCATGGTTTATCAGTATTATTAAAGATTGAGGCAAAAAACACACTGAATGCCTCCTCTGTTTCTTCATCCTGTATCTGAACCCAACAAAATATTGACATTTATGACATCCCAGAAATCTAAGGTGTGGCTGGTTATTTTTAAATTAATCTGAAACAGATGCAGACTGGCTTCACAGATGCATTGCTGAACCACCTGAAATAACTAAAAACATATACAGCTGCAATATCCAGGTAAACAACATCACAGTTTAGTATCTTTTAAACAGCTATGTCTCCCTGAAGAGATAAGCAAGGATTGTTAATGATCTGCTTTAACCAAAGACCCTCCTTTCTGCAAGTTTTTAAAGCTGCACCTGTCAATATTCACTTACTGGCTCTTAGAAGAGTAAACCCCTCTCCTATTAGAGGAAAATAACATCATTAAGTTAAACCAACTGAACGCTTTTTCATCCTTAGACAAGTGAAAATAAAACATGTTTAAAGTTTTTTCCCTTGATTAGAAAGAACTGGAAATGCCAGTAGATTAGGGAGAGCTTCCTGTTTAACATAGCCTGCACTGGAACTTCTACTATGAAAACAGAATAGATATGTTTGTGGTATCTGTCAGACTGCTTGCACATTTCGTGAGAGTATGCAGCATTTGAGGGTAGGGAGACATTCAGGTTTTCAGTGGGTTCTATCAGAAGAATATGTAAGTAGACAAAAGATATATTCGTATTCTCCCTAACTTCAGACTCACCTCAGCAAATTAAGTTGATACACAGATGTCTGCACTTAATTTAGTTTGATATTTATACCTTCTTATTAATCGATCCCCTTTTATCACCATTAATTGTAGATTATAAAAACCTGTTTCTTGCACTCCATCAGGACACACAATAAACATGTGTTATTGCTGTCCATTTTCCCAGAGAGACAATCAGATCTGTCATCCTACCAGCAATGCTGGATGCCCAACTTCTGAAGTGATGAATAGGAAACAAATGGAATATTTACCTCAGCAAGGCCAATTAGCAGTTAATCTGTAGCCTTGGTGTACACAAGGCAAAAGGTGAATCTGCTAACATGCAGCGAGCTGGTATTCAGACAGCATTAGAGTAATACTGTTTGTATAGATATGCAAGATCAGCCCCCTCCAACTCCTGGCCATCACTACCAGCTCAACATGCACACTTCAGAAAGCCATCTAGAGCTTGGTTCATGCCATATCCTCCATACATGGACAGCAGGAAAACCTAATTCACTCTCAAAAGGCAAAACCCAATAAAAGTAACTAAAAAAAGCTGAAGTATAAAGATTAGTACACAGGGGACAGTTTGACAGTAAGATTTGCAGTTTGGGACAGAAGAAAAGAGGAGCTATGAGGAATACAGATTCAACAAGTCCCTGGCACTGGAAGAGTCTTGGTCTAAGATGGTTCATTCCAGGAACTGACAGTAAGAAGAGAGAATGCTAGAGAAGGCTGAATGGTGCTGGCTTTTTGAACAATAATTAAGACACTGCTAGCCAAACACTGTAAGTTATCATTGCTATTTAATGGCTAATTGCTAGAGTCCACTTAGCCATAGATAAACTGTAACTTTAAAGCCATTCAGAACACTTCTACTCAAATTTTTATACCCATCTGCAAAAGTCATGTCTGTAGATGTTCATAACCTCCACCCTTCATTTATTAACCTTTTCTAGTAATAAATGAACATGCAGTTGATAATACAAGGTTGTGCTCCAGTTGGAAATACCCAATGAGCTTTAAACTTGTCATTACTTCAAACCTTTCCTTTGAAAAGAGACCCAAAAGGGAAATCAGGTTACTCCACAGTGATAGCCATAGCAAACATTCTCTTTATCATTACCTGTAACAGTAATTACTACACTCCACAATAGTCAATGTTAATTAACATATGTGCTGCACAACAGATAAGAAGATATTCTCCTGGACACCACAGTTAGCTTCTATTGCTTAACTACTATCTAAAAAATGTTTAGCTAGCAATTATACTAAAAAGTACTTGTTTACTCTTCTATTTTATTTCACCAGAATATCCTACAGTTGTATGCAAAAAAAAGTTATACCTTTATCTATCCAGGTTTTTTTTACCTAAACTGCACAATCTTACCTATATAAAATATGGCACATATTGCCAACTTGGGTTACAGAATCCAAGCAGGAAAAAAACAGCTGGCATATTCTCAGAAACCCATGTCACCATGTTATACTGAAGTATACCAATGAGCTGAGATGCTAGAAAATTAATCAGAAACTGCAAAGGCAGCAGGTGCAGTGCTGGAAGAAGAGAAGCAATCAATGGAAAAGTTGCCAGGTTTCATAAAAAGAGAGAAGACTATTGATTCTTCAAATTATTACCCAAAGAAGCTATTGTGACAGCACGTTTGACAAACAGCTTGGACTGTGAAGCAGTCGATGGTAGAAATTATCATTCCCAACTTGTTTAGGATATAAAATATTTTTATTTTACTACCAGCAGCCAAAATAAGAACCACTATAGCAAATTACCTTGGTATTTTGAGGCTGGGACAAAATGGTTCTGAAACTCCACAAATCTTTTAAAAGAAAAAACAAGACTTCCTCCCCCCCCCCCCCCCAGTATACAAATCAAGCATCTGGTTCGTCCACTTAGGAGGTAAGTGAAAAAATTGTTCCCTGCAACATCCATGCCTCATTCTTTTGGCTTGAACCTTGGTAGTTCTGTTGAAAGCTTATTAGTTGATTTAATATTATATTTTCCTGTTTAGGGAAACAAAAGTAAATTCTGAGCTAATAGTTTGCCAATCCATTTATTAATTAACCAGTCAACTTCTAAAAAGACCAAGGCAAGCACTGCCTTGCACTGCAACACCAGGTACCGTCATGCTCAGAGCTCAGGGTAAGCCATGAGCATCAGAAAGATAAGGCCTGATGAGAATCAATGGCAGTATTATTCAAAATTTCAGGTTTAGCAGTAAAGAACAATTCCAATTACCCAAACATCTGCTCAAAAACAAATTGTAAAAAAATGTAGAGAGCACAATTCTCTGAAGCTCATTGAACTATAGCAACCTAAAGTTATTCCTCAAAATCTAATTCAGTCATCTAAACTCTGTAGCTATAGAGCATGTAATGGAAAAGCATCTTTCAGAGAATGCTTCATTCCTTACCTTAAAGTCATCATCATGGTCTACAGAGGCCCATTAGCCCTTGTTAATTACAGAAGAAGCCTAGGTGACTAGCTTTGTCTTAGATTATTAACTTAGCAGGTAAGATGTCCACCATATTCTTGGAGTGCTGTGTGAAAGTTTCTTGATCTAGAAGTCAGAGATAGCTTTTAGACGTGATTTTGAACAGGGATGAAGTGGCTGAGCAAAATGTCATGGTAAGAAGTAATTTCAATGAAATCTCTAAGCAAACAGAAGAGTTAATAACCCTCAGAAAACAGGAGAAGCAACAGCATAAACATTCCTGTTTTCAAGTAGGTATTTCAAGCAAATCATCCTCTTATGGAAGAAAGGTGAGAAACATATCAAAAGATCAATATGGCCAATAAGGAGTTTTGCATTGACCTCAAACGTAAGAAGAAAGCATACAGGAAAAGTCAGATTCTTAAGGGCACATACACAAATGGAGCATAAGCATGTAGGTACAAGTTAGGAAAGGGCAAAGCAAGGAGTTGCTCCGTAAGTATAAAGTTAAAAGTCATTGCAAAAAAGTCTTCCTGTTGGCTCTTGAATCACCTGCATCAAAGGCTGACCTTGAAGAAACAAACATCTAACTGGGCTTGTCGCATCAATGGAAAGACCAGTTGTGATAAACTCTGTATTCCAATTAACAGAATGGGAATGGAGTAGGAAAGACTAGGACATCTGAGTGAGTTCCTACATTAGCTCTGCTTGGTGAGACAGAGTTGTTGTACTTAATAATGAAAGTTATGGGGAAAAGGGCCATAAGACCAAGAAGAACCTCATACTCAGCTGGAATCTCTGATCCAGATTTGGATGCTGAGCTTCAATAAGAATGCACACTAATGGGAGAAGCCAAGAAGGGAATGAATACTCACAGGTCTACAAAAGCTTACCTAACTGAAAATATTGAATGAATCTAGTTCACCTTAAAGAGAGAGGGGACCGTACAAACATGGTTTAAATAGATAAATGGCTTCTGCAAAGGAGGGACTAATCTGTTTTCCTTACCTGTAATGGATAGGACAAGTAATGGGCTTACATTACAGCATAAAAGATCCAAGATAAAAATTAAGGAAAACTTCTGGGTAAAGGGAATGAACCACTAGAATAGATTGCCTGGAGAGGTCATGCAATCTGTCTGTTTAAAGGTCTTTAATAAAAGGCTAGATAAATATTGATCAGAATGACATTGGGAAAGGTATTCATGCTTAGAAGCAGAGGAACAGGTTAGATAAATTTAAGTTGCTCTGGGTTGAAGCTTTCAAGTCTATGTCACAAACTGAGCTAGTATAAGGCACTGGAAATTCTCATTACTGAGAAGAAATGCATTATAATCAGCATTCAAGTATCCTAAAAAGAGAGCTGACTGAGGACACCTTCTTGCTGATGTATGTTTTGGATAAATCTAATAACTGGGATATCTCAGAAGCAGAATGGTTGAGATAGCTTAACGAGCCAAACTCGCTTCCATCAAAGAACTGGATTTAATACATTGGAAGTATAAATAGTATGAGACAACTTGAAAATTGACCAAGTAGAAAACCAGTCTGTGTTGTAAATCATAAAATCATTAAGCGACAGAAATCAGAGTGAAGGTATACATGACAATAAAAAAAGCACTGTAAGAGGGACCCACTGAATACAGTGTTTTTATAAAGCAGGTAAATTTAACTGTGTACACATAGAACCAAATAAAGCAAAGCTATGAGAAAGAAGAGTGGGCCTGTCCTTTGAAAACCAGTCTGAGGAAGAAACCTCTGGGTCACAGTGAACACAGCTTCATTTGTGCTGCATGCAAGAAGAAAGAAAAAAAAGAGACACAAAGCAGGGGACAAAAAGTGTTTCACAAAATAGAAATTAAGTCCAAAGAGATTAAGGCCGGTGCTTTTAGGTGAAGATAATTCTCTATTGACATCAGTTAGCCTTTTGCCAATATAATACTGAGATTTTGTCCCTTTGTTTTTAAACCAGGGTTTTACATATTGCTTCACGAATGAAGCCAGAGAGCTTGTGAAGTTGTATGTGAACACCAACCCAATAGCAATTCAGCAGGGGTTTGCTTCTCTAGACTGAGCTTCTGGCTGGTAACAAGCAGAAAGGAAAAAAATGTTAGTTCTTATGTTCAAGATAATGCATCTTCTTTGACAGCTTCTGCAGCAGCTTTTGAAGTTCTAACAATACTGCACTGGGATTCAGATGGTGGGTGGCAGATAACAGACTTGCTATCAATGATTATGTACATTTTCAGTCTCAAATATTTTGAGACTCTTTCACACAAAGACGATTCTGTTAAGGTTTTGAGGCATAAAGAGGAACCATCCAAAATTAAGATAACTGACTGATACAGTAGGTGAAAAGCATTAGGAGAAAGAAATGGTGGCTGTTAAGTCAGTGTGGGGAAAAAAAAAAATCAATGGATACAGTATATTCACTTTTGTAATCAGTTTGCTGTCCTGGAAACTGAATTTTTAGAAGTAACTAGGTCACAAAAAGAACAAGAACACTTATTTCATTTAAGATTGCATTTATGCAGATGAATAAGCATGAGCTGAATACAGGACTTTCACTGGCAGTGACATTTTCTGTTCTGGGCATCAAGACTAAATACAAGCGAAAAGCAAAGCTCTCCTAATATTTATCATCAAGAATGACCTCAGATAAATACCTTCATAATATGTAATAATTCTAAGATCTCACAATGAAGCACTTAAGCACATTCGGGTAAATGCCTGAAGGCTCCCTTTAGCTTTTCATAATGTTTGCCTTCTTCTGTTTCTTCCCTTTCCCATTAAAGAATACCTGTAAATTAACTGTGTGAACAGCAGCAACATATACTCCTCCTTTGGCATCCAAACACCTTTATATAGGAATATGTATGCACTAGTCAATTTTGAATAGGAACACCCCTGTCACTTAAAAAAAACCCAAACAATTTGTATGTCTCGACCCATTCTTCTGTCTCAAATATTAGTTTCAAAGTCTAGTTTTGTATCCACCAATCATACGGTGGTACAAGCTTCTCTTCTTTTTTTCCTATCACTAGCGCCTTGTTTCCTGTTGTTCACTGGTATCATCTGTGCAAGGGCACTCAAACTGCAGCAACCGCTCTGCTCATAATTGCTGTTGCACTTTGCTTAATCCAACCATCTCACTCCCGAGCCGCACCATGAAAGAAATATTAGATGCTGACAAGGAATATAGTGTGCTGCAGCAGAACTGAAGAACGTTAGAAATTACTGCTATGGAAAGAATAAATTAAATTTTCATTAGTAATAGATTTTTAAAGGATTGTGTTCAATGTACACTAAAGACCATGAAGCTAGTGCTGAGAAAATACTATAAAACCTGAATTTTTTTAGTTTAAGCACCTGTTAGAATTTTTTAGTCACTTCCTTTCTTTAATGCAGCATTAGAATACTGCTACAGGGCTTTTTATTTATAAATGTTTGACATCTTGGATATCCTAGCAATGATCCCATCTCCTTCATCTCCAGAACCAATGATATAGTTCCCATTCCTGTAATGGCTGCAAACCAGAGGCTGGCTCCACGTTGTCAGAGTTTGTCCTTAATCTGAGACTCAGTGACCTCCTGGGCCTGAGTGCGTAACTCTGCTTCCAACTACTGCATTTTCACTTCGATGGACCAGCGGCCAGGGTAGGGCATCCTAGGTGTATGCTACGAAGCCAACGAAGACAAAGGGGTTTTGCTTTAAGACAAGAGGAAGGCAAGAGAAGTTAGATTTTTAAGGAAAATCCATCCTGGAAGGAGAGGTAAGGGTCAAGAAGTGGCAGGAGAAACAGAAAAGAGGAATTCTGCCTTTATTTAAAATCAAAAGGAGATATAGGAAACAGGACTCAGAACTCCCTTACCTGTACGGGTTGAAAGATGGAGGATTTTGTTTCAAATAACATAACTCAGCCTTTAAATGCAATGTGGTTTCAGAAAGAAAATGGCATGTTTACCAAGAGAAAACATTCAGCAAATGAAGGTGCACATGGTCAGGGAAGACTGGACAATGTAAAGTTAAAAGAGAAGACTAAAATATTTACTAAAATCATTTCCTGCACCAAGAATAGCATTGTTGAAGCATGTAACCGTATTCTAGTAACATTAAAGCCACTGCTGGATTTTTTCATTTATTTTTTTTTAAATTAGTACTTCAACTTCTAAATCCTAAACAATTATGTTCAATGTTGCTTTTTCAAAAGTTGTTCTGACCATGATTGGAGTCCTTCTGATGTTATTGTTATATCCTGCCTGTGTTTTCTTTGGTTGTTGCTTTTGCAATGTCTTACGTGGAATCCTTTCTACACTGTTTGCACTCTCTAATGTATTCCTACTCCATAGCTTTTATTCTGTTCTCCTTTAAAATATGAGAAAGACATACTTAAAACCCACAACTCGTGCGAGAATATACTTTTACTTTCAAGACAACCTGCTTGGACACTACAATATGCATCCAGCTGTCAAAGGGCCATTTTTCAAAGTCATTTTTCATATGAAAAGGTTTACCTGCTAGAAGGAGATCTCATTTCTGCCTCATTGACTTGTCTTGACCCTTAGAGTATGTATCATGGAAACTGTGCCCTTTGAGTTTCACAGGTCACTACCACCACAAGTTTTCTAATTGGAACTATTGCTTGAACTGAAAAACACTTTTTGCCTAGACATCTGAGGCTTCGAATCTTCATTTTTTATGGCTGATTTAAAAAAAATAAATCAAACTATGAATTCAACTTCTGTTGAATTCTATACCCAAAGAATTCTCCTTCCTCTGCTTTGCTTTAAAACAGTCAGAAACTAGGATTTTCAACCTGACACCTTTGATGCAATAACCAGAAAAACAGACTACTGAATTGTATCAATTTTTTACTCTTCCTTCACATGTAATTTTTAAATTTACTCCCTTTTTCCTTCAGCATATACTACTAGCGTACCTGAGACCATGCCACTAGCTATGTTGGGTTTTGTTGTAGAATACATAAACTGAGTAGTTTTCAACCACAGCAAAGCCTCCTGTGAATTTTGAACTAAGGATTGTCTTGATTCGTTTACCTATATTTGAATTGTCTTTACATGACTCCTTACAGAAACCCCAGAAATAAACCTGAATACAAGTACTAAGTTCTTCTGTAAAGAAGCCTTTAAAAAAGGTTTTCCTTTGCAGTATTAAAATACTGAAAGAGTTAAATTGCCATTTACAGCTATAAACCATATTACTTTTTTTTAGTTGTTAACTGGGAGTGGAAGGGTTCCTCAGGTCTCCTTTATGGGATGTTTAATGCTACTGCGTCTGGGATTGCTCCTTTCCAGCCGCTGCAGCCCACCCCAGCGTGCCTGTAGACCTGGGGATCTGTTTTTCCATCCCAGGCCAATGGATGCAGCCACTGCTTTCCCATTTGCAAGCTCAACCAGTAGCGATGCCCAGTGTGTGACCAAGCACACGCACAGGACAGCAAGCGGATGTGTTCTCACTCCTTTTATTTCCCAGGTCCCAAATCTGCAGCATGCCTAGGCACGCACTTGAACTTAAGCTAGTGCTTATTCTAAAAGCCCTTTTCCTGTCTTGTTCCATTTTTACTAGGAAAAACTACATGACAACAGGTCAACTGCCTCACCTCTACCTGCTGTCAAACTTTACAGCCAAATTTACTTCTGGGCATGTTTCTTGCTAAGGGAAAAAACATTACCTGCTTTAAAATTTACACAACCTAGAAGTTTTTACTTAGATAACTTGTTAGATTTCAAGTTACATACTAACCAGTTATCAGCCTGCAGCTTCTTCCCCATCAGAAGTCATTTGTCCACTTATGCTACCACCACCGCCATCCCAAAATGACCACTTTCATTACACCAAACCACAGAATTTACATAGCTGAATCAGACAAATAACACCTGCAGTCAACTGAAACTCAAGAATTCCAAGGATTTCCAGAAATACTTAGTTCAGAAAGCTTTTTTGGTTTATTTTCAAAGAATCTGAATTCTCAAACCTTCAGTGGGTTAGTAGTATTAATCAAGAAAGTGCAATAAACATTCCCTAACAGTTAGACTTTAGGAAAGTGTAACAAGTGGAATAATACAGTTCACTGTTTTTATGTGGGTTCCTGGGTTCCACCCACCCCTCCAGTTAAGGAATTTAGTTCTCCCATATAGCAACTTTTGAGGGTTAAAATTCTTAAGCTCTCAACTACTCTATAAATAAGCCTATTTATCACTCAAAAAACAAAGAGAAATTCAAAACTAAGGCCGCATTACTCTACTTGCCAATGTTTCTTAACTGTTTTTTTTAAGAGTTAATATTGTAATACTTCACTATCCTAATGTCATCGTAAAATATCACCTTTCCCAAACAGACGATATAATTGTTGTGACATTTCAGACTTGCTTGAAAGTTGCAGGTAAAGGACTAGCAAATAAATCTAAGCCTTTGTAAATGTTATTCAGTAGCCCAAATGTTATGTTTTATCTTTTTTAGAACAGGATTTTTCAGAGGACATGTTGAGCCTCATCACATATGTCAATTTTACTACACTGTTACTTTATTGATTTTCATGAAATTTAAATTTGCAAAGCTGTAAAAGCAGCAACACATCTGTGGTATTCCAGCAGAAGAGGATCTACCATGATCCTTTCATATTGGCTACATGTGAATCATGAGATGCCACAGCTAAGAGTAAAACAAGTACTCATCTTCCAGCAGAAAAAAAAGAATTGAAGTAAGTTCTTTCAGCTTTGTTACAGTCTTTAATTGCATTAGCACACAGTTTGGTTAGTGTTAGAAGATCCACAAAGCCTGTTTGTTCCATAGGGAAGAAAACATTGAAGTATACTGGCTGTAAGAAAAGTCACAGTAGCTGGAATTTTAATAAACCTGTTGATCTGAGAAGTAGTTGCCATATGTTAATTATATTCAATTTGTCCTTAAGGGCCTTTAAAGAGTATCAGTTTTCAAATATTCAAGTAGTTAAAAAGGAAGGGTGCTCAAACACCTTTTTTTTTTTTCTTAAGTATTTAGCTGGGCAGGATGGATGTTAACAGTTACAGGCTGTAGTGGGCCAAAATTCTTCCCACAAAGGGCAATATGAAGGTTTCATTGATTACAACGTGACTTGCTTCTTTTGAAACAATTTTCAAAAAGGAGATGCAAAGAGAATAAGCAACAAAGTAAAGATATGAAACCCTAAACTTTATCTTTTGTTGTTTGCTTCTCCGCTTATTCTCATTATGCAGCCTACGGACAGGTTCCTCCAAAATATGCTGCACTAGATAAAGTGAATTCGTAACATACAAACCTGCCTTAATTCCCCTTTTCAGTAGCCACACTGTCTGAACTTGACACCTATCTTGTGGTGTGTCTCTGTAGGGGCACAAGCATCTGTTCATACAGGGTTTGTTACAAGATCAAGACTCTACATTGCAAGAGAGACTCCCTTCTTAGTACTAATTTTTTTTTTTTTTAGATAAAAAAAATTACATTCAGACCTTCAAGAGATACACTTCAGGATTTTGATAATGAAACATAAAGTTCCAGAGGTACAGCCAGTAGTAAAAAAATTGTATTGATTCATTACATCTTAGCCATGTTAGAGGAAAAGCAGAGCACTAAGCCCAATATCTAAACACTCAGTAAAGGAGGGGAAGCACCAGAGCTTGGTTTTCAGACTAAAGTAAGTTTTGGATTAAGTAAGTCATATTCAAACAATGCCTTATTACTGAACATGATACATAGCTAGGTGACTATATTGTTATTCTCATCTTTTTATCATTTTTCCTTACATTTCCTTATTCTACTAGAGAACAGAATAAAGTAGCATTACATTCCTTAGGTCTGTGGTATTTACCTTCTGCCGTCCCCCCTTAGCATTGACAGTTTAAAAAAAAAAGAATTAAATTTAGCAAATTCAAAATGAATGGTTTCTATTTTGGGCAACAATCTGAGTAATAGAATACAGGAAATTGCTAGCAATTTATTACTTGTCTTTTACCATCACTGAAAAAATGGGGGGGGGGGCAGGGCGGCACCCAGGAATAAAGCCAATCAATGGTTCCATTAAGAAAATAAATCTAGGGAATAGATGAACACAAGTTTCAATGAATTTACTATCTCTTGGGCTTACATGATTGAAATATCATTGAATCTGTCAGGATAGTAACTGATTCCCAAAATGAACAGAATATAAAGTTGTATAACAGGTATAGGATATATATGAAAATAATGTACTGCATTGTGTTCTGGATTCAATCCCTTCTACCAGGCTTCTCTTTGCTTCCACTCAACCGCTTCACTTATTCTTACATAGCTGGTATGGAAATAGGACGGGTTTTTATACTTGCACAGAATTTTGGAGGTACGTGAGGAAAACAACAACTAGGCAAAATGTTAAAAAGTTGCACGGACTGCAAAAACTAGACCTGAAACTGTATCCTCAATCTAACAATAGTAAATGCCATGTTTTACCTTAGTTCTAGACAGAACATTAGTTAAGTTTTGTTCTGTATCTCCAACAATCCTCAAATCTTAAGCTTCTTATAGTCAAGGTATGTTCAGCATTCGCTCACATTTACTCTCACCCCATCCACCCACACTAATATTCATACTGCGGATCCTTCCTAATGACAGTCCTTGAAAACGGAATTATTGTGACCAAGTATTTCTTCCCTGCTTTTTGACACTGGACATTTTGCACTTGGATCAAATATTTCTTAGTAGTTTAGGCTGATATGACCAATCAAATATTTCTTAGTAGTTTAGGCTGCTGATATTCACCCAATAAAATTGCAACTCTAGAGCAAAATACCACTTTTTCCTCAAAGCTATAAGCACAGCGAGACTGATCGGTCACGATATCTGTGTCTGGAAGACAGTAGCACACTGGTGGAGCAACACATCATAGCTGCTGCTCCAGCAATGATTGTGGGTTTTGGTAACACGCGCACGTGGTCAGAGTTCCTTTCCCAGTCTAGAAGCACCACATCCCCATTTCAATCCTCTTAAGTTTGACTTCTGCGAACACAAAGAAAGTTGACCAAGTGATCTGTGTCAATTGTTTGACTTGTAAGGAGCAGAGCTCCAACAACTGGGGAAGGACAGATTAGACAAGCGAAGCAATGGAAGAAAACAGAAAGAGATGAGTTCAGAACTATTTCTTTTATTGTCTACAGATCCCAACAGGGAAGCTTTGCTCACATGAGCTGTCTCACAAACAAGGTTTTCTCCTAGTAGAGAAAACCACTAAGCCACAATGAAAATGAAAAAATGTATGTTTAACTGCATCGCCTCAAGGCCCTTCTACTGAACTAGTATGGAATCTACCTCAAGACAAAAAAAAAAAATGTTAGAAGGTATTGAGTGAGATATTGAGTCACTGTAATCCTGTTTACGGAGAGCAGGAACCAAGCTCTGTTTTCCTGAACAAAAGAAAAGGGGACAGCTCCTGTTTGTTCAGTTTCCAAACTCACACCTTTTCAGCTAAAGTTTAACTCCAAACAAACTTCTCCCTTTACCTTCTCCTAGTAATTGCATGCCTTTAGCGATTGCTTCTGCCACATTTGCAACACAATCAAGAGCACAGCCCTTGCATTTGCAGTACTTCTTAAAGGAAATTTCTCATGTAATGAACAAAAACCTAGCAGTGTAACTTATCAGTGCTTTGAGCAATAACTTTTATTCTTTTAACAATTACCAAGAAGCAGGGCCCTTAATTGCTCCCTCATTTAAATATTAATGGCAACAATTAGTATTATTCCGTAAGATCTGCAATAGCCCACAGATTTAAAAAGCACTCGCTAGCAGATCCCGATGCTTAGCAACACCAAAAAAGCAACAAGCTGAATCTCATTTCAACTATCTTCTGTAATTGTAATGGTATTGAATTGAAAGAAAAAGATTGGTAACAAAAGATTTATAAACATCTATTGCTGAATTAAAAGATTCTTTTACATGAGCCTGAGAGTTTGCATGAACAAAGGTTTCTTAGATCAATCAACATGGCAGGTCTGAGCTGTGTTCAGCTCTGCAATATCAATGAAATAATAGAAGCTAAAATGGCAACACAACATCACCACTCAGCATAAGACATAGCTGGCAACACCCTACATAATCTCTCCCTCTTCCTTGTAGCTTTAATTCAGTTCCTCGGAAGCGATGTCATTTCTTCTAAAATTATCTCCAGAACCTTCTCACTGAGTATCATACCTTACATTTGTTCATTCACTGCTGAGAGATACCATCCTTTAAAATAAAAAAGCATCCATATAAAGCAACAGTTCTTCTAATCCATGATTTGGCCTGTCTTCCATACTTTAAAGAAAACCTTGGGGGGGGGGGGGGGGGGGGGGGATCTTAAATAATAAACAAAGACACAGC
>NW_010972439.1:827158-900339 GCF_000737465.1 Haliaeetus leucocephalus | reverse complement strand
CTTTTCAAGGGGGAAGTACCCCAAAAGAGAAAATAAGCACAGAACCAAAATTTTTGTAAACTTGGAGCAGTACTCAATTATTTCAAAGTCAAACAGTTTCTGCAGATAACAATCCTGACATATGGTTCATAAAAGTCTGAGAACAAGAGCCTCGGGTCTGTTTCCAACTTAGCTAGAAATTGCAAAGTGTCTAAGGCCACTGAATTTCTAGAGGCCCCAGATACAACCAGGAGTACTGATGATATCAGCTCTGCAGCTGGCAGTTCTAAGCCCTAAGGTCAGCTCTTCTCCTTTCCCACTCACCCCTTGAAAAGCTACAGTTCAACTATCATAGTTAATAACCCCTTCTTTCTTCCCTCATGCAACTGTTTAAAGCCTGGCTATAAAACCTGGCTTTCTTCTTTTTCTTTTTGAGTATCACCTTGAAGATTTAAAAAAAAAAAAAAAAAAAAAAAAAATCAAGATCTAGTATTTGCATGTAAGTCTGAAAAATGTCTGAAAGATATCTGAGTTCTGCTGCATCCTACTGAAAATAATCAATTTCTTCAGCCTAGAAAGAAGAATTAAGAGTCTTTTGAAATACGTAATGCTTACCAAAAGTGCATAATACCCAGGGTTTTAAAGAGGGCAAGAGCATCTTGTTACATTAGTGGCTATTGGAAAGAATTTAATTTTATTTAAATATTATTACTATATAGGTCATACTCCTCTCAATGTGAGAAGTACCATAAGCAAATCGTTTTACCATCAATGAAAGGAAGCCACACACACAACAGGAAAAAAAAAAAAAAGGACCCTTACGGGTAAAGAAAGGAACACTTCCAGCCAAATCTTACTTGTGCCACATTCACAAAACACGTTTAAAAGAATTTACTTTGGAGAGGCACTTATGTCATGAAGAATGAAGCTCACTCTCTTACAAGTACAACAGACAGAATTCAATCCTTATAGCACAAGCTGCTATAGAAAATTACAGCACAGCTATAGCTTTCAACTCAGTACCCTAACCTGAAGACCCAGAAAACACACTCAGCCGTACAGCCGAGCTGATAATTGAGGAGATAGAAGATCCTAAACAAAGCGCACAGATATTCAGAATACAAAGCAGTCTATACCCAACACGTTCTTGCTGCATTCATTGGAAGAGGAAGAGTCCCCGCAACCTGGTCCTTCAGTTTAATTGCTTAAAGGGGAGCCGAGTGCTGAGTTCATTAAAAACACAACCACAAAGAAGAAAGCACAGCCACCTGCACTGCAATAATATATATGATCCTACACTGATTAACTACATGACTATGGAAATCCATATTCTTTTCTTGTTTCTTTGTAATCTTTTGTTTGGGGGATTTTTATTTTTAAAAAATTTCGTTAAAGACCATCAATAAAACTAAGTAATATATACATACTAAAAACGTCTCTCGAAAATTAGCAGCTGCATTACAAGGTTTGGAGGAGGAGGGTGGGAATCAGACACCTGTCTGCTGAAGTTCATCCCATATGTATGAAACCTAAATAGACTAGTGCTCTTTCCTTAAATGTAAATGAAGGAACTATGGCAACATTGCCTTTCTGTAAAAGCAAAATTGTAAGTGTTTCAGAACCTAATAGAAAGGTGTGTCTCCAAAGTTTAACTGTAAATTAATTTTTTTCTTTAGTTTAATTTCATCCTGTCATCTTTTATTTAACAACATCATGGGATCAAACAGTGAGTTTGATCCTGCATCACTTATGTCAACAGGAGTTTTTCAATAGAACTGCAATTATGCAGGATCAGAAAGGGCTAGGAAATTACTTATGCTAGAATAATCCATTATAACAATGTCTCAAAAATTAGTATACGTGATCCAATGGAGAGCAGAACAAAAGATTAGAAGGCTTTCATTTTGGGACTAGTATGGAAATTCCAATATTCTTCTACCTGACTGGTCTGCAGCTACTCTTTGTTTACGAACAAGGTGACTTAGCAACAGCTTCTCCCTGAAAAAAATCAGAAGGTATCACAGATGTGAGGATGAGGGTCAAGGATCACTAGACTATTCTGTTTAACATTGGTTCATAGGATATCCAGTGTCCTATTTGTCTTGCAGTAACTGAATGCATTTATAAGTGCCCTAAAAGATTAACTAAATAAAACCATCAGTAAAAAAAAAAATCAACTCCCATTTACTGAAACATTTTTATTCACATATGCACTAAGTCTCATTGAGCTCAACCAAATTTATGAGTATTCTTCACGAGGACCTTTAATGCCTTGGAATCTTACATATATCCAGAAAACACTACCCAGTTCAGAAGCAACTCTGACACAGCACTATTAAAAGGGAACACTCCATGAGGCAGGTTTTTCATTATTTCTGCTATTCATTGAGTACAATTGAGCTCTGACCCTCATTTGTTTTTAAATTAAAGAGGAAAAAAAATATCTTAAGATCTTGTAAGTGTTGCTTTTTCTTTGAGAAAGGGAGTAAGGAATTGAAAAAGAGGTCCCTGTTAGAGAGGAGAAAACACCTTCCAAATGCACAGAAGAAATGAAAGAACTACAAAAGGTCTAGTCGTCTGTTACTATTAGGAATATCCTCTCAGGACCAAAAATCAGATTACATTTCCCCTTGAAAAGATTCACTGCTTCCTGACATTGTGCTTCCATATTAACCTGTGATAAATAGCAAATTATGGCAACAAAGTTCCTAACAGTAATGTTCCTTTGAAGCAGCTCCACTCTATCCCTCAGGAACCTCAGAAGTCAACATCATTGTGCAGTGAAACAAAAGGGTGAGGTTGGTGAAACTGAATACTTAAAGCTGATTGTGTAAGCAACTGCTGTCTTCCTGCTCTCACAAGAGACAGGGGATAGTTGCATGGTACTGCTTTATCTCCTTGAAGAAACACGAGGTCCTCAGTCACACTTGAGGTGCACATCTAACAATAAATAGCTGCTGCTGCATGATTTGCATTAGATAAAGGTCTTAACATTATTCCAGTGAAGTCGAAATGATTAAGCAAGTGATGATTATAAACGCTCTTCCAGAAACAGGTGTTGTGTGCTTTTTTTTTAAATAAAAATAAAAAAGCACAAAGTGAAGAGGATGGGAAGTGAGGGGTAAACAGAAGTTCACCTTGTCCCAGCACAGAGCTCTTAACACAGTAAGAGGTTAAAGAAGCCAGTCAACAAGGGTAAAAGCCAAGATAAATCCTCTCCTCCTGATTATTTTGTACCTTACAGCAAAGTCCGAGCTACTAGATGCTATTCCCAGTGACCATTTCCTTTACAACAAACCTTAGGACCCCCTCGCAGCAAGGACCAGAGTTCAGCATTGCCTTCCGGAGGCGCGTCCTAATCCTGTAAAACACGTTCCTTTCCACATGCTCTGCCTTGCTTTGCAGGGATACGCTCAGAGTTACTTTCTGAACAGCAAGACATGAGGGGTGAGAATGGCAAAGACCTTCCTGTCTCAGGCCACAACATGGTAGCAGGACATGTTCTGGAAGAAGAGATTTACATTTCAGCCTCTGCAGTCTGGGGAGGGAAATTAACCCAGAGAAACTGCTTGGGTCCTCGGCTTTTCCTTAAAAAAAAAAAAAAAAAAAAGACATCATCAGCTCCTCCTGTTCTCTTAAAGAGAAACAATAACGCTCGATGCTTTTTCTACAAAGCTTGACCCTGTCAGCACACAGTAGGTGTGCTCAGAGAAGGGCTGTATTCTGGTTTCCAGGTCACGGTTAGATGTGGATGCAAGACATACAGCAAGCAGCTCTACCTGGCCAACACCAGGAGTGCCACGGACATACACAGAAGCAGAATATTACAATATTTAGAATCTTTAAGGTAAATTGCTTTTGTAAATAGAGATGAGAACTTCAGAGTTAAACAGATACTAAAGAGACTTTTGGGAACTGTAAATTTGGAGGCAAGTTTCACTTATTTCCTGCTTCAATGTTTATGTTCTTTTTCAGGTCAAGATCTTTCTTCTAATCATTAATGATCTCTATCTGAATAAAGAAAATAGCATTTTCAGACATGGTCTCTCGGTTTCACTGTAGAGCTTTTGTGGAGCCTTTGTAGCCTACTTACCATACAGCTTCTTGTGCCAATATAAAGAAACACTTAAAATCCTTGTCTCTCTTGACCTATCACACATTATTTTCTTTCCAGAACAAGCAATATTCAGCAAGAATTAATTCTTAATGTAACATTAAGTGGCCAAATGACTCATCTTCCACTTCCAAGCTAGCTTCATTCAGTCCCTTTTGTTGGGTCATCAAATTAGTCAACTTCTGTTCAGTAGCTTGAGGCAGACTTTTCAACACGTACTGTTCTTCTCATCAGACCATGGCCAGAGTATGACTGCTAATAGGTTCATCACATAATTGTGCTGTGAGTGGAATTTATCCAGAGATACGTTCCTCCCGGAATTAATATTTTCATTTATGACAGGCGTTTCTGAGTGGCACAGTTACAGCAATAGCTACAGTCAAACTTCAACCTCTCTGAACATTGGGTGCATTTCCACCGCTAAAGCAAAATCTTTGGTCCCTCAGATTTGAAACGTCTTAGATCCAAAACCTTCCAACAATGCATGGACAATAAAATGTGTGTGTGGAGCTACAATGCCCTGACTGCTAGATGCACAAGCAGCTATCTGGAATCGCCAACAGGGGCTTTCCTCGGACAAGTTTCTCTGTAAGATGCGTGTTATTTACACCAAACTTCCCCTATATGGAATGAGGGGGATAGCAGTACCACTCTTCTGCCCCTGAAGACTTCTAAGCTGAAGACTTATGGTCACCATTCCTTCTGAACGAGAAAGAAGAAGGAAGCAATACAATTTCCAAGCAAGAAAGAAGAGGTAGCATTGTAAGCTTAAACTATTCCTCAAACAAAGTTTATGTTTGCATAACAATTTGAGCACAGAAAAGGTCTTAAATCTATTTATAATTCTGTTAGAGTAGCTCAACCTGTTCCAAATCACACTTTGTCAGGCAATACAGATTTCAAGCTGTCTGGCTAAACCTGGCTCTGCTGAGAAGTAAAAAATTGACATGAAGGGACTCGTATGTAACATTGACACTATTGCATTGGAGGAGAGCTCACATGCCCCTTTGCTCTTGTTTATGTAATGGGTATCTTTAGAAACACTGCCCGTTCCGTGCTATTAAGTAGCCCAAAAGAACTAATGATGCACATGAAAGGAATTTGATGCAAACCCAGCCATTTACAAAAAACCCTGTATGGTCAAGTTCTGCCTTAAAACAAACAAACAAATTTAGTGAAGAAATTGAGAACTGCACTTATCACATGTGGTGGGTTGGCCCAGCCACCGTCCTTCCCCAACAGGACAGGGGAGGAAAATTAGATAAAAATGCTCATGGGTCAAGATAAAGACAGGGAGATCACTCACCAACTACCTTCACAGGTAAAATAGACTCAACTTGAGGAAAATTTAATTTATTGACAATTAAAATAAAGTTGGGAGTGAGTCCTGAGGCATTCTAGCCTCAATCACCAGGGAGACAGACTTCTAGCACCCTTTCAGAAAGCTCTGTCAAATATTCAGGGTCCTTAGAGCCACTGTCCTAGCAGCTAGTGTATGCCAGAAGGTGTGCAGACCACCGTGCTCTAACTGAGGAGCAGCACTTCCCATGCCTTGCCAACCAATTTTCAAACCAGGGAAAAAAATAACCCATAAGCCTTAATGACTCTTAATTCCATACACAAATATATTATTGAGGATATCAAGTATAATTATTACAAGTATATAGACAAGCGCCTCTGCATATGCAGTGGGACCACTAAAATCAGCCATTCATTATGCGTGCCCCCAAGAAAACACATGAACAGTGTGCTCAGACATGATTATCCAAAGCCTGTTTAGGAAAGAGCATTTTCGCACTTGAGAGGAGTTTCTCTTTTGCAGGCAGTCTTTCTTCCTCAGGGCAACTGTCCATTCTTGAATGATGGCTTCAAATACTCTCTCAGCTCCTGTAGCTTGAGACATGGCCAAAAGGGAAAAGAGACAGAGAGAACAAGGCTAATGGACTTTGTCCAAAATGATACTATCCCTTATCAGACAGACAACATAGAGTTGTGAAACAGGTAACAGGAGATAAATACAAAGCAAAAGAGAAGATGCAGGGATATACCTTTAAAAGAGAAAAGGCAACTTCAAGAAAAAGACCGTAAAAAAGAGTGAAATACATGAAGTTTAAGCAGATAAACAAATCCATTGCTTGCACACCTGGGCCAAATCCAAGGGAATTAGACCCACTTAACACAAGAAGTGATTTGACCTGTGACTTTTAATTAGCCCAGCAGAAGTAATTTGCCTCATGCAACTGCCACATATTTTTATTCAAACCAACCTTTAAAGTCACAGGCTAAATGTAACTGCGATTTAATATCCAAAGCTGCTTGGGAAGAAGTGGCATATAGCCAAGCACAAAGGAACAATTGAAAGTGACAGGCAGAAGAAAAAAGTCACCAAAATTCCCCATCATAGGATTATACATGTCATTTGATGTTGTCTAAAGGAACTGATCTTACCAAGAAGGGGAGGAAGAAAGAAACGGAGGATATGCACTGTTCACATGTACGACACTCCCTGGAGACAGAGGTACTCTGCTTGTGAATCAAGGACGGGTCATGGCCATGACTTTCCAAGAGTACAGAAGATGCTGTCAAATTATATCTGCTATAGCATACTCTCTCCACAGCCTATTCAAACCGTCTTCCCTCGTGAGGCCCTTTGTGATTTCCTTTGGCTTTTACAAGGTCAAACAAGCTGCCAGCTTCCCTTCTGGGCACAGAGCTGACACTGCCTTCATACACAGTCTCTCGTACCACGTTGTACGTCACTCAGCAGGATATAAGTAAGTTGTTCAAAACCGGAACGCTATTCTAATCACTCCAACCAAATGCTTTATTGCTGTTATTTTGAAAACGCTGGCTTACATATTGCTAACAATAACAATCAGTATGTTGTAATAATGGTATTAAGGAAAGTATCGAATATCTTTATAATACCTAAGGGTCATATAGTGGTATTCCATCAATTAATAGGAATGATACTCTATTGATTCCTAGGTGAAAATAAAAAAAAAAATCAATAACAATTAAGAAACTACGTGTTCAGACAACCTTACTTACTCCAAGGAAAACAGATTTTTTTTTTTGTTGGAAAATGCTCTGATAACAAAACAAGGTATCGTTTGAAAATAGAGGTTAGCACAAACAAGAAAATAGTAAAGATATTTTAGACCAAGCTTCCAAAACTATTTTTAAAGCCATATTTGCTGGGTTATCATTAAATATATAGTGATATGAAATCTCTAAGAAGGAGAGGACGTGGACAGTTCAAATTACTTTTCATTTCGTATTCACAAACCTTGTTTTGTGAGCATTTTAAGACATTGTGAAACAAAATGTATGGCATGAAATCCTTTCTCAAATAACAGAGGAAGAAAGCTCATCTCATTAAAGAGCATTTAGAAGGACTAGTCCTTGGAATTCACTGAGCACACACAAGGTTATAATACACTTGAGAGATCCTGGAAATGTCATAAGCTAGCAGAGAGCAGCTCGAGCAGTTTATGAATGACAAAAAAGCCAAGGGAGATGATTATAACCTTGCACTCATTCAGCAATCAAGCATCATCATTATCAAATACAGAGAAGCTTAAAATGCTTATGCATTTTAAGGTTGCTCAGGTCTGTCAACTCATTCAGCAAAATGTCATATGAAAGTAAAGCAGGGTTGGGGGGTTGGCCTGGGGACTGTTTTTTTTATTGCCCCAGTTACTCACATAATAGTTAAGAGCATGAAAGAGATTATTTTTAGGAAGACAGGGTCTTGCATGAAAGACAGTTTCACTTCTGACCACTTCAAAACCAATGAAATATACCTGCAGGTTTTTCGGACTTCTTTTAATAGTTATCAATGGACTTAGTCAGCTGAATAGGTCAAATTGATTGTACTGAGTAGTACATTTGTGTATCCCACATGCACACATACCCAACTGAGCTACCTCTGCATGAAGAGCAGATTCTTCAGTATTAAACCAAAAAAACCTCATGTCAACAGAACCTTTCCAAATTGCTTATTTCTGTATAAAAAGAAGTTACCAAAAGAAAAATAGAAAAGAAAGCCATCTTTAACAACACTGAAATACTAATTTAAATAACTGCTATCATTTTAGATGTGCTATAAGGTCATTTTAGTCAGAGATGATCATTCAAACTTGGAAATCAACTGCATACTTTCTTTCCCATAAATATGCTTAGGACTTCAACAACCTCGCAGCAGCAGGTTATAATTACAGTATTAAATTTTCACTGTTCTACCTTGTCCTTCTCAGGGCTGCCCCAGTCCTCTGACAAAGGCTTACCTGATCTGTACGTGATGTTGCACCCCAACCATGATGGTTTTCAACTTGGTGAAACTTCGCTACGCCAGTTTTCATTTCAGAACAACTGCTTTTGGTCTACTACATCTTTACCCAGATCTACTTAAAATAAATAGGACAGTAGCAAAAGAAACTCCTCTGCATGAAGGCCCATGAAGAAGAGGGGACCTAGATGGAAAAGGGACATCCACACCCTTCAGCTTTTCAAGGATTACTTACACCAGTTAAAGCTTCTTAAAAAAACTCCTCTCACCAGTTCCTTCTTAAAGAAGAAGGACGAGGGATCAAACTACTTATTTACAAAGCAAACAGTAAATGGAAGAAGTCTTACAGTTACCCTTTTAGAAGAATATCTTCAACTTGGACTGTTAGCAAGCTTTCCATAACCTTAAAACACACCGAGTTCATAAATTGCTTCTTGCTGTCAAACAGTAAGCACTTCCAAACCTTAATGTTGAAAAGGTATGACTCAAGCTACAAAAAAATAACTTTTTTGATACACACTTTAGTGAGGTTTTGGGGCTGAATTCTGAATGCATGGGACAGCTAAACTGAGAAGTTTTAGGAAAAATACTTAAAGGGCACTTATGCCTTCATATAAAGGCTGAGTATTACCCACAGTCTGAAAAATATTGATGTATCATCTCTTCGCATTGAAAAGAGAAGAGACCCAAATACAGATTCTATATGAAATACAGGTAAAGTGAAACACAGAGAAAGCTCATTTATGTAATTTATTTCAGTTTTAGATAGATTTTCCTGGGGTAAAAACTGCTCCCGTTAAACTGTATAAACCACGTACAGCTTCATATTTTCTCTGCAATCAGATATACAACTAGAGCTACAGCACAGGCATAAAGCTAAAATGATGGAAGACTGGTTTTATAAGAGGAATAACTGATTAGTTTTCTTTAAGAAAGTTATCTACGCTCAGATTGAAAGACTAGTTGCTGCTGCCTTTGTGTAGGACTGCGAGTTAAAAATAAATCAGTAATTAAAACCCAGCAATAGAGAATGGAAACAGCTCTCCAGGCAGGACATGCTTCTAACCTGGCCAGCCCAGCTGGAACTACCCCAGGTTTTCCTCTTTCCCCCTCAGCTCCCAAGCTAATACACCCACCCAGTGTCAGAGCTGCAGAAAGCCAGATCCACAGCACTCTCTAACCAAGACCTGGAAATCCTATGGGATGGAAGGATCCTGTTAAAGTGCTGAATTATCCTTCCAGTAAAGCAGTTTATCCCAACACCTAATCCAAACTTTGAACGCACTGATGGCTTTCACTCCGTAAAACTAATTTCTTTTCAGACTACAAACAATAGCAGCTTGGTTTCTTTATATCTTTAGAGGAGATGAATGATTGTGAGGGAAAACTCTCAGATCACCTCAGTAAAATGGACTGCACAATAATCATTGCCTGTGCCCTCTATTCTCGCAGGACTGGCCCTCTCCTGCAGTCAAAAGCCGATTATATTAACAGGAATGTTGTGCAATGGCAGCAGATGCAGAGTGAAACAGTTGCTGCTGAAGAGCCAGGAACTGCACAGTACCCATTTCAGGAGGTTTTCACTTCTTACTGGCTCAAATCTGGTGGCATGCATTAAATGCCCACTAGGAGAAAAAGAATAACAAGATACTCTTGGAGCAAATCTTCCATTTTCAAGTTCTTAAAGGAATTTCGTTCACACGGTCCAAGAGAACTCCGTAACCTGGGTCAGATTTCAGTAAGTGAGGACCACCAGGTTAACTTGAACAGCACACTCCTGATCCGAACTAAAACATATCAGCACACCCTCCCTTCCTAATCCAGGCACTCACAGTAACTCTTACATTCAACATTACATTCCCTGCTGTCTCCCCGGGACCCTAAAAATGACTGCTTTCTCTCACGTCCACAGCTGTAGTGTCACAAAGGATTTCAATTAATACCAACTGCCAAAAAAAGCAATCCTGACCTCCACGTCCTGTCCACTCACTCTAACGCATAAGAAAATTGGCATGTTTTAACCCGTCACCTGAGGTACACTTAGTACATGCTAAATACTTGTGCTGTGATGATGGATGGCGCACAGACCCTGACATCTTGGAGGATTTCTATTGCCCAGGTGAAAACCGAAGCATAATTAACTGTTCAGTACCAGGCTGGTTATACAGGAGTCTAAACCCAAGAGAAGTTTAATGTTATGTTCCTATCCAGAGCTGTAATAGCTAGGCACTAAAACCTAGCCGGGATGAGACTCATTCTTCCAAGAGGATGGATCCAGGAGGCATTCTTGGATCACGATTGACACTGGAAAGCAATGAGTTTAGTGCAGAGAATAGCAGCTTTCCTCCCATTCTTCACATAAATGAGTTGCATTTTCAATGGTTTCAGGAAAGAGACACATCCAAGCCCTTCATTTGCAGGGTGAAACAATTAACCAGCAGTCTAGAAAGAGCATTACCAACAGCATTGCAGAAGAGCGAGCACTGCTTTTTCAGAGAGGGGTTGTTCACCCACTAGACAGGATTGGTGAGTTTTCAGAAAACATGCCATTTCAAGCGCAGTAGAAGCACTATGAGAGTTTGACTTTCAGAGAACAGCCTCCTCGCAGCATAGGTACCGAGATGAATTCCCTGTAACGTCAGGGAATTATGCATAGGGAGCAGAGATGCTACAGCTCCTTTTAAACTATTCTCAACAGGCAAGACAGAGCTATCAGACTGTTTATACACATATATGCTCTGCCAACACATTTCTGTGTACAGATGTAAAAATTGATTCAATAATTGGAAAGGGTAGAGCCCCCTAAAAAAGGTACTTGTACTGATATATACAAAGCAAGCGCTGAAAACGCAATCATATCTAGGTGTTCTTTTCATGTCTTCATCTTGGTTTGATCTAGCTTAGAATAAGCTTTTCTGGCTTTTAATTATTCCCCAGGTTCTTCTTTTTAATTGAAAGGAAGTGACACAAGCATCATTTGTCAAGGGTTTTTTCCTCATCATGTATCTATTCTCACAATGCCACTAACAACTTAAAAGTAAGTGTTCTCAAAAATAAATCTTTATGACAACGTTATTTAGCAATCCTTCTGTGAAAGATCACCTTGCTAATTGCTAGTTAAAACAGAGGAACAGATCCCCTCAATCATTTTCTTCAGTTTGCAGAACAACCCTCTTCTTCCTACCCATATGAATAATACAAGCAGCAGGGAGAGCAATAAGTAGTGGCCTCATTTAAATCCAAACCAGTGAAAATCCAAACTCCATGTAATTCAATGACTCAGCTGACCTCTGTGGACAGATTCTGACCACAAATTGGTACAACAGATCAACATTGAAGAAAAATTCCTTTTGCTTTTCTTCAGACACATGAACTGTTCACATGGCTAAAACTAATCAGATCTGTGAACATTTGGAAGATCAAAGACTTACTTTCTGGTTTAAATTAGTTTCATAAAGCTTTTTTTCCTAAGCAAGCAGGTATTAATCTACTGCTTTCTGTGAATTTGTCAACTGCAGTTACAATCAGAGGTAGCACATAGGTCTCTGGTGGAAGCAAACATTATCACTATGCCCTACCATTTAAGCGTAAAGACTAAAAATACTAAGTTAGGGCAACAGCAGACACTCAAATTTCCTCCTTATATCCTGGTTTTAACGGTTATCTGGGTCCAAAAATTTCCCTAGAATTTGAAGTTCAAATAAGAGAAGGATGCCTCAGGACTGAAGCCTTAGGCCCACAATCACATACTTGTATAGGTGCCATTCAAATCATCCTCAATCTCCTTGAAGATTGAAGGCAAAAATTCCAGGTGGGCCCTGAGAAGAACTTGAAACAAACACCTGGAAAACTGCAGAAGCCCTAGCTTTACTACACAGTTTTCTCCCCCTGCTGTGTAAAGGGTAAGCTACACTGCCTATGTTCTTCTGCAAATAACTCATTTCCCTACATAGGGTCCTTCACACAGGATTCAGGTTCAGAACAGAAGAGTTAAGAACTGGAGACCTTCATGACACAACCGTGACTGTACTGTAGAAAAGCATCTACACTGCTTCCTGTTAAATGTCATGGAAAATACTTCATTTTTTATGTCTTTTTGTCCACTGTCCCTATAATTGCAGTTGCATTACTAGTTTAGTAGCATGTTTTCCAGTAACATACATTTTTAACAAGCAAATGCATCAGAGCATTGAAGGAAAAGGATTTGGTCTAGAACGATCTTGTTCAGATGAGGCTGTTAAGCCACAAAGGCCATAACATATGCAAGCAGGATTTAACTTTAAGTATGCTAGTCACAGCTGATCCATAAGGGCAGTTAAAGCTAGCCTTATATACACTAAAGTACTGACGGCAGCAGGGACAAAAATATTTTCATACTCAAGTCATTATTCTAAAAAAGAATGTATAGAATGCTTTAAAAAGGGCCACCCTTTGCTTTTATACTTAATTAAGGAAGGAAACTTCCTATAAAATTACTACATTATACAGCAAAAGGGAGAAATAATCTCTCAGCCTTTACATGCCAAAAATCCTTACCAGTAATGTACCAGGTCAGGAACTCTGTAGAAGTTTTAAAGTCTTTTCAGACTTGGAATTCACTTAGATTTTCTAGTATTTTCTTAAATTAGTCCTACAATATGTAAGGGGTTAGGACTTAGGTCAGAGTTGTTAAAATACACAGTCTCTCATTATAAACAAACATACCCCAGCCTACCACAATGATCCCACTGGACACGTGTACAGCTATCGTATTCAGAAGTGACCTGAAAATTAATATAGCATATCTACAGTTCTCATTTTCTGCTGCTGAAATGCAGAAATCTGACCCACACTTAAGTTTATCTATGCTAGTGTGCCACTGAATGTGGAATAAATTCCCATAAAGTGAAAATAACTTTTAAAAAGCTTATTGCACATTTATCACTTCTATATTTTCACAAAGGTTTTCATTTTCCTGTATGCCAAACTACCTTTTTTTTTTCCTATTCAGCTGGAGATGATTATTTACTTCATACCCTATGGTCTGTAATTCATCATGTGACTTTGTCCTTCTAAAGAAAAAAAAGACATGTGCAGCTACAAATTAGGTACTCTATCAAACTATTTTTGGTGGAGAAGAGAAATTATAGAAATCAGAAAGGCAGCTTTGGATTTCTGTCCTTGTCCCATCCATCCCCGTCCCCCCCCCTTTTACAAAATAAACCAACACACAAACAGCTAGCAACCTCTAACAGTTTTCTCAGACAAGTCCAACCCCAAAGTTATTAATTTGGTCTTTGTACCTTCTGCAGTCTACGATCAGTGGATCTGATCTCTGCCAGAACAGAGTCTTCTCTCAGTCCAGGACTCTGTGCCGTAAGAGCTTTACCCACAACCTATCACCCTGGTCCTTTGGGGAGTCCTCTTCCATAAAAAACAACCCACACAACTCCCTCAATATGAGTATGAAAGAAGAAATGTGCTCAGAAGTATTCATGTGAAAAATAAAGTGGTTATGAAAAGATTGCCAAAGCACAGAGAACTACTGAAAAGAACCTACTCAGAAGTTTAAAGGATGAGAAATATTTTTTCCAGTCTACATTTTCATCCATCATGCTTGATGAGCATATATAGATTCCAGTGGTTGATGACTCAAACTTCAAACAATTAAAATGAAATGGACCTTTTTAGTAAACTTCTTTCAGCTAATTTCTTGTTAGCACCAGCCTTGGTACTACCCTAGCAATTGTGTTTGTAGATACTAAACCTCTGCCCCTACAAACTATACTTCTTTCTTTTGGCTGTACTACATTCAGAAAAATTCCATGTGCTCTACAGCAGCATCAAAAAAAAAACCAACAAAAAAACCAATCTAAAGGCCTGGATTTCTTTTTCTTCTTTTATTTCTTTGTTGTGCTGAGAAAAAGTTATTTAATGCCCACTTTAAAACTATATTGTAGAAAAATACCACTTTCTTATCTCTGTATCTCAATCACAGAAATTAAGCATGCCAAGTTAAAAAGCTAAGATATAATTCCCCTCAAAATGACATGTGTATAAATGATTAAGTATATCACAACCCTATCAAAGCAGAGCAAATAGCTCTGAACTGAAACAGTTGAATCCTCTCAATTCTATATAGACTTATTTCTCAATGGCTTTCTTGAAATGAAATAATGAAAATATTTTATTAGAAAGTGCACTGACGCAATGAGCAAATTTTATCATCAACTACCATACCATATTTACAGAAAGATAATGTTGAACTTACAGATACAAAACCCAGCATTAGGAAATCCACTACAAGTTTGTGCAGGCTGTTCACGCTTTTTTTTTTTTTTTTTAAGCATTTATTACCTTACCAGATGAAGGTTCAAAGGAAGGGAAAAAAAGTGCAACATTTCATACATTTATAACAGACAGTCATCCAAATAAAACCAGGAATAGCACCCTAGCAATATGACCAATAACAAATTCCCTTCCATTTCTGTACGTACCACTGTCCTACAATGAACCACTAAAAATGATGACAAAGAACAGTAATTACTTAAGTTACAATATAATTCTGACTACAGAATTTAAGAACACAAGTCAGCTGCAAGACAAGTTGCAAACAGAATATTGAGAAAGAAGTTTTGCCAAACAAGTTTCAAAGTAATTAATCTTGCTTGAAATATCATTGACCCAGTTCTAGACATACCAGCATAAACTACTGTCACTTTGAACACTTCATGTTTGTGCTGTATCTACACAAATAAATCACTCTTCTAGACTGTATACAGAATAAGTGAAAACATAAACATGAGTTACTACATGGACCTAATACTGCTTAGTTTTCCTGAAAGCAGATGGGTATCAGTAGGCCAAGCTGATAAGGTATTAATACATGAAAGTAAAAAAAATAATAATTAAAAAAAGGGGGGGGACACGACAACACAAACCAGCCTATTCATTAAATATTTCACAGAACCCAAAAGTTTACTTTAAATAGGCAAATAAACTAATTATTGGACAAATTTACTATCTATGTGAATGAACACAGAGTAAGGACCATGTTCAACCAATAGTAAAGACACTGGCACATTCGTAAACCCAGCCTGTAAAGTACAAGAACCATAAGTTCCCTGACAACTTTTCACTCAAATAAAGAAACTTTCTATGTAGCTCGAACACATTGCACACGATCAGTCTCTTGACGTCTATCCTCCTCTCACAGTAAAGCTCATATATAAGTCTAAGTAAACCTTCAGAGTTTTGCTATACATCAGGCTGAGCTTAAACACCAGATTTCCATTTTGAGACTTGAAGTGGAAAAAATAAGTAAACACCTCCTTAGGTTCCTCCTCTCTGAAACTTTGTAGTTCTTCCAAATCTCAGATTCAAGCAATAAGTAGAAATAATCTGCAACACATAATCTGATCACCACTGCTCATTTCATTTACCTACTCTTTATTCACCAATTACCTATAGCATTATCACTAACACTATTATTTGCCAATAAGTAATAATGATATCCATTGCAGTGTGATCTTACACAAGCAACCCTAAGGATACTATTCGACCTAGCTTCAAATTCAATAAAATATTTTAAATAACTTGCAAATTCAAGAACAGATTTCAATGAACAAAAGCATAACAGAAATACATAGTCCAACCCAAACATCAGTGCAGGTCAAGTTCTGCCACACGTACCAACACTGAACCTCACCACAAGCTCTCCTAGTTTGCATTAGCGAAACAACTTTCTTTTTTAAAAAAAAAACAATTATACTCTGATAAAAGCCCACAAAAAGGAGTCCTATGTTGCTCAGGACAATACATAAATAATAAAAAATACTTTCTACTGCTGATGATCAATCATACCACACATACACAAAAGCTATGGGCTTAGTACTTACATCTCACCCAACACGAGGCTATAGAGCCCTGCTACCATCACACACATACTCTCTTCTTCTTTTCTTCTCTTCTCCCCCCACCAAATGAGAGTTTATACAATTACGTACAATTAGCCGCACCCTGGGCAGCACCACACCCCATACCCAATAGTCTGCATGTGCTCCCTTGACCTCATATCCAATTACAAGAAACAAGTTTCATTCTTGTTCAGTGATGCCTCATTAAATGGTTTCACCTGTGAGCCGATTCTCCAAGCACTTTGCTACAACAAACCAAGCTCTGCTGCTGCAAACAAGATTAAATAGCCACTATAAATCCCTCTTGTCAGAAGTATTATACGTTTGATTCTGTTTCCATACTGCTAGTAATTTTCAGTGGTAAATGTAGTACAAGGTTACAGGACATATTGTCAACAAGGTATGTGGGGAGAGAGAAGCAGAAGGGACAAGCAAAGTTACGTTATGTTCTTTGAAAATATTCATTTGTATCTTTCTGCTTAAAAATAGGGAGGTCCTCTACAATCATCTACGCTGTGGGGTATTGTGCTAATGGCATTGTATGTAAAGCATGGAAACTTAAACAAATGCCTATTGAAATTATATCAGATGATGAATAATTTAATGGATGAGCTTTATAGAATGTAAACATTCTCAAATTACTTTGCCATGAATTAGTAATCAAAAACTAAATTATTTAAATTTCTGCTGCAAAGGGGAAACCTAATGAGATCATAAAGATTCCTTGTAAGAGAATTCCAGACTAAAAGTATGTTTTCCAGGAAGGTAATTTACAGTCCAATAATTTATAGCAATAAAATTGTGTTTCTGCAGTCACGATGATTTATTTTCTGCACTTACCACGATGAATGTTTAAAGTACAGCGGTAACCTTCTTTTGCAACTGTGCAATATCATAAACACCAGGACAGTCTTTTTATAAACTAGAATTACTTTCGGTCTAATTTTCCAGGAGCTGCCTTCAGGAAATCGGTATGTGAGAATACAGTCATTACTGTATTTTAAAACATTTACATTGTAATTAATCTTCAAGAGTGATGCGCCTAAGAGTGTCAGCACTATAAGAGGCGAGAGACTTAAATATATTAAGATGCAACTATCCAACAGCTTAGTCTCTATAAGAATTTTCCATAGCAAAGAGACAGTTGCAGACTTCTCTTACTTAGTTTTACTCTGAAATCCTGAACTACCGATCGTTGTCATTTGTTTATTTTCTTATGGTAAGTATGCACTTTTTCTTCCGCTGTTTTTAGTTTAATTTAGACTCTCAGCATGAGGACAGCACACTAAAACAGATCAAATGTGAAAACATGATTGACAGATTCCTGTCAAAGTTGCCAATGACGAAGATATCTGTGAGACACTTACTATAACCTAAGAAATATAGTAAAAAGAGATGGAGATCCATTCCCAATCAGGCACACAAGCAGGCAGCTAGAGAGAAAGCTGCTGCACTGGAGCAAGCTGGACTCGTTAATAGGAGGGAAGAATGATGCCTTCACTGACAGCAAGTGAGTGCACCTGGCAGAATCTCAGGTTTGCAAGGTGGGGGCTCAATTAAGACGGCTCGCTGCTTGGCTCAAACTCTTTGGGAACATAGATGGTAACTAAACCAAATTTAAACGCTACTCTCTGCTTTATCAACAAAGAATGAGAGTAAGAAAGATGGAATATAGCTTTGAAGCACTGTTCTAGAATTATATACTTAATTTTTGTAAAATAAGTTGGCTACCTTTTCTGCCCTGAGTAGAACTGGAAGGTTTTTATTTTCCTAATAGCTTATGACAATCAAAAAAAGCTTATAAATTATAGAAAACACAGTCATCTTTACTATTCTGATGCTGTGTTGGGATCCAGGACAAGAAAATTTAAAGGAGGACTACAGGGTGAATTTTGATGAAGTAATAAGAATTTTCCTATGAAAGAATATCCATGAAAAAAACAGGGGAGGCAGACAGTGTAGTGCCATGCAATTGGGTAAAGGCACAAAGTAATTCTTTGATAATCAGGGCCCAGAATGTTGGTAAAAACAACAGTGAAAAGTATGATGCTTTTGTAAAGTCTTATTTTGGAAAATATGCAAGAACAGTAATTGTTCACATCATTCTGTAAAAGTACATAGGTATCAGGACAGGGTTCGTATCTGGAGTAACTGCACCACTCGCTCAGAGTAGTTCTTCACAGGGACAACAGACAACACCGCAGATGAAGATGAATGGGCTATTAGCTTGGAAGCACACGCAATATTTATTTTTGAGTTTACAGGCTTATCAGCTTCTGTCAATTACATTACCACCAAAAAGAAATCAAGAAAACAATAAAACTTGCAGTGCTGATCTAATCTCTTAAACAAGTTCATGAAGTAAATATGATTCTGAAGTTGGTAAAAATACAATTTGTAAAAGTACTGTGGGAAAATTACTTTAAAAAGTTATTGGGTTAAAACTAAGCCCATGTTCTCTCTCTTTCAAGAGGATGTAATTTTTGAAAAAGGCAAAGGGACAAAAACATCTGAAAGAGAATTTGAGGAGTGGCTCTGTAAGAAGTGGAACTTCTCAACACAGTCAGAATAAAGCCCAGTTGGCCAGCCTGTTGCTCTGGGAAGGAAAAAAAAAAACCAAAAACCAATACAAGAACAATCAGTTACTTAATTCTAACAGGCAGAAGTAAAAAAATTCCACATTTACGTACAAATACCTATCATAGCCATCTTTTCTCTAAAGTGCCATTTAGGTTGTGCATTCAGACACTTGAGAAAATCCACAGAGGAAAAAGCTGAAAGACGATACTAAGGTCTCTAAGGACTGACTACAGTCCAGTGGTAGAAAAGAAAGAGAGCTATAGCTGCAGGGCTTAAGCTGAACAAAGAACAAACTCTTTGCAGAATAAATTGTAGAATACAACAGGGGGAATACTAGCATCTTGTGTTGTATAGGTATAAACAAAAAAACAGATTAAATTCTGCTTAGTCTACCCCAACGGGTAAAGAAGGAAGGAGCACAAAGATCAGAGACTTGTACAAGGAACTGTATGTCCCAGGCTGTTGTCCAAATCAACCACCTTAGAACACGACACAACCATTTATTTCCTAAGAGAGTTATACGCAGCAGTAGAATTAGCTACAGTCTTCTGGAATTGGCAACTCAAATTCTTACATTGACAAAAGCCACAGAACACTTCCGATACAAATTGGAGAGCGAACTAGAGGAAGAGCCAGAGGCATAATTCCCAGGAGCTGACAATGGCTGCATATTCCAGACCACTCCAGATATCTGTGCCTCCAGGGCAGCGACACCAGCCCCAGGGGAGTCGCACAAGGAGCTGCACTTGAACTGTCCACAACGCTGAACATGGCTCAAGAGGGTCATCATCTGTGTGTCACCCTTCCCCGTGATGGCATTTCACAGTCCTGAGGCTACGAGACAGTCATTTTTTAATAGCTGTCTCTCTCATAACCACAGCATTAGCAAAACTATGTAAAAAAAACCCCAAACCTAGAACACATTGAGTTTATGAGAAGAATAAACAGACAATGAGAAAGAATACCCACCAGTGAGCAGGAGGATGCCTGTTCAGGATGCTGTTCCAGAGCTGAGCAAATTACAGCACCATGTTCCTCTCAGAGGAAACCACCAAACTTCAACATTGACTTTTTTTTCAGAAAGGAAAGATGAGGAGGATTAAGGCCATATTTTCAATCTCTGTTCTTCATGTCTATCTCCTCTTCTCCATGTCTATCGCTATTTCAGTATATGAAGAGCTTCACGCCACTCTGAACTCAGACTGACCTGCTCTGCTACTTCTAAATGAGAAAGTAACAGTACCCTTACACAAGCATGAGATGCTTTGGATTTAAAATAACTAGATTTATTTCATCAGCTGTAACAGCCCAAGTCAAATTTATTTTGTAATTCTTGTACATGATGTTATTTTCTGTAATTTCTCTTCTAATTCATACATTTTAGTGTTGTAATAAAAAAGAAAACCGTTCTCAGTGTTTTCTTCTCATCTAACACGATTAAGGCAAATTGTGACAACACTTAAACTCTTTAAATGAGCAAGCTCAGAGAGAAGCAGCATTGCAGCCACGGCAGCTCGGGCAGGTTATCACAGCACCGTACAGCTAGTGAATCCCAAAAGACCCACGAAGGAAAACTGGTGCCTCTAGACAACCCAGCTCCGTGAGAATGAAGTAGAGTTAGTTATAACCGAGTATGATGGAGTGACACAGTAGTGATAACCCTTAGTCATTCGCAAACTGACAATCCAAGAGTCAGTGAAAACTGCCCAGTCATACAGCACATTGGTTACTGCCGACCACAGTCACAAAGAGATACTCTGAGTGCTCGCTGTAGCTTACCGCCTGCTGGTTTTCCACCGTTTGCCTCCTCTATTCCTCCTTTTATATTACTCTTATTCTTTCTCCTGTCACAACCCTTTCTCTCTCAGACCTCCCTCGAAATACTTCTTCTTTCATGTTTCCCAAGAATCTCCCAAGAGGTTCCTGTATCTTCCATCTTTGTACCTTTCCTTATCCCTAATTCCTCCCTGCCTCCCTGCTCTGAAAATCCCCTGGTATCCATCCCTGGAGTAACACTTCCTTTCCAAGTCGTCCCTTTTTCCTTGAAAAGCCCCGCCTCTCAAATTCACCCCTTGATCCCTTATTGCCTTTTTTCCATTCTCTGTTTCTCCCAGACATCTCTTTCTCCACACAAAGACACATTATTATACACACATTTCCCACGATAAATCCATTCTTTCTTCTCCAGAATTCTGATTTTGCTGCCAAGACTCTTTCTCCCCCGCTTGACGCCTGCTATTACATACCTCTTTCGAGCGAAACTCCCTCTGCTTCCAAAAGCTCACATCTACTGCAGATACAGTGAGGAATTACAAAACCCACATCTTCCCTATCATGCCTCCTGCATCACTTCAGCCTTCACAGAGCCCTATTCCTTTTTAGTCTCTGTTTCTGTAACCTAGGGTGTCCCATAAACTTCAGACCTTCTCTCTCCTTCCTACTGCAGCTACTCCTAAACCTCACACCTTTTTCCCTCACACCACCTATTTTGAGTGCCATACCTTCTTACGTAAGCCCCAAAACCCAGGTAAGCTGACTTACATCTTCTGCTTTCGCCACATGCAGTATTATCGTTCTCTTTTCCAATATAAACTATTACATTGTCCACTTTGGACATATATCAAGCAAGACTCTCAAAAGACATTTTCTTTCTAAAAATTCAGAGCATTAAAACATGCTTTTGTACAGCTTTATTTAAAAGCTCTCTCACACATTTCCAATAATAGATTAAGTAATAGGATTGTTCAAACTGCTTTTAAAACTAAATGAATCAGTTAGGGATCTTTTGAAAGAGAATGAAGGTACAGGTCAAAGGCAGCTTTACTCTGTTAATCTCTCACAAGGATTTTGCCAATAATCCTGAGCTGATAAAAAAGAGATTGTGAAGGGTAGGATACTGCTTATGACATAATCGTTCTTAAAAGGGAAAGACACTTTTTGTCTCGACATGCAAATGTAAGAGCAACAGATTAAAATCACAAATCTAAGAGTGACAGATTAGAAATCAGTACATATGTGCACAGAGCTGCACGTACAGCAACCTGATCCAAAACCCAGAAAAGGAAATGGAGGTCTTTGGGCTAATTTACCTCACCAGGCATGGATCAGGCCTGAGGTGTACGACAGTGGCCACTGAGAAAAAGGACACTTGCAAATGGCCGGTTCGTGTTGCACATCTCCAAATTTCTAGCATGCTTAAACATGGTGTTTTCATCAGGTTTTATCTCTACTTCTGGATTTCCTGCATAATTTGGGCTGTTTTATTCCTAGTAGCAGCAGAGAAGATTGGAAAAGCCTACTCTGCTAGAGGAAATAAAATATGCCCACATTTCTGATGTGGAAATTATTAAGGGACTAAGTATGAAATTCCACAATGTCAATTTTTTACAGTAAAATGAAAGGAATGCTTAATGCTGGTAACAGTATGGCTCTACAGAGACTTGAAATTCACTGTGTGAGGTTAAAGAATATATCCAGAAAGCACAGCAGCTTAAGGAAAAAAGGCTTCTACCAGAGAAGAGAAGGTATTCTTGAGCACAACACATTTTTTCTAAAAAAGGAATTCCCCATTGATTACATTATAAAATATATGAAAGGCATGGCAGGACATGGGTATTCTTTCAATTGATTTCATCAGTGTTGATATTGCTTTGTCCCGTGTTTAGTAAACATACTGTGTTGAGTCCCAACTCTAAACCACTCCAGCTCCATTCTAGTAGTAGCTATTGAAACTTTTGTTCTCAAAGAAGAAAACACCACTTAAAGGGATAATAAAACCACGCAAATGCCTGTGTGGGGGGAGAGAGGGGGAAGTATGTGCAGAGGGGCGTGTAGGAACTCCCAAACGCAAGAGCAGCACCGAGGTGCGCTTATCATTAGTGTATCAATTCATTCCATGGGAGTGAGTATTACGGTTCTACGTGATTCCACTTCTGCCTTCTAGGCTGATCAAAATGTCTCTCACCCTGGAAAAAGCTATGACTAATTTAACAGAAATGTAGTTTTTGGTGGAGGTAAGACTTTTCCTTCATACACCTCCTTCCCTGGTACTGTATAAATCACAGTTTCTGCTACACAGAATCCTGAATCCTTTGCGGACAAGGCCATGGTGCCCTCGTAACTAACATCACCTCACCATCTGCAGTTCCCTGCTCCATACTTCAGCCTTCCCTCAGGCATTTGCCCACTTGCATTCAGCAGCAGCACAAAGTTTTGGTAGTACGCTAACCTCTTTGCCAAATTTTACCCCAAGGCTTTTACGGAAGGGAGGTAGCTGCCAGACCCATTTTACCCTCCAGCGCTTTTTCTTATAAGTTTTTGTTTGCTTGTTTGCCAGGCACTCCAAACGTAGGCTTGAAATTAATTGATCTGAACATAAACTTTATCTGAAGTTTTTCTCTGAATATAATGTAAGTTTTATTAATTGTGCAGAGAAAAATGGGTTTGCCTGATGTACCAAGATACACACTTACAAACTTTGCAACAAATTTTATCTGTAGTATAGCAGTGAAAGTATACAAGAATGTATGCATCCCAATACTGATTTTTGTGAAAATACATAAGTGGACCAAAACTTAATCTAATTAAACTGAAAATGTGAACAACTTTGCTTTCTTTTCAGAATTTAAAGTTTTTATGTTGCGTTAAAAGTTTTCCTTTTTTTATTATAGAATTTATTTAAACCCACTACCTAAATTTAGGATGCCAATGATTAAAGTAGACCTTTGCTTGTCCATTGGTAACTTGGAGAACATGTCATAAAACAGCCCTTTTACCCTCAAAGTCACACAGAATGAAGTAAAAATATAATGCTTTAAAAAATTAAAATGCAATGAAGGACAAACTTGCATTTTCAAACACAATGCCTAAAGTTCAGGCTTTCTAAGATACTTCACTGCATACAATGGAACTTTAAATTACTCTGTACTCCTGATCTGTAGATCAGGAGACTGTTTCAGATGCCTCATATTTTGAACATCAGGACTTTTTTTCCTAGTGAAAACTTTTTTCCCCCTCCAGTGTTTTTGCCTTCCATCCTTGCAAAGTAAGCCATGATTTTAGCATCTCAGTAGCACTAGCAGCTGTCTTTTGCCCATACCTGTCTTTTGATCAATTGAGCAGAGGCAGAGAAAAATCATAATTGTCACTGTTGCTCAAGGAATGATCAAGAAGAGCAACAGAGCTGCTAAGAAGATTCAAGAAAAGGTCAAAGAAAAAACGAAAGAGAAAATATATGCTCGGTACAACAAAGCACAAAAACAAGAAAATTGAGCTCTTCAGGACTAAGCAGGTTTTGGCTACATCTTTATAAACAATGTGCCGGCTCATTTTGCAGTTTCTGATTTTAATGATGTACTGCACAGAGAGCAAGTGATAATAGACAAAGGTTACCTTTAGTGCAAAGAAACTCCCAAATTTGAAAGCAATATGATTTTGTATTTGCACTTCAGTGGGGAGCTAGTTCAACTGGAAGAATTAATTGAGGAAGTAGTAAATACCAAAGAAAAGCAAAAAACTGAAGAACAAAGGGAATTCCAAAAAGAGGACAGAACGAAAAAAGGGGGACGTGAGATGTGCCAGCAGTCATCAAGTATCTGTCACAAGGAAACTGAAAATAAAAACCTACCACTCAAAGGAGAAATGAATTTAAGCATCTTTTGAGGAAGCAGGACTAAAACCAGTCCACTCCACACCAACACAACTCTACATATTAAGGACCAAAGTTAATCTCTGTGTCTGAATTTTACTTGATAAAATTCAAAATCTGTATTGTCTTTAGTTTCATACACGTAAGGAATCAATAGGGAACACATTCACAGCCCAGTGAAGAAATAATGAAGTCAGTGGAATGAGTAGGAGCATCCCCATGCAGGAATACTGACATTTCAAGAGAGCAAAGTGAATTTGGAAAAAAAGAAGAAAAAAAAAAAAAGAAAAGGAACAAAGTGGGAATTTGGGTTGATGAAATACAGTGTAACAGCTTTTCCTATGAATTGATAAAGTAGTGTCCTTTCTGTGGGCTGGAGCTAAAGATAGTTCTTTACAGTTGTCATTTTTATTTTGCAACAAAAAAGGAAAGAAACAAATGAAAAATGCAAGTTTTACAACAAAAAGCTAATTTCATCAGAAAAGTGGTAATTTTTCCCCAAAATGTTTCAGTTTCTGAATCTTCAGGCTATCTGCTTTTTAAAAAAATACTCCTATGCTATGATGTCTGAATTATTATCATTCCATAGAGCAAATATATATTCAAACTTTTTCTGTTTTTTTTATTTAGGGGGAAAAAAATGTTGTTAAGCCTGGAGGCTATTTCAACAGATTAAGGTCTGACATTTTTAGCATGTTAAAACTGTACCACAAATCAAGTCAACAGAATGCTCATTTAGTTCTCTAACAGGAATTTAAAAAGCAACAACAACAACAACAAACCCACAAAAGAAAAAAAAAAAAAAAAAAAAAAAAAAAAAAAAAACCACAGATTTTCCCGAACATTTTAAGACTTCATTTTCTAATTTTTTCTACAACAATGTGTGACCATAAAAGTACAATTGCACTCATGTTTCACAAAAAGCAACACCAGTCTTCACTCACTTGTCAGAATAACACTGCCACAGCAGCTGGCTTTACCCACAACAACAAAGAACAACTGATTCTGCCATGAATAGCTGAACTGAATTGACTCAGCTTAGCTATTCTGTCTCTGATGTGTTCTTCTGCTAATTACCAAGTAGTTCAACAAGCAGCAGAACTACAATCTCACTTTCCTGTGGATTTGTGTCTCAGGACCAAGCTTCCATAAGGATTCTCAGTTTTCTGTTCAATGGGTCTCTCTCTGACCCACAGCATTTGTAGGCCATCAAAGCCCCTGACTCTTCTGCCAATTCTGGTTGAAATTGGCCGACAGGTTTAAAAGGCACCAGGTGAGAATGAACTTCTTGTGATGTGCTGACCTGAAAACCAAGGGTTTTCATGGCACTCACTATGCAGGATTATGAGCTATTAAAAATCTGAACAATAGTCACCACAAAGCAAACTAAATCTAATAGACCAGTAATCTTCCTATAGTCATGATATGAAGGAAGCCCTCTCTGCTTTGGACAGGGAAAATGGAATAAATATTTTCTCAAACTCAAATAATTAACGGAAGTTGCGTGCCTTTTTTCATTAGCTCAACCTTGATGTTTCTCCTATACCAGTCATTATCAACACCACAGCTTCACATGCAGCTTGCTCCAGTTAGACCAGACAGCCTGGGATACATAACATGGACTCTCTAAATTTCTACCGTTCTATGGCCGCAGCTGAGAGATTCAAAGAAAGAGAGGAGAAAACACAGTTCTGACAGGATAAGTTGGAAACACGTTTGAAAAATTTGGTGCTAATGTTTAGAAATAATTCTCCAACAGACAAAAATGAAAGACATCTTATTGGACATTTAAAAGAGCGTGGGACCAAGCACCAGCTTTTCTCTGATGAGACTCCACAATTCATGTAAATCAAGTAATAATATACAGTAATACAAGGACACACTAGCAATATAGAAGTTCATATGCAAAAGTGATAGCAGCTTGAGAATTAAGAGAATTAGTCTTAACAACTATCAAGACAAAATTTATTGTAGAATTTACCACTTAACCATTAACCATTTTGTTAGAGGTATTAATTTTAGCACCAGTATAATTGCCTTGGAAATAACCTTGATAATAGGTTTCGTGACTTTTTTAAATTTAAAAACGTGAGTCAGTCTGCAAGGTAAATCCTGAGGAAGAAAACCAAAACTCTGCTAAGTTTAAAGCGTCGTGGTTTTATATGAAGATGAGGGGCCCACAGAAGAGTCAGGTACATAGAAAACACATGTTATAGACCTTCTTTATGTAACAAAATACATGATGGACTGGTATGAATGTAAATGAGAATGAGGTCTCAATTTTTCTAAGCACTGAAGGCGTAAGTTAAAAATTGCTAGCTTAGTAATACATTGGCAAAGATGGTAGATTACGTAATAGAGATTTGAAAGCTGTAATTAACACTGAAATTCACAAAATTACACTGCCATTTTAACAGATCTTGTAGGTTACAAACAAAAACTTAAAAGTAAAAAAAAACCAGTCTAATCAAGCTGTATATGAATTTGGCAAGGGTGGTGGCGCTGGGTGTGGATGTTGTTAGTAGATGGTGTTGTTGGATGATGATTTCTGCCAAATGAGATAGAGAAGATCTGACGGAATTATCTTAATTTTCCACCTTTTTTTGCCTTAAAAATCAATTAGTCTACGAGATTGGATTGCGAAAGAAGTGCCAACACCTCATATGACCATGCTTCAATCAGCAGCCTGTCAAATTACGAACAGGCTACACATTCTGCAGCAGATCTAAGCCTACGATTTCTTTTTCATTGTGGTATATTTTTTGTTCTTCCTTTTCTGTGCAATTTTTAACTTTTGCCTGGAGTTTTTTGTGAGCAATGAAGAGTGGTGGGTACAGGAACGCCACGTGCTTGCCCAGTAAATTTCAATCTCCTTTTTATTTGGGTTTTTTTTTCATACAACAATAAAGCCCAGATTCATAAAGCTGCTTGAACATCTCACCCAAACAAATGGAAACAGGAGGAAGATGCGCAAACACCTTTTGTCTGAAGAAGTCATTTTCTACTAATTTTCACTGCTTGTACATCTGTTATGGGTTCATTGGGACTGATACCCCAGGAGCGATGCTTCAGTCTGGTATCATAGTCTAAATAACAATGATTTAAGTTACACTGAGAACAGCTGATTCATATAAATTCCTTGCACCCTTAGGAGTCCTACTTCTGATAAAGATTTTAAGGGTCACAAAGGATACCTCTCTTTTACTTGAACCTGAATTAAGTTTTCCTGCTGACTACTCGGCCTGTGAGTGACCCATGCTGCAATCTTGGTGACACACCTTGAGGTGAGCTCACTGCGGGTGACAAATCCAGTGGAAAGGGCCTTAGTTTGGAACTCTGCAAACTGGAAGGCATTGAGAGGGGAAGAGCACTCTAAATCATCATCAGATTAGCACAAGAGTTTTCTCTCAGTCCTTGTGACATCTGTTCTTCAGGTTCTGAGGCTGGAAGAATCTGTCATAATCTCAGTTGCTGCAGAAGAAAAGATGTGCAGTGAGCATCTCCTCATGGTCTATATATCAACTTCAGTCTTCTCAAGAACAGCCGAAGAGGACTTTGAAAGTCAGTGACTTGGCAACTTAGAATTTAGTCTAGCGACTGTGATTCATCTTCACAGTTATAACTTGTCCTTCAAAGTTGCTGGTTAAGCTCCTGGTGCCTGTCTAGAACGTCATAATTGTTCTTATTTGTTTGGCTGTGTTTCCACTACCACTCACTGAGCTAACATTTTCCATCTCAGTAATCTGACCATGGGTGGCATCCGTATAAATTATTTAAACAAAATACTCAGGACCTTTTCAAAACATTGTGGCTGTCTTAGCTTTCTTCATTCTGACTGTGCCGTGCACATCAGTTTCTGTGGCTTATACCAAAGCCAGGTCCAGTTTTGATACCCTAGATTAAAATACCAATTTACTTTTTATCATTGGTATATACTCCCTTGCCTCTGAGATCTTGTAGTTATCAGATCTGCACAAGTAAATAAAAGCTACATATAGACTCTGCACATATTTTTATACATGTTGTACATTACACGTTTTGAATTTAAGTCATGTAACTCATACTCAAAACAGCTATTTCTTCACCTTCTCTATGCTCCTACTTTTCCATCCTTACCAGAGTTGTAAGCTCATCCACTTAGCATTTATGTCACTTATGTTCATGTTTGTGACTATCCAGATGCTTCCCTTCTCACAGGCATTTTTCAGTATTTTCATTAGCTCCTAAGGAGTCCTGTGCATTCATTCTATTCTATTTTCCTTCTCTAGGGTCAGGCCATCTACAGTTAATAGGTTTTCATCTGTCTCTGAGGTATGATCCCATTAAAATTCTGTTTTAACTTGTCATCTTCATCTACAAATGCACAGTTTTATGAGCAGCAGCTGAGCTTCCAATTCATCTTTGCTGTCTAGTGAGCCTTGGGTCCTCTCATGAAAGCTTGTAGTTTGAATGGAAGTGCTTTCAGGTGGCTTACACACTTCAAATAAGTTGGAGACTTATGATCATCAAGAGTTATTTGTCCACTGGATTCTCATTCTCTTTCTTTCTGTCCCACGTATATTTGAAAGTGCTCAACCTTTTAAGTTGCTGACCATCTGTCTCCTTCAGGTCCTGCAGACATCAGCATCATGCAGCTCCTTCCATCTGGCTATGCTTTCAGAAATGTTTCCATTTCAAAATCTACTGGAGATATTTCTCTAACAACAACAACTTTATTAGCCATCTGAGTTTTCCTTTGACACTTTGCCTTGCAACCGGAACAATTCTTTAATTTAACTTCCAAAAATCGAAAGACTTGCTTGGCTCCCCAACGTACTTCCTGCCATTTAGATTGTGTACACACACTGATGAGGTTCGGTCTCTCGTTTGAATAGTGTTTGTGATAGTTACAGCAGCAACTCCAGTCAAAATAACTGCCTCGTTACATTAGGCATCATGCAAACACAGTAAAATGATAGCCCTTGGACCCAAACTGTTTCCATCTACATTCTCCTTTTGAGATCACTGACATGTCACCTATCAATAGAAGTCCGTATAGAAACATCAGAAAGAGGACCTATACAGGAGCCTTTTACATTACAAAGAAGGTGACTAAATGATAGCACATTTGCATAGTTAATTGCTTATTTAATGGTCACATAATTAGCTGGCATTTCTAGCTGCAGTTTAATCTCTTCATTTAGGCATAAAATAGCACCATTAAGCATTTATTTTTGCTGCACTCTTCCTGTTATTTCCAAGCCTAAGATACCAGATAAACACCATGGTTAATTACTGTGAATGGGTAATGTCCAGTTTTTAATGACATCCACTCCATGTTTCTCTCATCAACAGATCAGAAAGGGAAAAAGTAATTACTCTGCTTTGTCTTTTGTTTTGTCCCTCAAAATTTATTACCTGCCAACTTAAAATACGTAGCAATACCTTTGTGCTTCATCAAAGTTGAACATATTCAATAAAACACTGTGAGGGCATTCAATTTTCCATTTTCTCAACTTTCCTTCCATCTCTATTGTAAAACACTTTTTCTCGTCCTTAGAACTGCTCTCCTACTTTAAAAACACTGAAAATGAATCTCTTTTACTCTTTGCAGAATTGTTTCAATAAATTAAGGGGGAACAAGTGGGAGGTTGAAATGAAAAACTGATTTTCATTTTATGATCTCAATAAAGTAACCTACTGATAGAAAGAAAAATCACACATTGACAAATCACACTGTAATACAATAAATCCCCTCCACCTTATGAGCTTCCGTGTCATATCAACAGGTTGAAAGTCAACAAATGCCATAAAGCTGAGGTTAGAAGTTTAGGAGGAGAGAGGAGGTGGCAGAGCAATCTCTCAAGTGTCCCAGTTTCTTTCACTCAGAAAAGCAGAAACGCCTGACATAGCACACAGGCCAGGTAAGTAACCGTTTGCTACTCAGGGAAAAGCAGCTAAGATGGTACCCAAATGCAAATTCTAAAAATCCATGAGTCTGACTCTTTCTCTGCCTTCTGTTGTACCTAACCGCTTTATTCCTGGATACTTAGTAAAACACAAATATTTCAAAAACTTTAATGCCACTGTGTCTTCACATATCGTATTATGTGAGCACATTCACTTGCTTTCTATACAACTCCACCCTCTGATTTTTCTCAAAAGGACCATTGCCACACTATCTCCCTAAAGGCTTAGTTTTTAATGGTTTGGCGGAGAACAGGGAGAAGCCAGGAGTAAGGGGGAGGAAGAGAAAGGCATCTCACCCGCAGTGTACCAGGTAACTCATAGGGAAACACAGCCTTTGAGAATAACTGCAACAGGCTTTATTCCAGAAATTACCCTGGAAGTCCATTACCAGCTCCACACCTCACAGTAAAACTGAAGACAAGGGCCAATCTCAGTGCTGAAGGGCAAAGGCACAACAGAAGCCCTTTCACTTGAGCTAAGTGAGCATGGGAAGTCTTTCGGCAGGTTCCTCAGGATCTGAACGAGAGGGATTCTCCAGCCTTGAAAGCGGAGAAGAATATTTCCTTGGAGTACAGCTGTACACCTCAACCATCCGACATCTATCGGACACCCAGCTAGGCTAGCACGGCACACCAAATGCGGGCAGCAGCATTTGCATTGACCAAAGAAGAAGAAAGTATCATTTCCTCTACGAGGCTGGAAAATACATCTCTGTTACCACATCCTCATGCCTCGGTTTTTGTAGTAAATGCTGTTAGTACTGGGAAGAGTAAATGAATGTTAAGTCAACAGCCAGAGAAATGAAATTAATATCTGCTGTCAAACTGTTACATGTCGATGAGGTTGTACAACAAATATACCACAGCAGGGTGACATTTGTATTGACTAATGACAAGCAACATGTAGCGAATTGAGTATCAAACAGGACATTCTCAAAGGGCAAAATCTTGAGATACAGTCTCAAAATATACTTGTGATATTCATCATCATCATGCTGTTAGAATATGCATCAGTCTAAACGTATGAAACTTACAACTGTTAATCGCAAAGTGATTTCTGAAACCATTGTGATCCCGCTGTACAAAGTAGCTATATAAACTTTTAACATGTACTATGGTATTTTCTACATCATAAGCTGACTGCACATACCTTAGCAAAAGTTATAGCTTTACTGAAAATCTAAATGTTTTCAGTGATATGAACAACACTGAAAAACTGTCCCTCTGAATAGGTTTAAACACACCACAAAATAAGGAAAGAAAAGTTGTTATACATTTACAGCTGGGAAAAAAAAACCAAACCAGTTGGTGATGTCCAAGTAAGTTGTAGCTCCTACACGTCATTTCACTTAATCTTTACTATTTCATGCATGTGGAAGTCTCTCCAGTTCTCCAGATTTACTCCTGTTTCACAATCCTCTGAGCAAGAGCAGATGAGGCCCATCAGGTTAATACATTCTTATTACGTACTCATGGATTTTAGTGTTCTCGCTTTTCAGACATAAGGTTTTATTTATTTAAATGTGGCATTCACCCTTTAGTACATTTATTACAATGCTGACATTTTACAATTTTTTTCCATCAGAATCACACACCAGGAGCATTAACTTTTATTGAGACCTTTATAAGCATTTATCCGAGTTAGAAGTTTTCAAGGCTACTTATCATTTAGATGTGGTGTTGGCTTGTATAATTTTACTTCATTTTCCTCCTAGAAGTCACACATGTTATTCAAGGTGCAACAGAAAAGTCTCCCAAACAGCAGCACTGCTCTGTGACTCAGAAAGGGGAATGGAAAGGATTGCTTTGGGCAAATGTGGGTTTCTTGTTTTTTGTTTTGTTTTTTTTTAAGCTTTCTGAGCCAGGAAAGAAAACCCTGATTTCACTCAGAGTGAAAAGAAGCCAGAAATCCTTCTTATCCCATTTTAATCTGTTCAAGAAGACCTCTCCGTTCTGCCACTCCATGTAGTAGGAGTAAAGGATAAGTTGAAGAGAAGGGTTTGGGAGCAGGTGTGAGGCAAGAGTCAGAAAGGGATAAACTGGCTTTGTTTTTTAAATTGTCCCGCTGCATCTTTCCTGAGATATGATCTCAGCAGAAAGGTTATAACCCATTTGCTCCTCGTGCTGTTGCCACCACTACCTTTCCTGATACTAATGCACCAGCATATCATCCTAAGAGCATCTACCAGGAAGAGTCTTCTCTTCCTGGTCGGAGCTGCCACCACTAATAAAACCAGTTTTGCTGTTCCAAACCGTTCAGTCCATGATAGAGAGCAGGGAAACACTGAACACATGCTTTTTAGTATTTCTAGTGGTTTAAGCTTAATAAGAGATTTCTCTTATGCATTTTAAATGTCAGGCCTAGCATCATTTGAAAATGTTCCTTTAAGCTACTTTCACAAGACAGACATTTACGAGATTCACTGTTAGGGAGATAGTTGTCCTTTCTCCACCTCCAGTACATCCCTTCTGGCCCTGCCCCTGTCAATCATTTTCTTGATTCAGAGTGATCTTGGATTAAAATAGAAGAAGATAAAGGTTAAAAAAATCTCCATAGTCGTCATATTATTTCTGGATGTGACAACAGTATTTGGGAGAGACAAACTAAAGGATTTCTAAGTTGATTATAATAAATCTCTGTCTATATATAGATTTATAGTTACTCTCTGAGGGAGTGCTAGCTAGTGCTAAATTTAATTATAAAATTACTTTTACAGACATTGCTACTCTGGATAATAATCCCACGACTGATATTAATCTTTTATGTTCAAGAACTCCATTCTTGGAAAGTTCAGTTCAGAGAACAAAAGAGATTCTTCAATCTGTCATGATTATTTTTTACAGTTTGAATTGATTCCATATTAAACTGCTTCTACAACTAGGAAGAAGGCTATATGAACTTCTAATTTTGGACTAACAGAAACATGACATAAAAATTAAGAAACTCTGGCCTTTTAGACATCAAGGAAACTTCAAAGACAAGTTCTTTCTTTCTTACTTCTTCTCCATTTGGTTGTAGGGGAGTAGGCTCCTTTTTTTCAGATGAGGATTAATTCACAGTCTGTCAAAAACTACACTTCTACTCTAACCCTGAAGAAACACTGTAGTGCTTCAGAAGTCTCCATTTCACAATTATGGCAAACCAAAGTCCAGTCCCTCAGCAAACGGCCATGGTAAAGGTTGTAGTTAGGACTGGACACTGACAAGATTGAAATGGGAATATATTGCAAGTGGAGTATCTGAAATTTTCAGTGTCACAGAAAACAGTAAAACCACAGTCAATTAAAGCCACAGAATGCCAAAAAATTCCTAGGACAAAGTACATTCATAAAAAAAACCCAAGCAGAATACATACACAGAAAATTCAAATAGTACACACAACTTTTCTAAACATTAATGAACCTAATTTACATTTATATTTAATTTAATGAATTTAACATTTGGAAACCTAAAACAAACCTTACAAAAGAACATAACCTGACTAGCTTAGGTGAAAATAGTTCTGCAAGCAGCAGAGCAATAGAAAACTCACTGTTTCACTACAGATCTGAGTTTTACAGCTGATTATGAGCAACAACTGAAGTTTTCTCCCTAGCATGGGAATTCTCTTTTTTGTACTCATGACCAAAACACACCATTAAAATGAAACCAGAATATTATTTTAGAATTACATAAAAATTAAAAACTATCTGAAACTATGACTAGCTGCCTTGAGCAACTAAGGCATATTTGCTAATTTTCAAAAATACCTGACTAAACTCTAAAAACAGTAAAACCAGTACAGCAGGTGACCTTACTTCAGTTAGTTCATGGTTTAATAAAGGCTTTCAGAATAACTCATGTAATTTAAACCAAATGCCTCAGATATACATTAATACTTTCCATGACTGCTGGACCTCATGTACATAGTATGGGCATAATGACCTGATCGTGACTCAGCCATCCTGTAAGCATCCAGGGGTTGATAACCCCCTATCCAATCCTAAAAATGTTTGGGATGAATGATGATGTAAGTGTACCTTTTAATGACAGAGAGAAGGCCTGGAACTTTGCTCATACCACAGGGGCAGGCAGAAGGTTTTGCATCAGCATGACTTGAGTATAGTGGGCCCATTTTGAAAAGAAATGTACTGCAATAGTGTTAATCTGTGGAAAGTTTGACAAGGATGCTCAAGGACAGAAAACTACGAATCATAAACCACTAGTGAGGACTTTTAAAAATCACTGTCAGTCCTTCAAAGGATATTCAGCACATCAGTGTAGACGTGTGCCATGAGAAAGGGAGCAAGTTGCACAATAAAGAGCAGCTCCCCAGCATGAAAATAAAGCAGCTGAGTATTGAACCCAACAAAAAGTGTGATTGTATCAATCAAGTCACTCATATGCCAGTTTTCAAGGCAAAGACTAGAAAGAGTCTGAAAACCAACTATGAAAGAGAGATGTACAGGTTCTCACACCAAACAATCTCTCAGGTGGGTCAGACGTCCGGGCTGAAGTCTTCACCTGTCTTCTAAGCGCACTCAAACTATTCCAGAGAGGTAAGTCTCAGGACAGCATTGCACATAAAAAGAACGGATTCTTTAGTATCCAGGCACTGGAAAATGGAAATTCTCTCAAGAATACGTTGAGAATATAAATAACAATAGGCGAAGCGTGACTGAAGATAAATAAGAGATCTGATAAGCAGCTGCAATACCAGCAAGAGACAAGAAAATGTAAAGGCAAATTACTGGCTGAACACTGAGAAAAGTAATGTTCTCCACCCTGTAATCTCTCATCTCAATCTAGGCTTAATTATAACTCAATTAGCGCTCTCTGGGAATGTGAGAAAGATAGGCTTAACTTCCTTCAGGCCAAAGGGGTATTTGAACTTAGGTACCTCATGTCCTGCACAACTGCTCTAGATTTGCAGGAAAACACATACTAAAAACCACCAATCCCTCTGCTTTGCACTCATCTCGTTGCTTCTCAAAGAAAGTAGTCTGAAAAGGACTGATTCTATAACTGGTTTCGGGGTTCTTTGCATTTATTTTGTGTCTTCCTACCAAAGCAGGCACCTGCTAGAGCTCTGCAGAAACACTTAACATCTGAGTCCTGATTTACGTGGTTGATTGAACTCCGGTGCTCAAAGTAGGAGCAGATTCCACCCTAGGCACCCAGGGAATTTTGGGGAACATCACAGACATGTCTGCAAGGTCAGCAGGATATGAGTGCAAGATATGTGCTGCACTGTAGTTTTGCAGCTAGGCTTACCAGCTTCACCTAGATAGCTCTTTACCATCAAAATCCTTTATTAGCTTTGTTCTTTGAGTACAGTATTTTAAGATATTTTGAGAAAGGAAGTTTTGCAATTGTTTCTTTTAACTGACTTTTTATTAGAAACATTTCCGCGTGCCACCAATGGTTGCTACCTATGCTACGTGTATTACTGTGGTGGGCTGAGCCCAGCCAGCAACTAGGCACCTACCCAGCCACTTGCGCACTCCCCCCCCAGTGGGTTTGGGGAGAAAATTGGGAGGGTAAAAGTGAGAAAACTCGTGGGTTGAGACAAAGACAGTTTAATAGGTAAAGCAAAAGCTGTGCACACAAGCAAAGCAAAGCAAAATAAGGTATTTATTCGCTACTTCCCATCAGTAGTGAATAAAAATCTGTTTAGCCATTTCCCAGGAAGCAAGGCTTTGTCACGTCTAACTGTAGCTTGGGAAGACAAATGCCATGACCACAGATGTCCCCGCTTCCTCCTCCTTTCCCTGAGCTTTTATGGCTGAGCACGACATTGCATGGCGTGGGATGTCCCGCTGGTCTGTTCGGGTCACCTGTCCCCGCTGTGTCCCCTCCCTACCCCTTGCCCACCCTCAGCCTAATTGCTGCGGGGGAAGAGTGGGCAAAAGAGAAGATACTGTGCAAGTATCTATTGCTCAGCGATAGTCAAAACACTGTTGTGTTATCAACTGCTTTAGTCACAAATCCAAAACACAGCACCATAGGGGCTGCTATGAAGAAAGTTACCTCCGTCCCAGCCAGACCCAGTACAATTATGTACTTTGGACTGATGATCAAGCTTCCATACTGCTTCACTATGAAAAAACAACAGCATTACAGATTCCCATTAGGGTGGTTTTACATGGTAAATCCCATTCTAAAAAGTATAAAGGTAAATCCATGCTTAGAATAGGGTAAGAGAGAGTCTAAACCACAAAACGTACCCAGCTCTCAAAGAAATGCTCAAATCACGGAAAATAAAAATTCTGTTCAACGTGGAACATAGCTACACTAATTCTGAAACACGGACATGAATGAAAAAGACAAAAAAGGCAACGCTCCAGTTGTTTTCTCAGGCAGCAGCAGATGCTTTCAGAGAGGCATAAATCTCACCGTTATTTTTTGTTCTGTAGTCTCCCTGGAATTTACCACTAGAATCTCGGCTGGACCTTGATTCAAAGAGAGGTTAATACGTGCTTCAGATTAAGAACGAAAATGTATGCCTGCTTTAACCAGGCACAGACGGTGCAAGGCTTTGGATTTTGATCTTACAATCACTCACACATTTTTACATTAGGAGTACCTGCCAGTTCCATTTACGCCATTGGAATTATGCACGGACTAAGCCACTGTAATTGATGAGTTCATTACTAGTCATAAATACAGAAAACAAAGCAAGAGGAAAACAGACACCAAACATTGGATTACAGACCGAGCGTGAAGAAGCCCTGATTCGTGATCCTTTAGAGAGAATCCTTATATAGGTGCACAGCTCCTTACATGTTTACATCTTATTAAAAGGAGGAGTAGAGGGAGAAGAGAGTGAGAGAGTGCATTATGATTTAGTGGCCTATGAGAGTACTTCACTGACTGGTGTGTTTCAAGGGACAGAATGAGGACTTTCCATTCTACAATACTGCAGAATATCAACGTGATCCTGTGGGTAAGGTTTACACCGTTATAAGATACAAGTAAGGGACACTTTTTTGTAGGCTCTGAAAGAGCCAAGGCTGAAGTAGTAGAAGGAGCAAACTGTAACTTTTCTATGTTGCCTCTTTTTACTGTGACCTTGGGGTCACCACAATTCTTTTTCTAATAACAGAAAATTCAGCTATAAACAGATGGTGTTGTTTCATCTTCTTGGTCCTTCTGGGCATACCATAATGATAACACAGTGAATGTTTATCTCAGCTAGTCTTTATCGCATTGTTTTAGTGGTAAAGTACACTTGACTTATTGGATTCTATACTTTTCATTAAAACTTATTTTATTGTTATCTGTTTTATCCGAGTCACTAGAGGTAGAAAAGGACAGAAGCTTTTAATTAGAGAACTCGGGATAAAATAATTAACAAACAGTAAATTGCAAGCAATAACCATATTTCTCAAAGTATCTACAATAAAATCTTTCTGCAGCTATTTGTAATGAGCTAAATACTTTCCAGAAGAGAAATAAAAAGACAGTTAATTTTATTAAGTGCTTCGCTTTCCATCTTGGTGACATTTTCATCTCAGTGAGTTAAATGCCCCAAAAGGGAGGAGGACCAGAGCCTTGCCTCTGTAGCTCAAGAAGTAAAACCCTAGAGAGATCCAGGGTGATGAATAAATAGAAGATCCTTGTAAATATGTGAGATCCCAGATCCAAACATTTTCCATGTCAAAGTGCAGAGGAAAATCATGGTCTTTCCTTCAGGGCCATCATTCCAAAGTTAGAGCTCCACTGGGCCAGCAGAATTTAGGTCGCAGGCATTAGCTCTGTAAAGGACCGCAACGTTGAACCCACTTCTTTCCAGGTCTCCCATGTTTCAGTCTGCTTGCCTTTAGTTGTGCACTGCGTCTTTCTGGCAAGGTCCCCTGCAAAGAGGTGGATCTTTTTTGCTTTCTCTGTCTGTTTATACCACAAAGGTCACCTTTTAGCAAATATAGCCTCTACGTAGCTTTCGAGTCACGCGTAGTTAAAGAAGGAATGTAGTCCTGAGGGCGGGACACAAAGAGCTCTGCAGCGGCGAGGAACAGTTCGAAATGCGTCTCTCCTGCTCTTACTCATGTGAGTACGCGTGTCAGCTCCCTTACATGTGAGCAGCAGATCACGGACCAGAACAGGGACGTGGCTCCTTCCTCCCGCAGTCACCACAACAGACTGGGAAAGGAAGCGGATTTGTTTGCTTCTGCGTGCTTTGCATACTTCAGAGGCTTTTCCTTATTTCTTGCCCTTTATGAACATTCATGCACTAGCCCCAGGTAGACACCAAAAGGCATATTTATTCCTTGATAACATAATTGTCAGCAGCTACTCTTCTAGCAGTTGTCAAAAAGCAAACTTCAGAAGAAAGATCCCCTAGACCTTGAATAATAGGTATTTGACTGTCCGCTCATTCACACACATTAAAAGATGTGCTACTGCACCTTATCCTTAATCACAGTTCAGAGTTATAACTCAGAGGGAAGTATTCTGGCTGAGATCACCTAAAAGCATATGAAGAACTACAGTGGAAGAGAACCCATAGCCTTATCTATGCATACACACATTGGCTTTTTTTATTCTTATATCTCAAGCATATAGGTTAGACATCATTTTTATTTCCTTTATCCTTTGTAAAGTTCTTCTACTCGTATACAGGAAAGCAATCACTCTAAATGGCAGGTCATATATTAGAAAGTACTTTAGAAACCCTGCCATGCAGTCTTCCAGTAAAAGCTTTATAAATATTTCTCTTTTTCTCATATTCATTTAAATGCAGAGGGGAGAACAACACAGGACACAGCTCCATGGGTTTCTAATAGTTTTTTAAAAAAAACTGTTGCTAAGTGCTTTTTCAGATGTTTAATATGTTAATCGCCTCAGAGACGGGTCTTTCAGCTTCCCATTTGTACACTATTCCTCTAGGTGAGATCAGGGAAACTGCGTTGTTTTGATCCTCAAATTCCATCTCCAACCTCATTTTGTTCAGCCTGGCAATACAGTTAGTAATGATTATATGTCTCTCCCACCATCAAGAATCCTGTAAGGTAGGGTATGTTCTCTTCGCCACTGCTTCAGTTTACGATGTGACTTTTTTTCCCCACTGCCAATCAATCATCTCACTTAAGTGTAATTTTATAATATAGATTCCAGACGTAAATGAATAAAATTTGTCAGTATTTTCAAATCTTTTAATCTGATTAGCAGTTTAACCATATGTTCTTATTAATTTGCATTTTCTCCCTATGCTGGAGATTTACAAAACAGATTTACAAGTCTGGCCCGCTCATCTGTGTACTTCTAACATAGAGCAAAGATTAACAACGCAGGGAACATATTTCTACCCCTAATTTGCTACATCTTATGATAATTGATTTCTGGTGCTATACAGCTACCGATGATGATAATATTCTTAGCTGCAAACACCAAACCTGAAATCTTATGTTCATGTCACAGAGCAGAAGGACAGGAGCTCACATCAGTGAGATCCTCAGAGAAGGTCAGAAGACTTTGAAGCTCTAAAAACCCCAAGTTTTATGAGAATACGAACTAGAATAGTTAACTTCTTAAGCAGAGAAAGTTCAAAGTGACTAGGAAAGACCAAATAGATGTGAAGGGTGGCTACACTGCTCCTTTTTTCACTGTCCTTGAAGGCATTGCTCCCGTCTTCATTTTATTAACTTCAAACATCATCTGAGCTGTAGCAAGCTCTGTTCCACCCGCCGGTCCTCAGGCCACTCCTGCCCTCAGGACCTCCTTGCACTCCCAGGCTCTGCACTTGACCTGCAGGTCTCTGCGGAGACTTCTACCGTCTCTCCCTCTGCCTCGCGAGAAATGGGCGACCTCTCCTTCCACGCAGGTCCTCTGGACTCCTCCACTCTATTTAAACAAAACGGATGAATACCAACGAAATCAAACACAGCAGGTGCCACAAGGAGGAAATCGCGGCTCCAGGTAAAACCGCGTTACTGAACTGTGAAGCGATGAGGCAGCATCTGCCCCAGGTCCTCCCTGGGGCACCGGGGCCTTTTCCAGAGCTGCGGGCGATGGCTCCACGCTCTGCGCCTTTTGCTGCCGCACACACGTACGACAGACAGCGTTTTACTGGGAGGTCACACGCTGCTTTCCTTGGGCCACATCGTCATCACGCAAGGCACCCGAGCTGCTCACTCCTCCATCGCCACGCGAGTGCCTGAAGAAATGCACTTTTGCTGCATGCACAAACTCACGCCTCGAATAATGCACAGCTCTTAACTTAAAAGTCATATAGTAATTTAAACTTAGCTTGGTTGCATTTTCGCAGGCTTCATCTGCAGCAGTGCTGCGCTCCAGGCACCTCAAGTAGGTGGGTAAACCTTTTTTTTTTTTTTTTTCCCCCAGAAGTTCCTGGAATGTAACTTTTACAAAGCAATCTCCTTTTGTACAGCAGACCAGCCGCATGGGAGAGGAAGCTGGTGAGCAGGTCACCTCTCCAGATATCTGCAAAGGTGCAGAACTTCTAGGGCATTACCTCTGAGGGACTGCGGCAGAAAAGCAGAACCGTGTGTGACAAAGTGACAACCCTGGGGGATGCTGGAGGCAGAGGACTAGCAAAGGAGCCGAATTCTGGGCACAGAACGAGGACACCTGCATTGAAGCTCCTGGAAAAGAGGCTTCCTTTGCAGCTTTACTGCTTCAGAAATGTTGTTTTGCATCCACTATGCAAACGCGTAATTTACTGTGAAAGAACCCACTTAATACCATGGGCATTCAAATGGCTGCACGGCTGGCCACAGCTTGGCACAAAAACCAAAGCTCAGTGCACAGGATCTTCAGGGTCTCAAGACAACCTTGATTTCTTACAGTGAACTACTGCCCAGCTCTGAAGGGGCTCAATCTTAGTGCTGAACTATTTTGTTATATTTTATATAGATAGGTGACTAGAAAGAGCTATCCATTCTTTTTATTAATCCAGGACAACCTGAAATATTTATCTTAGGAGTAAGCAAAGCTGTTCTCATTTAGTCTTTCCTTATCAAAAAGAGTTAAGATAGTAATCAGCAGTCATTGACTCATTTTACTGTTAAGAATCCAATCTGTTCAACAAGAATTAAGCCATAAGAATTAATGTGATAATCTATGACCCTTCTTTTCCCTCCCTGGAAGTCTTAGTACTGTTATTAAGGAGATTATTTTCACCATTTGCTGGGGTCAGCGTTTTACTACAAAAATATTAATTTCTCATGTGTGAAAGAAAGGTGATTACATCTGACAAGGTAGTAAGACTCAAGGCTGAGGATTCCTGTATGTCATAATCTTGGCATATTTGGGGATTGAAGAGGAGCATCATCTATCAAAGGATAACATACAGAATCATAACTGCCAACCAAATAAACCTCAGGCATTTATATACATCCATCAATACTGTCTCCGTGGCACTGTTGACGCCCGAACACCATTTTCTTAATTAAAAACAAAACAAAAACCAGACAGAGTGACAGGTGTTAATAAACCAGACCTTCAACACACTTAGCTCCTCCAGAAGAGTGTCTGAGACCCTTTCAAGAAAGCTTTCCTACTGGGCTGTCTTGCTCAAGGCCGGATTCCTGTAGCAATACACAGCAAAAGGCCACTCAAGCAGCTTTTGCTGACATTCGCAACATCAGTGTGCTGGTGTGCTAACACTCTCAATACCACTATGCTGATATTCTCAGCTGGGAATAGATAGGAACGTACGAGGAGTTCATGAAGATGTGGAGCTGAGGAGCAGCCGCTTTATCTAGCTCGCACTGCTTACATAAAAGCCTAAATTCTGTCACCAAATGCAGATGAAACTGCCAACAGCATCATGATACCCCAAAAAAGCAGCAGCGCGTGTGCACAAGCCAGTGAGACCACTTATGTTGGGAAGAGGCTGGTCACAGCTCCGAAAGCTTCTCTGTACCTCTTTGGTCACATAGGTGTTCTTCACAGGGCATGCCAAGTAGATTTTTCCCCTCTCCCTACAGATCACTAAGTAACTAGAAGGAATGATATAGTTATGATTAGACCTGGTTAGAAAGGATTTCCCCTCCCAAAATCTAATTTGTTTTTTTAAAAGAAAATTTTTAAAGTAATATTTTATCCTGCACTGTGTAGGTGACATAGCCAGACATGGTAAGTAACTTGTTCTCTACAAGAAGGGATTAAACATAAACTGAATTTCCTGCAGGTAAACCTTTAGCACAAAGGTACTTAAAGCACCTAGGAGAAAAGAAATATTCTGCTGCTTATGAAGTAAAATAAAAAAGAACTGGAAATCCAAACAAAGCTTGGAGTAGCATAGTTGCTTATTATGGGGAATTTTTCTGCGCATGCAGCTATTTTCAAGGATTATTACTCATAGTCGATTGAAAGGAATAGGAATATTCTGCCCTGGAAATACTTCTTCCCTACATACATAAATCAATGCCTTGGTCATGATAGTGATGGTTTAGTGGCAAAGCTGAAGAGAACGAACAGAGCAAGCAGATCTGGGGAAGCTCTTCCCACTGCTTTTCCACCACACTCTACTCCTGCCTGTCAGCTTTTGCTAACTGCTGGACACCAAAGGCCTTTCAGTCTTTAATTATTTAGACAGAGGGTCCCAAAAATCATCCAGAGGTATGCCAAATATAGTAAAATGTTTTGTGATTTTCAGAAACCATTCTCAAATTTTTAAATAACTTGAGCATTTTTATCAGCAGAAATACTCAGAGACAGTAGTGCACTACTTTGACTATCATCTAGACAGGTACATCCTTATAGTAGCCTCCATGGCAAAATTAGCAGATATGCACAGGGGTTTCAGCTTTGGAGGTGCACTCTGTCATTTGGCTCTACCTGTTCTTCTTGGAAGCATTTAGGTTAGTACCTGTCTGATCCAGACAGACCTTAAGAAAAATACAGGCATCAAAAGTCCCAAACTTTGAGGAAGATTTAAGTGGGATTCAGACCTATGCACTCTGCTTCCTAGCACTAATCTGACCCAAATCCTTGTTTGAACAAGCACTACATAGCTTGTGTAATGTTCTACTTTGAATCCGGATGCAAGTTCTGTACCTGCAATCCAACTCTACACTCTCAAAACTGATTTAAATGAAGTGATTTAATAGGACAAACCTACAGTGCACTAGAGACACTGAACTGCTTGTTACATCCCCATTCCTCACGGAAAGCCCCCCATTTTTGAGCAATGAATTGTCTGCAAATTTCCCCAGAAGCAGAAGGTATTGCAAGGGGCACTTTTCTGTGCTATGGCACTGCGAACCATTTGCCAAATGCCTGCTCCTGTTTCCTGAATGGGTTCATTTCTCATCAATATTTCCCAATGTTCATGTATACCTGAACAACAAAACAGGGAAAAAAAGTCAAGTGATGTCAGCAGTTTTGTTTGATAAACCGCTTAACAATCTTTCTTTTTTTTCCTTTTTTGCAATAGCTCTTGATTAACTTTTAACCAAATAAAGGATGAGTTAGTGTATTTGTTAAAGCATACATCTCACAGGCTTTTACCCCCAAATCAGCTGTTTTCTGCAATTCTACGAATTGTTCCTGCTTACACAAATAGCTCACAAAATTCTTCTGAGCTGTAGTATTTCTTTAAAGAAATAAAAGGCCTACTTAAACTGTTAAGTTTTATGTTTCATCAAGAGTTACAGCAGACATCAAAGTTAAAAGTACTTTATGTTATCCCTAGAGTCCTAATGGGAAAAATTAGGTTTTATATAATTAAATTTAAACTGCAAAATGAAGCTTGTCAATCCACATTAACATATTGAATTTTTTAATAGCCATTCTCCAAATAAGGAAGCATCACACCATAAAAACAAAAAATAAAATATTCTTATAGCTATAATGGTAATAATAGCTTATGTTTTAGATCATATCATCAAAGAGGCTAGTAAAATTGGACAGCTCCTCCAATCTCAAACGACACAGCTTTTATGCTTTTTATTGATTTAAGGCTTAAATACAATAAAATGAAAGAAGCGTACTAAAAATTAATAAGATAATGAAAACGGGGGCCAACACATTAATAAAGACTAAATCTAAAAGACAGGTTGGACTTCTTAGAAATGATGGTGTTAAGAGTTACATTATTAGGAAAGTAAAAAGTATAAAGCTGCTACGTAAATCCTGACAGAGGGGACAGATGTTCTAAAAAAACTCATAAGTTTCATCTCACAGATAAAACCAATTTTTACCAATGAATTATGGTCCTGGAGTTAACAATGCTCTCAGCCCCTGCAAACTTGTAAGCTAAGGAGTTCTTGCCCTATGGAAAACATGTTTCTTCATTCCATTTCGGGTCTCCATTCTCCATACTACTTGCAGTGCATTCTCACAAAAACTCCTAGTGAAATCTCACACCTTGTGAATAATCCAGGTAAAGAGATTTTCTCTAGGCAGAGCAGGCATGTACCTTCACCTCTGGGCATAGAGAAAGCCTGGCTTGCAGTCATCAGGGGGTCCTACAGCCACAAAACAAAATACATTCCAAATACACTGACAAAAAGCCCTCAGGACATCACAGCTATTTCACCTGAACTGAGCATGGTATTCATCTCAGATGAAGTTTAAAGATTACGTGTTTAGTCTAAGCTAATTGTCTAGGCCCTTTCTGTAGACAGTGGGAGAAAGAGGCATCTCCCTACAGCAATTTATTCTACTCTGCATAAACGTTTAATATGGGCAGCGTGGAAATAACAGCGACTTCCTGTTTACCGTAGGGGTAAATCAAGCAGATTAGACATCTAACTTACCAGACAGCTAACGTGTGATGAACCCTACTGGGAAGTGGTTGCGGTGATGCAGAACTTTTGATTCAAAGCCCTGAAAGGGCACTGGTAAGCTCCGTGCATTGAGCAGCGCAAAAATAAACCACAGTCACTGTCAAAGGTGCTTTGATTTAATTACACAATGCTACTGTTTTTGGAAAGTAAGCAAGCTAAGAAAACACCAATGAAATACTTTTTGCAACAGCAGACTGAAAGTCAGTGGCAGAACCCTGCTGTTCAATGTTCTTCCTCCGGAGCTCTCGCCACTGAGAGCACACGTAACAACTCTGCTACTTATCACTTGTCCCCCCACGTTTCTTAATCAGAAAATAGTAGGAATGTCGTCATCTGTAGTACATCTTAAACTATACAAGTTCCACATCCATTTTTCTGGAATAATTCCCTGTAAAGTCATTTAAAGTGAAACCTTGAAAAATTCTACTTTCTATTAGAGCAAGAGGTAGCCTTTCCACTCAACAAGATAAAAGGAACAAGAGGAAACGTACAGTAGCAACCAGTCTGCTAATGAAACAATTTGGGTCTCTTCCTTATTAAACTATCTAGTGCTGTTATAATATTACGCTCTGAACAACTTCAAAAAATCAATTAATTTGTCGCTGGAAAGTAATGTGGCTCTCCTGTCACTGTTGCTCTTGTTTCTGATAATAAACCACTATTTATTTGTAAGCTCTTATGCTATTTCCAGAAGAGGTTTAATTAATTGCCTGAGTCTCTTCAGCAGAAAAGCTCTTCTTTCTTCATTTTCTTCCCTTTTAGAGAATGACTTTCAAATAACACTTTATTTCAATTGCAAATGAGTTCCAACTTACTGGACCTTTAAAGAATTCATAAATCTGAGTGTGCATCAGTCAGGTTTAACTTGAATCTATGCACTGAAGAGAGCTTTGCTACATGATTTCAGGGTACGTCAGGACTCTTGCTGTACTGATATTTGGCAATGAACTGCATTCCTAGCAGATATTTTCTGCAGCCCCATAACCTTTTTCTTTTGTTCTAACATAGACTTAGCAGCTCTAAACAACTCCAGTACGCCCCACAGAGAACTGGCTGACAATTAAACCAGCAGGGACTTAATTACAACAATGCTAAACTGCGCTTCCTACTTCATGCATTAAAAAAAGGGATATGATTATGCTTATGCAGTCAGTTATGTATCAAACTGATAATGTACATACAAAATGTACTGGTTTTGCATTAAAATCTTCTCTTTGTTCACTGTAGGCTGATAATATACCAGTTTATGGTTCAAGTAGTCAATTTCCCATAGCTGAAATTCCTGAAATATTTCATGAATGTTTTATTGTAAAAGAGAGCTTTGTACTGGGAAAAAAAACGAATGAGGAATATTACATGAATGCCCATAAGCATCCATGTGTTGCTGTGGTGCTGACAGAGAAAGAAAAAAAACCCCAACCTGCTTTAGGTCAGAGACTATTTTTCTCTCTCTCATAGTAAACACATAGCCATGATGAATTCCAATCACATCTGACTAAAAGCAGAGACCTTTCCCAGCTGCGGCTAAACCAACATCCTAAGCTACCCCAGCAGATTCTCCTAGTGTAGACATCAGTGTATGAGGTAATTCCTTAAAGGCAGCATGAGAGAAGTGAGCCTTACGTGAGAGAGGTTAAAAGCAGCTTGAAAGAGAGAGATATTTTATTATTGTATTTTTATTTTACTTTATTGTAATATTCCTATCCAGTCAAGACAAGGGGAATATAAACAACTCTCAAGATGGAGAGCTGTTTAAATTTAATTTAAAACTCAGACAAGTTATTGTGGTAAACGTTGCTGTGTATGCTTTTAGCAACGCAAGATGATTAAACTTAACTTAGCCTATAGTGAAAGCTACAGCGGAGGAAATAAAGACTACTTAGTATAGCTAATAGATTGGCTATGAATAATTGAAATGTAATTATGTTCATTTTCAGGGTTATTGATATATTTGGTTGGGAAATAAAGAGGTAAAGAACTGCACCTTTGAGCAACTCTGGCATAAACCAGCTGAATTTTATGTCATACCCTACGTTAGAAAGAGGACTCTTTTGCAGAGAAAACCACCACTGCATGAAACAGGAGTCTGTCAGGGTCCTCAGCAGTTCTCTTACCATGTAATACTGTTTTCCAGGCTTCCCCAGAAAGCAGTAAGTCCCCCTTAAGTCTCCCCGTTATTTTACATACATTCTTCACAGAAGCACCTTACTTAGTAAAGGTTCAAGTTAGCAACTTAACCCTTCAGGGATCATCTGAAAATGGGAGAGCATACCATATTTTAAAATCAGTACCAAGTACCGTCAGCCTCTTCTGCAGAGTTTTTGGCAGTCTCCTCTCCCCGGGGGGCTGACGGGCAAGGAGCTGTTACTGGAAAGTCACTCGGCAGCCTTCAATGTCCTGCCAGAGCACCGGCATCCACCTGTTAATACCCCTGTTCTCTTCCTTAGATGTTGAGTGTTTGTAGATATAAATGGGGAGATTTAATCCACATTGAAAGTTATAGCCAAATACGGAGTATACAAAAGCAACTAAAATGTGTAACTTTATGAATTGAGGGTTTATTTATACCAACCAATTTTGCCAGAGTATCTTCCCCCCCAAAATATCTTATTCTGACATCCCACAGGCCAACTGTCAGGACACATTTTTCAGCGGAATAATTTTCCAGTACGATACAAACCAAATTGACAAACATCCTACCTGTCTACATAGCTGTCAGGTTCACTGACCCTACCACATAGGGTGAAGTAAGTGGGATGGGACTTCTTGCCAAGTTTCTTTGTTTTTAATGCTGCCATAACAATTTAGTCATAAATACTACATCACAGATCACACTGAAATCTCTCCTTATCCAATGGAGTACACAGCATATAGCGGAAAACTTTTCACCTAAAAGCATAAGGAGTTCATGCTGAAGTCCTGAACTAGTTGTCTTTCGGATCATGGATGCATTATGATTTTTTTTTTTTTTAATGTTCTGGCTAACTCTGGTTGAGAACCTACTGATTGCTGTCAATAATTTACTCTCTCCATCCCATGTTATTCAAAAGATCCTTACTTTTTGTGCATGTCTGTCTTTGTAATTCTTGTCCTTTGAATTGTGTAAGAGTGATGAATCCATTAAGAAGGCTTCTAAGCTCTTGTACAAGATCAGCAGGCCAAGTGCTATCTATCATCGAGGTATGTACTTTGTGAATGGAGGGGAGGGAATGCCAGCGTCTCTGGGATGTAGTTGAAATGCAAAGAACTGCTGGTTTTAAAGCTTAGGTGAGTCTCTGCATGTGGTGTATAGCCACATGTATAGATCGGGGACAAGGTCAATTTTCATTTTCATTTTGGTTTCAGATCATTTGCACTAGGGAGGATATAATTTACTGTGCTATAGATCTATAATTTTCCTCTTCATTTCTTCTCCCATTTTTGATTCACTTTCCTGGTAACTTTTGACAATTTCTTTCCCAGAGGTGACAGTGTAGATCTGTAGATGTTGCAAATATTTGGTAGCAATTTATATCAGCCTAGCATTTAGTCCAATATGGTATAATCAATAGAATTTCATATATTCTAAATACCAATTTGTTAGTGGTGTTATGTGGGGCAGTTTTGGTTACAATGTTCGTGGTTTCCTTTTTTTTTCTTTTGTTTTAAACCCCAGGATTATTTTTTTTTTTTAATTCAAAGCTATTCAATGATTTATTTTTTTTTATTAGGGCCCTGATGGTTAATTTTATCATGTTCCACTGAATGGGAGACTGCGTGCTATGTACTGTCTTCACAGTGGGACAGACACAGGGAAAACTCATTTTGTTCAGAATTCCTCACTGGGCTATGAAAATAAAACATGTGCAGTTCCTTTGAGATTTTCAGTCAAAATCTACTCAATGTCCAGATCTAGAGCAAAATTGGCCATCTGAGAAATCCCATCCCAAATAAAGGAGTACTCTAGATTTACACCAATGCATATTTAAGTAACTATTCTTTTTGACTTCCAATTTTATGTAATTTATTTCCTTATGCTTTGCAGTAGGTGCATTTGATGTTCTTTTTCTTATATTTAAAAAAAAAAATATTGGAGTAATGGTAACTTCTGAATGAGTTTATTCTTTTAAGAATGTTTCTCTAAGCATATTCCTTCTACAGTCTCTTGTAAAATTTTATTTACTGTATGTGCCAGGCTCGATCAGCTAAGAGACACCTTTGTGGGTTTTTTAGCTGTATTAATTTTGGAAGCCAAATGCAATAGTTTAGTGTAATTGGTACAAAAAACCCTGAAGCAAACAGGAAAGCAGGCTATTTGCTACCATATTGCACAGTCCATTCTTCTTTATTTGTGCTTCATTTTTATGTCAATGAATAAAAAGGAAAACATTCCTGTGAATTAATTTTTCAAATAGTCCTACAACTCAGGTATGCATATAAACCACCTAAAAAAACCCCAAACATCTGTAGCAGACACTGTTACTTTCATACATAAGTCATCTTGCCTATGTGTACATTTACTGAAAGAACCACAGGGAGCGCTTAAGCAATATGGGATAATGGGTAAGTTGTTCTTTATTCTAAAGCTTCTGTATTTCTTTATTTATAACTTCTAAAACACTCCTTCAGGTATGAAACTCTTCCTAAATGTTTTTGTGGTGAACTGATGGGTTCTAGTAAATCTTTCCACTTTTCTCTAAGGTTGTAAGTTTAAGGTGGGTGGTATTTACATTTTTATAATACAAGAACAGTTTTTAAACAAAGAAATGGAGTAGTAGTCCATCTTAGCTTAGAACAAAGAGACTGACAATAGTTCATCCAAGTAAGAACAAGTTTCGTTTTTCAGGCTTGTTTTAGAAGAATCGCTTTAGTACTATTCTAATACAACTCTTTGAACGCAACTCTAACACTCAAATTACAGCTAGCAAAAGCAATAATCAACAATAACTGTTCTTTATTATAGCATCATTCAGATGTTTTAAACGGAAAAAGAGAACTTGAAGAAAACATGTTTCCAGGATTATCATACAATGTTTTTTTACACTAAACAGAACCTGAGTGTTGGCACAATAACATAATGACTTTTTATCTGAAGATAAAATCTTCCCACAAAGGGAAGAGAGATGCAGGAAAGCCTGAAGAGTTGTTTCCACCAGGTTTGTCTTCTGGTGCTGGCGTTATTGCAAATATTTCAGGGACAAATTAGGGACTGTAGTGCCTAATATTGAAAACATGCTAAGATTCAATAAACCCAAAAGGGGTGAAGGTCATGAGGAACAATGTGAAGAAAATTCTTTTGTTTTCTCATGTTTGTTTAGCAGCAAAAGAAGAGTTCAGAAATGAGAGCTGCTAGTTGGAGAAGTGCTAAGGAGAGCGTTGGCGTCTGGAGGTTCACCGAGAGCTCTGGACAGACACTGCATTACTCAAAGTGAAGAAATTTCGCCCATTTTTTGGTGCGTTGTTTGTGGGGGTTTTATTATCTTGCTCTTGTCTCCCAACTTCAAGTATCAGACTCTGAAACACCCCCAACTCTACTCCACCAATGCCCACACTGAAGGATCTCGGGAAAATAAATTTTACATTACAGACAGCAAAAAGGAACAGAGATTTCTAAAGCCTCCTTCCCCAGAGCTTCACCTCAATGCACTGTTCATGTTCCCAACTTTCAAAGGTGCAGCGTCTCCACTTCCTTCACTTGAAGGTCACCGAATGTACTTCCCATCATCCCATGAGCAAAAAACTGTTCATGCATTACTAAGTCTGCCACCTCCTTCAGTTGTTCACAAAAGTGAGATATAGCAGTGATACCAAGAAGTTACACTGCTTGGGTCTGTGTATGAGGCATAACTGGTTTATTTTCAATTGCATATGTTTGTGCCATATCTGTCACCTTTTATATCTCTAAAAACTCTCAGCCTAGCAGGCAGCTCTTCACACACTCCTCCAAAGGCTGGCTTTCTGACTACTGCTATCTGACACAAACAAGCTTTGAGTGAAGTATGTTGGAGGCGTGTTTCTATAAACTAGGTATGACATACGTTCCTGTCAGAAAGATACCACTGGTATAAGCACATCATTTATTCTCCTGCATTCACGCAAAACTAGCTACTCTGTCCTAAATGTCTCATTCTCCCATCAGGCAGGGCATTCACTTCAGAAACATTCACCTCAAATATTTTTGAACTCTCCACCCACCGCCTCCCCTTTCTTTACAAGGGTGCCCAATCTGCATGGAAAATGTACAGCATGAAACAATAATTTATTGATAAAAATAAAAAAAAAATTACAACGATGCTCCTGTGGTACCAGCAACAATGGAATTAACAAGATAGGTGGGGACCTGGTCAGGTTTCATGCTGGGGACTCCAAAGACTGACACTGGAGCTGACCACTATAAGAATGAGCAGAAAGATTCATTTGTAAAGTACAGATGCCAGCCAAAAGGCATAAAGGTTACAGTGTTGTCAGAGGAGGGAGAGATGCAAGGCGATTAAACAACTTTTCTAAAATATATCTTTTTCTCTCAAATTCTCACAGAATAATATTATTTTTACTCTTGTCATAGCAAATTATTAAAATTCAATTTTATAAAAGCTATAACTCAGACTAAGTCACAAGCAGAATGCTTTTATTTGATTTTCCTTCGTCCTCTTATTCCTGTCTGAACCTCTGTGCTTTGAATAAACTGAAGACAAGATCCTATTCATCTCTCATTTTGTTTTTTGCAAAACCATTCCTAGACTGATAGGGCTTTACAAAGTACAAACCTAGCCTCCTGCATTGAACTGCAGCCATTTCACTTCACTTAAAAGGGATGCAGTGAAAAAGCTTCGTGGCTCAGTTATTTGCAAACATCTGGATTGCAGCGAGCCTTCACGTCAGATGTTAATTAAGACTGTGTGTGACGGAATTGGTGCTTAGTTACTAAAGGAGCAGGACACTACCTTGGAGCCATTTCACAAAAGCGGCAGCACACCACCACTGGAATTCCTCGCAGCAGGCTGGGTTTTCGGTCAGACTAGCCTGTCACGACGTGCTAGTGAAAGCTTCTCTCAAGGGGGGACTTGAGGCCGTTGTTGAACTTGCAGAAGAAAAAGAGGTGGGCATGGTTTGAGGTTGGTACCAAAGATAAGTAAGGAACTCGGAATAAGCTTTTTGACAACATCCTCACAGCAGAAGCCAAAGACTGATTTATGTTTTATCATTAATGGGCTCAATTTATTTCAAGCATTCTTATAAACTGCCATGAATATTAAATGGTAACAAATATTTACCATTAAACCTGGATAAATTAGTGTTTGTTTTAAAACCAGGAATGTTAACCACCAACATACTAATGCAGTCTTCTTGACCTACCTTCTGTTGTTACTAGATGACTTTGCATTTTCTCTGGAAACAAAAAAACCACATTATGCTTATAACCTCCTAAGCCCAACCACCTCTTCATTTATTTTTGTACTAATTATAGACATTTTCAATGTCAAACAAATTATTGGATTAAAAAATAATTGTCACTGGGGAAAGTAAGGGAATCAAAACAAATTGATGATAATGGACATTTTCATTCGTTCCAACCCCAGAAGCAATAAAGAAAGAATTAATATTGGCGGGTTCTGGCTTTCTCACTTTGCTTTATATTAACTCATTTCAACTTCATTAATGAAAGATAAAACTTGAAGGTTTGTTTACACATCACCAAACAGTAATGCTGAACTTCATACCAGAAAAGACAATGTGATAGTGAATGACATCCCCTCGCAAATTGAAACTATCAAGATACTCGAGAGCTGGAGGCACAGCCTTCTTATGGCATAACAAACTCCTCCAGCTGAAAAGAATACATTTAAGGCAATGTAAACCTAAAACATAACTATTAGTCACATGTATTCATCAAGAAGGATTCAAAAACATATTCCATTGACCAAAACATTTAAATGTCCATTTATATGGGTCTGTGCATCTGTATATATAGTTACTCATACAAACACACACACAGATTTTTTTTCAACTTGCCATACAGAAAGACATATTTATAATATACATATACGTGTGTGTATGAGGATGAAATACTTAAAAATATATTCAGCTTGCTGCAGAATCACCAGATTTTAAAGTGTTTGTCAATATGTAACTGCTTTGCAAGGAGCACATACACTAATCCTATCACTGAAAACAATAAATATGTTCTTGTAGCTTAAGTTGTTCAGTATTGCGGTTTGGGGACAGATTGCGTTATTTTCTTCCCTTGATGCTGCATTTATCTGGTTTATACAGTAGTCACATAGGCTAAACAAAATCCCAGAGATCCCAAATGAGATAGCTAAGTACATTTGTGTGAGTTTGAAGCCCCAGTTTAGTCATTCGGCTTCCACGCTTTTCCCAGAGGTTAGGTGTGCATGGTTAGCTTCCTTTCAAACCACATTTTTGTGGAAAAACAGACTTCCTAAGTTGTTAACACTACTACTGCCACAGAAAAAGGAATAATTCATGCTTTCCAGGTATTAAAACAAGCATCTCACAGTGTACATCCCATGGCTAATGGTTCATCTAATGGTGACTTCTTCACCCACAAAGGTGTTATAGGAAACCTCTACCCACAGAACTCATAGCTCTCCTTGTTTGCTGCTTTTGGTTAATTCATTGAAGTGAATCACCTTCTAAATTAACATCCACAGTTTAACTGAAGTTTCCTGCCTGCTGCCTGTCTATGACACTGAGAGTCACCTACAGAATCCAGAAAACATCTCCATTAGACAACACAGCAGAGGAAATTTCTGGAAACTGACCAGAGGACTTACAGTTATCTTTTGCGTATGGTCCTGTCTGAAGTACTTTATATGAATTTACTCAATGTTTTCTCAGAAATGCAGGAAGACAGACAGGATGTGATAAGCAAAGCTTAGCTATGCCCTAAATTAATTAAATGCAGTCATCTGGGAACTATCTGACAATACCTCATTCCACGCAGAGGGAATTCCATTCCTTATTGTATTGTTACATTTTTAAAGCTATTATCACATGCATAAACACACACACAAACTCCTTCTTCTAATTTTTTGCAACTATAATCCAATCGAGTGTTTGATTGTACTCCCCTTCTGGAAAATGAGAGCAAGGGAGCTAAGGGAAAAACACTGGTTTAGACCACAAACCCCAAGAATAAATACTGCACAAAGACATGTGGCTTTCACTCACACAGATATATCAAATATCAATGTCCTCCATCTGTTCTAAAAAGGTTCAGTAAAATGCCTTTGTGTGATCTCTTTAGAAAAATAGTATGGCATGGGAGGTCATCAACTACACAGATACTATGGAGAATATATGTTTTCAGCATGTACTACTGTAATATTGTAAACTTAAAAAAAAGGTGGAAGAAGGTACGCAAGACCATCTAGGCATGAAAAATATCATTATAAGTTAAAAGACAAAGACATCCAGCAAGGCAAGTGTATCAAGAGAGCAAAGAGTGAAAACCAGAAAACAGCAAAGACAACTTTTCTCCTTCTGACCATTACCCTTTTACCTCCCCTCTATCCCAGCCTTCAATAGTCCATCTGCAGTGAATCAAGGAGAAAGCAAGTGTAGTATATCTAGGCAGGAAAACAGAGAAAAATTATTCAGTACTCAGAGAACAGAATATGTGCAAGAGACCTGGATGGCCAGACCTCCCACTGCTAACCCCAAGAACTGCATTCGCAGTGAAATACATCAGAACAACCGAGAAGGCATGCACAAAAAAAGCACTCAAATTGTTTTATTTGTAACCTTTTGTTTTCAATCGTTTATCTTCATGTAAGCAAAACAACCTCTATGTTTTATTGTTCAAGCTGTCTATTGCCAGAGGATGCGGTGAAATGGGCAAACTTTTGGATGTGCTGTCCCCTTGGCAGCAGGAGATGAGCATAAAATGCTAAAGTGCAAACAGGCCACAAGCTGTGCTCCAGGAGGAGCTAAGGGTACACCCTGCTAGGCTAGAAAGAGCAAATGTGGGTCCTTGTGCTTCTTAGGAGTCCTCTCAGGGATGCATAAATATGCAGTTCTTGCCTAAGAAGGGAAGACATCAAAGATCTGGGTAAGAATTTGCACTGAGATCTTAAAAAAGGCATTGAAGTCAGCTGTGAGCCAGTGCAGAAAACAATCCTGATTGTATCAGGATGCGTTGGCAGGCGTGCTTCTATGTTTTTGTAAACTTGCATTGCTCTTACGTAGTTATACATTCTTAATGACTTCTGGAATTCATCTTTTGGGGACTAATTCATTATTTGCAGTTTATTTCAATCCTCCACAGTATCTTCTGATTTGGGATCAGTAAAATACTAATCTTTTAATCCATTCTGGGGAGAGAAACAAGGGAAATAAACCCTCCAAGTCTCTACCAGTCTATACATACAGAAAAACTATGTATATTTTACAACTTCCCTTGGCACCAAGCTTTTATGCTTTAATATATACATCAGGATGTGGGGGGGCCAGGATCCAATTTTGTTGTGAAGTTTATATGATTATTGAATAAAGACAACAGAGAGATCTCTTAGTTGGTCTGGGTGATTCCATTTCATTCTGCCTCAGGGAAAAGATTCCACACAGGATTTCTTGCCAGTGAGCACAAATTCAATTCAGCATTTCACAAAATATCATCAATTGTAAAACGTCAGGCTGTGATGATCTAAGTATTTGGCTCTGCTTTGGTGCAACCAGCTTGCACTTCCATTTGGAAAAAGCTGCAGTGAAATAACCGAATAAATATCTCAATATGTCCCTACTCCTTTGATGTCATCAGTTTCTGTATGGGTCGTTGAGGTAATAAAGGCAAGAAACAAGGCTAACTGACAGGATAATTTTCAAGCCTGTTAGAGAACAAGCAGCCTTATCCTACAGGCACCATCTTCCTGCACAGCTGGTCTTACTTCAGTTGAAGCTTTTCTCTTGCCTATACCCACCACTCGTCAGAGACACTATGCTTTGCAAACACACCCCTGGGTATTTCTTCCCGCTCATGATGAACTCAAAATATCAAACTGTGGTTTCCATATTAATGAAATTTTGTTATTTTCAGCATTTGTGTTTGGTATGCAATGTTGCACTTGAAGTGCAAAATTGTCACTGGTCAGACGTGGGCAGGGTTGATGCTGCCTGCCTTGTCCCCCAGTCCATTTATAAAGTGCAGAGAGATGCTTCCTGGTGATGTCTAGTGATGTCTCGGTTTTTCACTCAAGACCAGCTTCCATCTGTAACCTTCACTTACTCATATTTGGAGAATCACTTACAATTATATTTAATAACAGTAAAGAATTCTGCTTAACGTTAGCTCTTGATAGAGACTACACACAATGGATAACAAGCTATAATGGAAATAGTAATCTGTCAGAAACTAATCATGCTTCCTCAGGGGGATTCAGGGGATGCCATCACATAAGGCTATTGGATTTGTCCATAAATTGAACACTAACTTAAGGTATTTTTAAAGCCATGGACATTTTCTCCAATAGTCAGGTTATGACTTTATGGAAGATTTACATGTATTATATAAATAATCCAAAGACATGCAAAGACAGAAAAGATAAACCTTTAAAAAGTTATGCTAATAAGTTCCAGAATACAGTGTTTATATAGACAATACAGCTGCCAGTCCTAAAAAGTTCATACTATAGTATGTACATGGACTTTCTCAGAGCTCCCCTTTTAGATCACATATCAGTGCAGTACACTATGCAAATCCAATGCAACTTTCACAAAATAATCAAAGCAGAACACAAGTAATTATCCTTGCAGGTCATGCATTCAATTGTTTTTATAAGGATTAATTAAAAAGATGGCTTCCCACAATTTAAAGGCAAGACTCACATAAATATCTAAATGCCTGATCCAATTTTCAGTAAAGCTATCAGAAACTCTCAGTGGGAGGTGAAGTGAACTCCTAAACACGTACGGCTAAACTTTAACTGGCAGAACGCTACAGTTCACAGGGCCAGATTCAAAGTATATACAAGTCAATGAAATCATTCCTGTCGATTTCAGTGAGCTGTACACTTGATACAGACGCGGATGTTCACTTAGATACAGAGCTTTTCTGATGAGGAAAAGGGATCTTTCACTGATGCCAGGCCAGCACCACTGCGGGCTGCCTTCCAGTCTGGGGATCCTGCCTGGGGCCACCGAGGCAGCTCCTGATTCTGTACCCGTCTCTCCTGAGATGGAGAAAAAAGTGCATCTCCCCTGCCTGTGCCTTGCTTCTCTGCATGTTTATCATAGACCTAGAAAAGAGTGTTGCTGTCCTTGCTCCCAGGAGGATACTGAGCTGTGAACCTGCATGAGTCTTCTACTGATCAAACAAGAAAATGGGAAGGTGTGGTAGCTACCCAAACAAAGCCAGCATGCAAAATTCACATAGTAACCAAGTGTAAAAGAGGTTGAATATGTATGTATGTGTGCATACATGCACAATACTGAGGATTTTTATCAGCTGCCTTTATTCAGCTCTTTCTTCCCATATCTGACTTAGTATCCGAGTCCTGGGAGAAAAGTACATTGCCCATCCCACGGCATGATTCACCTTCACTGCAGAACTGAGTGCAAGCCCTCCCTCCAAAATCAGTTTTGGTACGCACACTGCATCTGTAACTCCTCTCAGCCAGCTGAGGCCTCTGAGCAATGTGGAGTGAGGAGCACCACCATGTGGCACCTGGGAAATAAAAAATAAAGTGACTGCAACCAGAACAGCATCTGCAGTGACACAGATAAAGCTGGCGAGGGAAAGTTGCTATGAAAAGGCACAAAACTTCCTTTTTTAAGGCAACTACACCTATTTGCCTTGTTCAGTTTTTTTAAAAAACTCTAAATATCTAGTAATGCAGCCAGCCAGCTAGTAGATAATTGCTGTGTAGCATGTGTAGGTGTGGGACCAAGGAGAGGAGATGCTTTGTGTGTTTTTTGGTTTCTTTTAAAACAAAGATTGTGTTATCATCTGGCAGTGAAGGTTTAGTTGCTATAGTTACATTTTGTAAAACATTGCCTGGAATACTGCTAAATTTGGCTTCCGAACCTTCTATGACACAATACTGTTTGTCACAAGAACATGGCAGGCTGTCACCCGGAGGTAACCGTTCATCCCTGTGACATGCTGAATAGGGTATCAATGCCAGATGAGCCTTGTGTGTAAAGGTGCCCAAGGAAAGATCTAACACACAGCATTGTTTTTCCACTCACAAGAATATGCCCATCCTTTCAAACTGAATGACTTTTAATTTTGATTAAGAGAAAAAAGAAAAAGAAAAAAAAAAAAGGCCAAAGATGAGCCAAAGCTAAACCTTTGTGCCAATGAGGACAGCACTGGGATGATCCATAAGATGCTGTGCTGCTACAAAACAGCTGTTTGCCACAAAGCACAGTCAAGGAAGCACTTGAAGGTGCAGGAAACAAATTACATACATTAAGCTTACTTAGCTATATACATCACAGGTGCATAACAACAATTTTCCCTTCCATTTCTGCTGCTTCCCCACTACCTTCTCCCCTCTGCCCCCTCCAATATTTTGAAGAGGATATGGTATGTTTCTTTTTCTAAACTGTTTTTACTGTCTTTTCTCTATATTTCTACCTCTCCTTTGGGCAGAAAGACAGTTTATATGTCCTACAGATATTTGTTACAAAGCGGCACAAGTTCGACAACAACTGGAGGCTGCCAAAGGTGAGAGCATGGCAACTGGTCCTTTGGACAACAAGCTTCTCCCATTTTGCACTATCAGAAATGAATAGGATGGCTGGGCAGTACTGAACTCCTGTCAGCCCCCACCAAACTCTTGTTCACTTTTAAAACAATCACCTTTGTGCTCCATCCCATTCCCCCTTTCAGCATCTCAGAAACATCTGCAACCTGTTTTATTGCTGTTTTCCAAATCTCCTTAGAGCACTGCCTTTCCCGATGCCTGTATAACACAACGATGGTTAAGCTTCTGCTGTGCTGAGGGTCCTCACTATTATCTTAACTAATAGCACCGCTTGCATTTCCCATCTGCCTGTATCTGCCAGCTGTAGCTTACACCTCAACTGCAAACTCAGCGATGACCATTTTTTTGTTCTGTGTTTGGACAACTTCTCCAGCCAACAATAAGATGCTGCAGTGATACAACGGTTTTTGGTGCATGAGGTAGGTCAGATCCACCTTGTTTGTACAGCAAGAAGAGTTACAGTTAAACCATTATTTGTTTTAAATGCATGTAGGTGAGCAATTAGTTCCAAAGACGTAGAGCTAAAAGAAATGTTGTATCTGTAATAGAATGTTTTATAATAGTGATAAGAAATATATAGCAGTCTCCCTGTATTTTCTAAACTTAAGGAAAACAAATCAAACAACATAACTAAACCCAATGTTTTAACCAACTGCAAAAATCCAGTATTTCACAAACCAAGCTTTGTAATATAGGACTGTGCTGCTCAAATGCTGAATTCTACCCTGCATTTGGGCTATGAGTAAATTTTACTCAGAACTGGCCCAGGTCCCAGATGTATGACATACTCCTGTGGGACCCTGTATTTCCTACCTTTCTCCGAAGCTCCTAAGATGTTAAGGTGAGTTTGGCTGAGGAAAGCAGGCCCCAGTGCTGGGAAACAGCTATGATACGTCATTGCTGGTCCCAGCATTAAGAGACCAATGCATTTTCCTCCTTGGTGGGTAGCCAGACCCCCCAACAGGCAGGTGGGCTGACCTCCTGCAAGAGACTAGCTGTGCATCTCCAACCAGGAGTCGATCTTCCAGCAACAAAACCAAATTCTGTTCTCTGGTGAGACTATAACTGATTTCTCAGGTTGCAACAACAACAAAATGCCTTAGGCGCCCTTTACACAATAAATATTACAGAATTAGTGTAACAAGTTCTGACGACTGAAAAAAAAAATATAAAGAAGAAGAAAGCCTACAATTAAAACTGCAAGAGTTCCAGTAGAAATAAAATATATACTCCTGTAGTACAGAATTGATGTGTAGGCGTGCTTACGAGCGTGTTTTACTACACTGTAGAAACTACATGTAAAAAATTGGCTGGTTTTCAAGATGCAATATACAGTAACATAGATTTCGATAAAATTTAAGTAGCCCTATCTAGTTTTCTAATTTCACAATGTGCAAAAAAAAGAAGTACTGTGTACAAAGTATTAAGGTCTGGTCTGATTTACAGCAGTGTAAGTCAGAAAGGATCCCGGACTGAGTCAGAAGCTCAAAATAGGAATCATAGGTTGTCTCCAGAGAAAAACATCCTCATGGTTACAGTTAACAGTAGTTAAACATCAGAGCGATTATTTGAATTCTGGTTGAGCTTAGACATTAGTTCAGATCTTGGTCACCTTCTACCACGCGCTCATACAAATGCACGCTCAGAAAGAGTCAAGGGTCCAAAAAGAAGAAGGGAGAGGAGCGGTGAAGCAGCCGGCTGAAGGCACGCCGGCACTGCCAGGCCCTGCAGAGCTGGGACTCGACCGCGGGCCAGCCCGCGTCCCGGCTCATGTGCCCGCTGCACAGCTTTGTACCACCACAACTCTCTACTGGAAAGCTGGCAATCAGTATTTCTCAAGAGATTTCTAGCTTTCCTGTTGTTATTCCCAGCTGGAAATAGTACTTTGTGGTTTTTCTTCTCATCTTTTAAGTATTATTTTGACATTTTTTTCTTTCGAGACCAGCTTGCTTTTGGAAGTACAGAGGTTTGCAGCAATAGCAAATAACCGCAAAAATATCAGCTAACAGAACACTTCTGACCCTTCAGAAATGTTTGGTTCAGGTGTTTAATGCAAGGCACAGTGGAAACCCTCCTGCTTGCACACACACGACAAACATTTTGAGCGCAGCTGGCTGCACGTTTTCCTGCATGGCCGTATTGCCATCACTAGAGACGGGAGGCTGAGGTCTCGCCAGCGCCCTGAAGCCTCCCCCACCAGCCAAACCTTTCACTGTTGCTCATCACCCTTTCCACAGTGTTGCAAGAGACGGGAAGAAAAAGATTGGACATAATCCTAAAATATAACCTACTGTATCTATTTCAATGCCTTCAGGGAAAGATTTCTTCAGTGGGCATATGGGAGAGAAGAGCAGTTTCTCTCTCCCACGTGGAAGTTCCTATCCACTTCACCTTTCTCCCCAAACGGTAAATCCTGGCAATACCAACGATTAAAAAGACAATATGAACATATGGACTTTTCTAATTGCTGTCCTGCTGCAGCTTATTAAAATAATAATAGACTTCATTTATGTAGCACCTGTCTGTGAAAGCATCCCAGACACTTTAAATACAGCGCATGATAAAAATAAGTATGCACAAGAGGAAAACAGAAATCATTAAATGTAACTCAAAATAATAAATACAACCAGTGTGCCTTGAAAGCTGTATTATGATTAAAATAATCCTATAAAACTAACTCCCTAAAAGAGCCTTTTCAAGTCCCAGGAGAAAACCTCGTCCAACACGCCAAAGCCCCAAGAACAAAGATAGAGACACTCTTGTCAGCTTTTGCAGTGTTAAAGCAACACATTTTTAAGCTCCCAGAGGAAAAGACCCTATGACTGTTTTTTCATCACCTTAGTACCTAGGAGGGTAAGAGCAGCAGAGACCAGATCTCCATTAAACCAACCACCGTGCACTCGTAGCACATAGGGACACGCACGGCGCGAGCCCCGCGGTGCTGGGAGGGGACCCGTTCCTGACACCCCCCACAAGCCTTTCGCCTGAGCTGTGGCAGCCACACAAAGATGGGAACGAAGGGAAAGCAGAGAAACAGGAGGTTGCTTTCATAAATTTAGTCTCCAAGGCGGTGCCAAAGGCGAGAAATACAACCAAGATCTCCCATGCCTAAGCCTAAATCTCTGTTCCTTGAACTTGACGCTGTAAATATGGGAGCACAACCTGGGAATCAAGCTGCTACTAAACTACTTGATCCACAAGGAAAATCTGATGTGATGCGTAATTGTACTGATAGCTACAAAAGCGAATCCAGATGAGAATCAAGAGCAGAACCTCATATACCCTTCTCAGGCTGCATAATTACAATTCTGTGATTCTATGATTCTATTCTATAATAATTACTGTATTTTGGACAAGTCCGCCAAATACTCAAGTAGTTCAGCAAAACCATGTTGTTAAAGTCTGGCCTTGAGCTCAAGCATGTGAGCATCCAATGAATATACAACATGGAAAGCGAGGGCCAAGCAGTCTTCCTGAGAGGGGAAACCCCATGCATGGACATAAAGCTCACTGAGATTAAGTCTTGGCCCTTTTGCAATCATCAGTACTTTTTCTCCTCTGTGTTCTCCATAACATCATCTCCTACACAAGAAACAGCCTGGATTTGTCCTGTAGACCAGACAGTAGTAGACCTTGTGCTGTGCAGAAATCGCTTGGAGGCGAGCAGTCGGTCGGGGAGGCACCTGCCTTGCTCAGCCCCATTGCCAAGCCAGGCAGGTGTGCAACAGCACAGGGTGCTGAAACACTGATATAGGTCCGATCACCTCTTGTAAAAGCCCCTTAAAACATAACTGTGCACATTAAATATTGCAGTTTATTAACTAGAAATAGGCTTCTGAATATGCAGTCACACACAAAGCAAAATAATTTCTTTTTACGTTATATCTTGATTATGTATATTTATGTATGTTACTGCCCTATACCGAGCATCATACCAAAACCGAATTCCCCCACGTTCCTTCCCCAGCCTTTCCACCGGCCAGACCTGTCACTTCTGAGTGACTAGTTTTTGACAGCTGAAGCGAACAGATCTGTAACATGTCACTCCTGCTCCTGTTGCAAAGCGAGCGAAAGGAACATTGCTGCCTATTATCAGCAGCAACAGGGGCCAAATTTTAGCAAGACATCTTTAAATGGCAACACTGGGGAAAAAACGAAGTGCATTGAGGCTATCAGCGACTCTAAGATCTCTGTCCCTAAGTGGAGCAGGGCCTCATGAGAGCTCCCTGATAGATTTAGGCAGCTCCAACCTGCTCTGACGAGGAACGGTCCAGAACATCCAAGCTGACAGCAGAACCACCCGGCGGAGGCACTGCTGTCTGGTGACCCACCGCACCAGAGGCTATTGAAATCTGAAAATACTGACAAGGGCTCTTCTGGCCCTCTATGATAAGAAAGTCATTACTGAGTGACAAGAGGAGTCTACGACCCGACTGAAGCTGGATTGAAATTCTCGGTATAAATCAATGCTCCTCATATACAAACACGAATCTGGAGACACAGCGAGACACCGCTATTTCACCAGTTTTGCAGCTTTCAGATCACTGTCCCTGACTGAAACAAAGTTCATAAAAATGAATAAAATTATCAAAATCTATGTATTATACCTCTGCTGGCCTTTGATTTTTCAAAACCACAACTTTTCAGGAATAATTATAACAATTCTGTAATTTCTGGGGACAACAGTTGCTTCCTATTTAAAGTACCATAGCAATTATTGCACATGAGGCAGCTCACGGTCTTAGAAACGTATGAAAAAATGGATAAAGAGCTCAAAAAATAGACATAAATATCTTTTTCACCCATGCAGGGTATAACTATCTCCAGTTACACTCAGCTCTCCTTATAGCACATTTGCAGAGGTGGTCAGATCATTCAATCTAAGGCATGTAATGTGGGTGCCTTGCACAGGGATACGGTCTCCCAGGGAATCACTTGCAAGAAGCATGCTCTAGCAGAACATATTCAAGAGCACCCAGATTGAAGACACCTTTGTAATTATGCCAAGTTCCCGAATTTATTCATTAACTTGCGCCATCTTCTTTAAATTCAACCCAAATCACAGTGCTTCTAGGAGGCAAAGACTGTTCAAAGATAAAGTAATATCACGACACAACCTTTAGCTGCTTTATTAACTTTGTCGGCAATGGGTGAACCCAAGTCAGAATGACCTCTTCCCCAAGTCACCTCGGAGTGGGGTGGAAAACACAACAGAGGATAGTCACGGGGAATGTGGTCTTGCCCCAGAAGAGCTGATCTGAGGGCAAATTACCATCCTTCTAACATTATCTCTGTGGCAGAGGGGAGAGACTTTGTCTCCTGTCCCATTTATCTTGGGAACAAGACTTCACAGCAGCGGCAACTTTTTAATCAATTCCTCACAAGGCTCGTTTCCATCATTTGAAGGTGCTGGCATATATCTCTGCCCTATAGTGATGAGACAAAGATTTGTGCAGCGCTTTCTCCAAACTTAAGTGTGCAATTGCATGAGTCATTTGTTTTCCAAAGTCCCCATTGTTCATGTTTCAGAAACTATTCATTCTGAAGGATTATATGTCCACGGTTAACAATATACTGATGTTTACTTCACACTTTTCAACCACCCACATTTACCAAAAAGAGTATGTGCTGTGGCAGCTGTGCACACAGCTATCATTCCCGTGAGGCAGATATTACACTGGTTACTCTCAGACAGACAATATAGAATCGAGAAATTAATTTGATTTGATTTAGTCTGCATGATTTGCAGATTTAAGGTACAGTTAGCCCCCCTTCAAACAAAAAAAAATGGTTGTACAGCATGAAAAGAAAATCAATAGAAATTCAAACAGCAAGTCAGAAAGTGCAGTTCTCAACTGGATTATCAAATCCCCAAATGCCAAACATTTTCTAGCACTAAATAAGGTAAAAGCCAAATCCCCAGCTATAGTTAGTGTAGAAACAAGGCTTATTACAAAGCCATGCATTCATTTCCATAGGCAGTGTCCTGAACTGGCCATGCCTCAGGCTATTTCCAAGCAGAAGTTCCTAGGCATGAGGAACTGAGGTCTCACTCACTGGACAGAGAAACAAACCCAACTCCCATGCCTCACAGCATCTCCAATACAGAGGGTATGAATGTCACCAGGGTCACAAAGTGGTTCCTGTTCCTTTGCAATGCTTGCCCTATCTGCTGAGCAATGTTTTGGAGATGCTGCATGCTCACAGCCCGGTCCACAGCTGTCATGAAATTTAAAACAAAAAAAAGTAAAACCCTGAAGACATACCAGACTCAAACCAGTAACTAGCTTGAAACATTTCTATCTTTTGTTTCATTCTTTTATGTTCCAGTGCAAATAGACCAATGCTGCACAGACCTGAAAATAATGCACTCTTCCAGGAAGAAGTTCCTGAGAAGGAAAAAACCCCAGTCTCAACAGCAACCAAAACAACTCTTACATACGGACTTCCAGAACGGGGGATGACTTGTAGACCAAATTCCCTAAGGAGTGCAGAGAAGCCACAGTATGGCAGCCTTATGGTCACAAAGCAACACAATGTGGTGTAAACAGATCGCAGTTCATTGTTAAAAGCAGCAAAAAGTGAGGAGACTCATTTCTATACATAATTTACCATTATGAACTATAGTAAAGACCTTCTGGTTTTTTACCCCCAAGGAAGAATTCCAGCAAAGGGAAAGAGGACTCACCTGGAACGCATCTGGGATTCAGCAACCTCGGGGCTGAGGCCAGCATAAACACCTTGTGCAGAGATAGGACAATGGCCAGTTCTAGAAAAAGATAAAAAACAAGAGGTCAAAACAGCTTAGAGCCAATTTATACTTTTCTTCTGTCCCAAAGCTACAGAGCTCAGCCTGGGATCTGTTCTACTTGTTCTGCAGCTCATGATCCACGAAGATGCACAATGGTTCATGTGCTTCCACTGCCAACACATTCTCCTTTAAATTCATCGTTTGATGCCTCCAACCACAGGCTGAGACTTGAGGTGCATCAGGCCGTGGAGCACTGCCATTATAGCTCCGTTACAGAAGGAGGACCTCAGGACCCTCCTGGCCCTGATGCTTTCTCACCTTTCTCCTCATTCCCTGTGAGTCTCATTTCTCTGTGTACTATATCCCTATGGTAACTTGTAAAATGATATCATAAATAATGCAGAGAACATGCTGGCATGTCTTACTTTCTCTCAGACACTCTGGGAAAAAAGAAAGCGATCACAAATGTTCCCTTGCTTAGCCAAAATGGCACAAAGTACTCATAGCCTATCAGCGGATCTAGCCCACTGCATGTGCAGATAGATCTGTAACAGCCGCCCAGCTAGTTCCCGATCTACTTTCTACAAATTAAAGACTCAGTGACCGATGCTCCTTTGCCAAACTCCCAAAAGAGAAAAATCCCTCTCTTGAAAGGCTTCCAGTTCTGCTTTCAAGTTCTAACAGGGCAGCAAGTGCTCCAAAAATTACCCTTCTCCAGCTCCAGGAGACGGAGAGAAGCACATCAGACAGTAGAAAATACGCTGTCTCCCATTTCAAAGTTTCTGATCTTAGATTTTATCTTAAATTACTGTAATTACTTCATTAATCTCCACTTGTAAAATGACTATAAAATCATCTCTTCCTCTGGTATGGACAGCAACAAATAACACTTACAAAGAATGGTTATATTTTATTTTCTCATCAGAGCTTGAAAGAAACTATTATCAAGTGTAAAGATCAATGGCAAAGAGGCTCTGCGGAATTAGCACAGACACAATATGAATTCTCTTTTTAATCTTCAATTTCATCTGTAAATACAAGCACATAATCTAGGTGTGTATCTCATATTTTGCAGCTCAGTGCTAATAAAAATAAGCCAGAGAGCGATGTAATGATAAAAACTTCCTTTCCAAAGGTGCAAAATGACACAGAAGAATCATAATGAGTTTTTACACTGCAGAGTCTTTCCTCAATTACTCAGGAGATAAGGATGACTTGAGGACTTTGTCATTCAATTGCAAATTAAAGCATCACTTCACATGCAGCAGCATCAGGCACCGAAATCACTTGTCAGGAGTTTGACACTTGTAAGGGCTTCAGTGTCTGGAACTCATCCTATCTTTTTCTGCCGACTTGTGTTCCTGGATGAGGCTGCTCTGTGCATTCAGCCATTAGGGTCTCACAGTGCAGCTGTTTGTCAAGCCCAAAATATTTTCAATAAAATGGAGGGAGGAAAAAAAGGAAAAGAGGACGCATATAGCTCTATCCCTATTTCCTAGCTTGGAATCAATAATTTTGCACTAAACCAAAATGATTTAAAAAACGATGACTCCTTATGGCTAGCAGCTATGCTTATCAACGAAATATTTTATGTATGCACAGAGTATTTTTAACATCAAAGATGCCATTTAAGGAAAGCGTCACCGCTCAAGACACACAAACCGATTTGATTGGTGTGGGTTGTTCTTTGGCATAATGCCCCAGCGGACAAAGCAATTTCCACAGATCTGAGTTACTTTTAAACCTTTCTCTTTCCTGATGAGTTATTTCTCCAACATTCAAGCCCAGTCTATAGACTGTTCTGGAGATCGAGATGCATTCCTCCAACTCACCAGTTGCCTTCACTACATTTTCTATAAAAAGATTTAAAATGAACTGAAACAGAAAACAGAAACCAAGCTCTCCCTCCATTATTGAATAAGCTTCCCACGTAAACTTTCTTCCAAAGCACCCATTCTATTTTCACTCTAAAATATATATGCAATTTTTTTCATGTGACCTGTAATGGCTTTGGCAGCAGAGGTTGAGAGAATGCCAACCATGAAATACCCCATTACTTGGAATTTAGAACACTGTAGTGAAAGACATGGCCCAGTCCTCAAGTACCCTCAAGGACCCATGGGATTTTATGATTTCTCCCCTGTATTCTAGGTGAATTCTCCAACCATGAGGCTCTTGGAAGAAATGAACCAAAGACATGCCCTCCTTCGTTTGATGCCCAATAGATAAAATAGGTGGGGAAATTCATAGCTATCCCACGACTTTCAGTGAAAGTCCCGAGTCATTCTTAAGTGAGAGACAATACTGTTTGTTGTTTTTTTTTTTACCCTTACCATTTACGTCCAAATACCAAGAGTCAGGCAGCTTTCAAAGTGTATGTTTCAAGGTCTGATATCTAAGTCACCGCACACATCTTTCACTTTACATAGCTTCTGGAATCAAAACCAGAATTACTTTATAGAACCGCATTTAAAAACTGTGGAATTTAGCTGTGCATTGGAACACAAATAGGAGCAGAGAAATTGTAGCCAACTGTATCAGGACTACCAGTACAGTAACATCTTTCCGACATCAACGTTAAAAGAAAGCTTTTAAGATTAGATCTGAAGGCCCTGGCAGAAAAATGCATTACACTAAAAATAGTACAAACTGCTTAGTACAGATTACTTAGGGAAACAGTAACTAGGACTACACCAAAGCTGTGAAAGTATCCACTCTAATTCCAAAAATCCTAGGGGTTGCTGACTGCAATCATGAAACATATGAATGCAAGAAAAACGGGGTTTCAGTTTTAACAATAAAAGTTGAGCGAATTCCCTGCACATGTGTTTGGGCCCACTGACAGGAGGCTTGAAGCAGAGTCCATCATTAAACTAGCAATGCACCCCCACTGGACATGCAGCAAGAAATACCTTTTAGAAAACTAAGTACTTTTTTTCACCCATTAAGCTTTATTCATTATGAAGAAGTGCCATGCAATAGAGACAACCTTCTTCTCCACCTCCTAGTCCTAAATACCCATGGCTGCAGCAATCCAGTCATTCCACTACAGTGGACTCTGGCTCGGGCAAGTGAGGAATTACAAAGAAAGTAAAGCAATGAGGCATTGCCCTCGCCATCTTCCCATCATCCCACAGATACAAGATGAACACATCTGGCTTTGACCGCAGATACCTCAGTACATGCCCTGCCCAACATCTTACAACGGCCACAAGTCATTTGCAAAAGTAAGTTCTTATCGAGAAAGAAACAAATCGGTTCAAAAAAGCATTCAGTTTCTTAACATGTCAATTGACTTCACCAAAATATTTTCTGTCTGGCATTTTATGAGGTTTGACATTTTGCAATAAGCTGAGATTTATCCATAAACGGCACAAGCTGATGGCCTGGTCCCTTGGCACAAGTCATCACGTCTTCCCATACTCCGAAGCCTCTGATTTGCAGTACCCCTCAGGCACGGAAGCAAAGCTCAAAAATGCACTGTACCACTCACACAGGTCAGACCTTACTCTAAGTGGGAGCTTTTATCAGCAAAGACTTTTAAAACCACTGTACCTGAAGTTTTGACAGTTGTCATAAATTATGAGGATTCTTCCTTCCAGATAAGACCTTTTTCCCCAAAGCTACACTAAACATTTAATTATCCATTGAGACTGAGTAAGGGAGAAGGAAGGGAGGAGTTGCACATCATGGTGTGAGCAATGAGGGAAAAAAAAGAACTGAAGAACGTACAAGGCAAGGAAACTTTTAATGTCAACCAAATGAGTAAAAATTCATGAGGCAAATTCAGAATTTTGCTAGAAGGAAAGTAGGCCTCCTTTTCTCATTCCTCTTATGATGTTTGCCTTTCTGAGCCTTTTTCAGAGAAGCAGCCAGTGGTACTCCTAACAGTGCATCACTTTGGGGAAAAGCAATTATCTGCTTTGGGATGTAGTGAATCTAGCCCAGAACTGTGAGAAAGAGGCTAATAATCCAGCACTGTTATTTTTTCCTGTTTATTCTTGTACTTCCTTTGCCCTTACTGAACACACTGTACCAAGCAGGATTCTACTGGAGAATGATATTCAGCAACCACAGTAAATATATTCACTCATCCACAGGAAAAAAAATCTTGCCTTCACATGATTTTGAGAGGCCTACAGAGATGAAAGGGAACATCTGATTCTCTTCACAGGTTCTCCCTGAGGATGTAAGAAGGGAGAGAAAAATAAGGAAATGTGCCTGTCATTCAAGGGAAAAATTAAAGCAATGAAAGAAAATGGAGGCACGATCAAGAAGGCTGATGCTTGTTTAGCTTGCTCCTGCATCTCGGTGCCTGATTGAAGGCACTAACGGACAAAATTGCTGAACTCTTTCCAAACACCTTTCTGCTCTGGTGCTTTACAAAGGAGTCTTGCCTTGTGTCCAGCTACTCAGAGGAAAAATCGAGAAAGAATTCAATTTAAAGGTAATTTTGCATCTCACGAAAGGGATCAGAAACATGAAACAAATGCAGACATCAGATACTACCAGCTTTTTTCAGGAAACATTCTAGATATTGTTCCAAAAGATCATTTCAGAACACCTGTTGACCCGTGCATGTTTAGGATGAGAAGCCTCAACCAGAAATCCGGTGTGAATTTTAAATAAGAGAGGCTATAAATTTTAAGTGCCACACAGGAGAGACTACATGTAACTGGTTCAGTTTCACAATAGCTTGCATCTCAGACACAGCTATAATCATTCTGCTGCTTAGAAAATATAAAGATGCAATTTTTGATAGCTGGGGGGGATATAAAATCAATACTTTTATTATCAGTTGTGAAAAAAACATTTTATTGTCTTTTTTATTATTATTATTTTCTTACTGTTAGGTAATACCTGTGAAACATTTGAAAGCATGAAAGTTGAATTTGTGTATTTATATATGCTGTATGTGAGGTTTTTTCCATTTATATAGATTCATACATTATCTTGTCACAAATACTGTCCAGGCTGCTCCGTTTGTGTTGGAGTTTAGGTCCCATTAAAAAGAATCATTTCGCAATACATAAAGCAGATCTTCTATTACATAATTAAAAGAATCTACTTTTAAATGAAAAAAACCCCAAACTAGGCAAAGGGCTAACACAGCCCAAGAATTTCCAAGGAAGACAGTTTATTGTGGTTAATTGTGGTTGCGACTGCCTGTTTTGCAGTGGCCCGAGGGAAACAACTGTAGGTTTGTTTGCAAAAGCAGCAGACAGAGAAGCACCCACGTTGCAGGGAAGAGAGGAGGCACTAAAATATCTTCCATTTTGTACTGTATGTGAATAAAATTTTAGACACAAAAAGTAATTAGGAAGTAAGGCAACATATAACAAAACTTACCTTTAAAACTCTTTAGATATTCTATAAAAAATACTTGGATTGCATAAATGATCGTGCAAATTCCAAGACAGACAGATTTGCATAATTCCTTCTGTATCTATTTTATTGAAAATAGACATGCTTCCAGACTTGCATGACGCTGCAGAGATTAGCATCAATTAGCAAACACCTTCTTATTATCTGAATCCTTAGTCTTGTTTTGTGGTATGTTTCTTGATGACTGACTCAGTGTTTTACCTCTTTTTTCTTTACTAGTAAATCCCCTCAATTTTTTCCCCCCTTTTGCACGCAGCATGAATAAACAAGATTTGTCTGAATTTGCTGCTTGCATATGAATGACTGTATATGAAAGGTCACAAATATAGCAGAAAGGTTTGTGGAGACTGAACTATTTTTAGTATCATTTTAGACAGCTTTAGATTTCAGTTTGATGATACTAATATAGGAGCTAGTATTAGCACTGTCCTAAAAACAGAAAATAGAAAATGTCCAAAGACATAAAATAAAACAGAGAAAAGCACCCTTTGGGACAGCAATTAGTCATGGAAATAGAAAAAAATGGAACAAAAGGCTTCTTCAAGAATAACCTGTACTTTCTACGACCAGTCGTGTTTGCTGAAGAATTTAGGGGAAAGGAAGACCTGTAAGTGTTGATAATAGCATGAATCTTGTCAGGATGGAAGCATATCTGTCCCCAGGGCCTTACAACAAGGTAAATGTTGCAAAGATACAAATACCTCCCCGCAAGTATTTGACACAAATATTTCAGTCTAGCCATTAGTGAAGAAACAGCCTGACCTATTTCCTTCAGCATCTCCCATCTCCCCCAGCCCTCCAGGCACTGGAATACAAAGCTATTTGAATTAACATGTCTGGTACTAATTGTTTTAATACAGCCTCAGAGGACTTCAGTGAAATGTAATGACATCCAACTGCGTGCCATATATTTGTTTTCTACCTAGTTCTTGCCTGGCCAGATTTTTTCACTCTTTCCTGGCCGCGCTCAAGCACACAGACAAACATTTTGCTTCAGAGCCATTTTACTGGCCTCGGCAGCAAAGCAGCTGTCGCAGGTGACGCACACTGTGGCCCATCCACTTTTCCACTCTTTCAATCTTACATAATGGTAATGGAGAAAGGGAATATTCACCCTTTCAGGCACCTGATAAATTCTCCCTATACACCAGCAAAGTCCAGAACTGTGAAGAAACGTAGAATCTGGCTCAGCGTTATATGACTGGATTTAATTAACCTTTTCAGATTTTCCTTACAGAGCCCTTTGAGTTTACTTCTGGTTTGGCATTTTGTCCATTTTTATTGAGCTGCTGTTTTTTCATATACTTTTTAAAAACCCAGTTCATTCTGGCTGGCTTGGGTCCTTGCCACCTAGTCACATGAAGTTAGATTTGTTCAAAGAGACAAGTTTAACCACAGATACGACACATATTTACAGCTTAGACTACTTACTTCAGTAATTCTTTAACACCCCAAACAGCTACCCGGTTTTTACCTTTGCTTCCACAAAGGCACAGTTAGAACATTATCAAGAACTGACTGACATTTTTGATTGGTACTATATAAGTTATACAAGCACAACCTAGTCTTTAGCCTATGAAACACTGATTATCCACTGGATGTCAAATGACAGTCTGCAAAATGACTGCAAAATATAAAACGAAACAGGAAAAATCTAAGAAACAAATATTCAAAGTTTATCCTTCTCTGTATTGTGTTAGCTTCTCCACAGGCTTTTTATTTTTCTTTTCCAGAAAGGTTAGAAAATCTTTCAGTTCTCCATAGCTGGGAAAGGTATATACACCAGTTTTTATCATCCCAAATAAATTCTGCAATAGCCACCACTAAAGCCATTCAAACCAGCGTTGATTTTCCCATGCTCACCTATAGCTCCCCCACAGGGCCCCAATACACAGCCAAGGGAAGTACAAGAGAGGGAAGAATGTGCAAAGGTCTCAATAAAGAGCTAGTCCTGCTTTTCCCTAGAGGCATATGTCAAATTCCTACAAACTCCCCAACAAGCTTTACTGAAGTTTTGTAGCAGCCTGCATTACACTTTCTTAGAGCATGGTCTGACCATGAAAACAGACTATACAAGGTCTTGCTTTAGTTACCTTGCTGTCAAGATAAAAAAAAAAAAAAAAAAAAACGTGTTCCGCAAACCCCCC
>NW_010972439.1:751585-827148 GCF_000737465.1 Haliaeetus leucocephalus | reverse complement strand
AAAAAAAAAAAAAAAAAGCAGGGGGGAGAGCCCCCCAAAACAAAGTCCAAGAAAAGTACGAAATGTGCCTAGCTAGACTTCAATACGTAGATATAGCTTTAGAAATATATTCAAAAGTATTACACTTGAAGACAGAAATCACTGATCTTCTGCCTCAACTAGAAGAGTCCTATCCGAACACACAGCGAACAGCGGGTCAGCGTAGGAAGCTGCTGCAATGCCTACTGAAGGTGGCACAAACACCTTTCCCACAGAACATAATTAAACTTAGTTCCTAGGTAATTAATGCAGCCGAAAGAAAGACTGGAACATGGTGATTCCTTTAAGATGATGGCAAAGGCAACCTAGAAAATTAGTAGGAAGGGAATATAAAGTCTAATTTTTCATCAAACATTAATGACAGAAGTACTGCACGTCCCTCACACTGACTCAGTGTACCAAGCTGACTTTTGAAAATACAGACTCCTTCATGAACTTGGCAAGAGATGCAAAGAATAATAAGAACGGCTTCTACAGGTATGTCAGCCAGAAAGGGAAGGTCAAAGAAAGCGTACCCTCTGTGATGAGCAAGATGGGCAAACTCGTAACAACGGACAAGGGGAAAGCTGAGGTACTCAACCACTTTTTCACCTCAGTCTTCATTGGCAACCTCTCTTCCCACACCTCTCGAGTGGATGGACTGCAAGACGGGGACTGGCGGAGCAAAGTCCCTCTCACTGTACGAGAAGATCAGGTTCGTGACCACCTGAGGAACCTGAACATACCTAAGTCTATGGGACCTGACGAGATGCATCCCAGCGTCCTGAGGGAATTGGCTGATGTAGTTGTCAAGGCACTCTCCATGACATTTGGAAAGTCATGGCAGCCAGGTGAGGTCCCCAGTGACTGGAAAAATGGAAACATTGCACCCATTTTTAAAAAGAGGAGAAAGGAGGACTCTGAGAACTACCGACCTGTCAGCCTCACCTCTGTGCCAGGGAAGATCATAGAACAGATCCTCCTAGAAGCTACACCAAGGCACATGGAGGACAGGGAGGTGACTTCCAGAGTCAGAATTTCACTTTAGCACTAGAGTTACTCAAACCGATAAATGTTTCATATACTGGTGTATGGTAATATTTAATCTGAATTTTTAATGAAAATCTCAATACTAAATATTAACTATTTAATTAAGCATAGAACTAGTGCTTCCAATATTTAAAAATTCACTTGCATCTTCTCCAAACTAAAAAGAAATCTCTCCTTTCTATTTCTGCTCCCTTTTTCCCCCCTCTGTATCTGTTTTTATAATGAGAGAAAGCAAAGATTACAGGTATTGTAAGTTTCAGGTTTGAGGGTGTTTTGGTTTTGTTTTTTTTAAGGACATGTCAGCAACACAAAGGTTTTCTTTCTTTTTTTTGCTTAGGACTTTTTCTTTGTTTGTTTCACCAAAGTGAAAAGTGTTGAGCAAACTGGGTACTTACTTTAATACTGTTATCTTGGTTAATAGACATGTTCTATTGGCTATTGCAAAGAAAAATACATGTGCCATCCACAACTGTGCACAGTATTTTGGGGGGGATTTCCTTAAACATATAATCTTTAAACACATTATGTTTGTATTCTCATGAAAGCTTTGTAAAGACAGAATTTTAGTTTCCCGTGGATTTCATTGCAAAATAAATTATCCAGTAACAAGATTACAATGAACAAAAATGTTCCCATTTATAAGAAAAAAAAAACAGCCAACCCCAACAATTAAGGTGATATTAGTGAATACTGGTAAGGCCACTGCAGTAAACAGTCTCCCACAGTCTGGTTCAAAATCTAAGAGTTGCACTTATTCAGCTTACGGCAGCTACTTTGGAAATCGAAGTCACCCAGCCTTAATAACTCCAGAAACAAGCAACATAACTACTTGTTCTTCTTCCACAGTTGTTACGCATCAGTCCTCTGCTCTGCTGTATTTAAGGGAAAATAGCTAACATGTCCTTGGAAATAGATCCTACATTTGCATATTTCAATAGGGAAACTCAAGTTGTGTCAAACAGATACAACACGCTCTGCTTCACACGTGGTGGTGCGTGCCAATATCCTGAGAACCACGGCAGTTCTGGTAAGGGAGCTTAGACACCCAACTCCCTAAGCCCCTTCTAAAATATTCAGTTTAAAATCTTCCATAGCATAATTGCCTGGTTTATTCCACTTAATTGGGCTTGCTTCCTTATTAGAATTGGAAAATGAGTAAACAGAGCTCTCAGCATGGATATATGGCAATGTTTTAGTTTTGCCCTGGAGCAGAACTTCCCTCAAGGTAGGAGCTACCTTCAGCTCTCATTAAACAGCAGCATGAGCTGGGACTGTATGGCATCCTGCATATGCCATATGTGAGCAACAGGCAGACTGCCATTTATTTTTTTATTTATTACAATTTCACAGTAGCCTGTAAGAATGCTAATAAACACACAGAAAATTCATATTTCTCTTCCGACAACACTGGAGAGCATCCGAACAAAGAAATTAAAGTGTGTGAAGCCTTTGCAGAGACAGAAGTAATTACAGCTGAGCGTGGAGGTTTTTGACATCTAGGAAGGACTTCACTATAAAAAAGTATTATGGAAGGAAATACTTTTAAAAACACCAATGGGAGTTGGTTTGTTCGGGTTTTGGTTTTGTTTTTTTTATTTAAAGATAAAAACGCTATGGGTGTTTGTATGACTGAAAGTACATTTAGCCAAAATAAGACCGTTTTTTTATGAACTTAAGTAGCACTTACAGTGTGCATGCCCACAAAATCTTGCAACAGATTTATCCAGGGATAAATCATTTTGAGCAATCAATGTTTTATAAAGAGTGTCTCCTGTAAGTATGAATATTTCTATTAAAATAGAGTAGTTGATGCACAGACCATCTTGTCCATCAAGACCCAGTTATACAAAGCCCACCAAAGCCTCTCCACAAACTTCATCTATGTACTGGAACCAGTAGCAGTGGCAAACAGGGAAACACTCAAGGACAACCAGTGAGCCCTGCTCACCCCGTCCAATGAAGAGAACCCTCTGTTGAAGCTAGGAGTAAAATAGGAGTTGCATACTGGATATTTGCCAGAATCTTCTACCTCTTGTATTGTTTTATTGAGTTAAATATTATGTCGCATGACTGAATTCTCCTGTTACAGCCAGTGCTGTTAGGGGTTGTGAGAAAAATGTGCAGAAAATGGTGAGTCTACAGAAGCTTTCTATAACTGTGAAATCAATAGTTCATGCAAATACATAGGCAGTCTAGGACTTCAGTAACCAAAGGCTATAGCAGACATTTACTAATTAGCTCTCCTGAGTCAAATGTAGTTACTATGTTTAATATGTAGCAGTATCAATTTATAGGGCATTTCAATGATTAACAGCTTTTCTTTGTTTTAGTATATCAAGCATTGCGGGTTATCAAAAGCAGAAAGCTTGAATTAATTAAGTTAATGAACTTTTGAGATATTGAACTGCAGAATGTCATCAGTTTTCTAAATCAAGCAAAGTCAATGACACTCAACCACTTCCAAATGCTTTGAAAATGTTCTGCTTTACCATGTTGTGAATTTTGGCTCCCAGAGTTAAACTGATTACACAGAAAGAGGTCCAGACCACGGTAAGGATCAGAGACCTATGAATGGTGCACATGACTTTTGCTGAAACCTCTACATTCAAGGCTGGGTTGGGTTTTTTTTCGTCCCCATAGGACCTGGGTGACTAAAATGTTGACTCAAAATGCCAAAAGATAGTATTTGGGAATAAAGTATCTTTAAGACATTAAACACTGAACAGGCTGAAGTTCAGGTCTGGACTCAACTATATCAGCTCAATCTGAAAACAATAAACCAATACTCAGCTAACACCTAGCTTTAAAACTTCTAATTTTAGCTGAGTAAGCAGAACATCCTCTCTTTCAACAAAGCTCATGAACAAACCATTGCATCTGCATTTCCAGAGCTGCAAATTAAATGATAAATTATCTTAAAATATATGATGAGTGCATATGTACACTGTTAGTTACATATGTAACTGGAGATAACTCATGATTAACAGCACAAATTAATTTCTGAGTAAAAATAGTTATACAGTAATCATTGTAATAGCACAGTCTGGAGAAGACCAAAATCCTTACTGGTTACACAGCTTCTAGAAAAAGTCTCTCCTCTAGAAGTTTTTATTCTAAGTAATGTTTACATATGCATATATTACACATACTTCATTTTAAAGTTATCTGATGAGTCTAACAAACGTACAAGACTTAATTTTCATGCCAATGTCACCCCAGAAATACATTTCAAAGAGCCTACAGCACTAAGCGCATTCTTGCTACCCCTCGCCTTCTTACTCATCTTCAACGGGAAGAAAAAGAACACCCCTTTTCACCATGCTTCACATCTTTCATGAAAACTTCCTGTCACACGGCGAGAAAGGTGATAAGTATGTAAGGAAAAGAGAGGCAAATGCCCTTCCCAGCCATACCTGAAGAGCAGACAAAATGAGCTGCTCCTCCCAAAGGACAACACTCATAGGTACTCCACTGATGGAAACAAAGAGAGCTGAAGAACTCACTGGAAGGGCAAGATGTGTCTGAAGGAGGCAAAGATCACACCTTATTGTCTACTTTTAGGGTCTCCCACTTTCACTTTGAGATCCCCAAGACCTCCTCTAGGTTTCTTAGCTTTCCTCATTGCTCTTAACTTCTCAGTGACTAATAACAACCTAAAGACAACTCAGAAATAAACAAACGTGATTTTGAAAAAGTGATTTTCAAATAAATCCTTAAGTATCAAGTTTTTCTGAGCTAAAGACCGTAACTGGAGAATGACTCACATTCTGCAGTTGCCAACTGTTGTGTGCAAAAGCAGCTGACGAATAAGACAAAATTTGTAGCACGTTTTCTTTTTGCCTTGGAGTTCCATGCTAGAACTCAGTAGAGCATTTTTGCACCCCCAGCAAACACACACAACGCAGGAAGAACAGCAGTAGTGCCTGCCTTTATAAGCAAGAGAGCATCAGCCTACAGATCAGCTTAGTCCCCACGCTGCACTGAACCGATCGCGCTGTTCCCCATTCCTCAAAGTGATTCCCTGCCTTACTGTAAACACGAAGAGCCACAGCTTCAGTCAGGGTCATGATGGAATTTGGTGACAGTTAATGGCATTAAGGGGCAGACTCAAGCCCCCCGTGCATCCTCCCTTTTTCTCATTTGCCTTTTCCTTCCCTTTCCCGACTTCTGCCGCTTCACCAATGTCTTACCCCTTCTGCCTTTTGTTAAAATCCCACAATAAAAATAAAACCCACTCTTTACACTATTAGTGTCTTGCCAGTTTCCTGGCTGCCCTTAGCTTCTGTCCGCACTCAACATGCATTTGTTTAGGAGAGTGGCCAAACATTTGGAAAAATCCACCCCCTTCCTACTCCCCAACACTATGGCACCCTGACAGTGGGGAAAAAAAAACAAAACACACCACCCACAGGATCTTTAAGAGAGTTCTTTACTGGAGGAACCATTATAATGTGATGTGGGAGGCACAGGGCTAACAAAGTTGCTTTTATTCTCCATCAGTTATAGACTCAAAAAGGACCGAAGGATGAAAACTCCCTTGTATCGTAACCATCCCCACGCCTGCATTTGATTCCTGAATTCCCATGCCCTGAGGGCAGAACCATTACACAGGCTCTGACACGTCCTGTCTTTACTGTAGTTCAGGAAAAAACTGATGGAATTATTTGTGTCAAGATCGTTTTTACCCCGTTTCTATCAGGAAGAGAATCATGATAGCAGAACATGCCGTGTTAAGCCTCCTCTTCACTTCCCCGCTCCTGCAAAGTAACTCGGCTATTCTGGCTGATACCTAGAAATATTTTCTTCCATAAGAAAAAGTCTACTACAGTTATTAATTATTACTAATGTGTGTTTGAACCTGAGACACTTTACGATGACAGAAAAAGTCATTGCTTTTCTGTTGACACCTGTCATAATATTTGGGTTATTTCCTGCAAAATAAGTTAAAATGCCTGAATAATACAGAAATAATAATCCGCCTGGAAACACTGATTTTTATGCAACACTAAAGCTTATTATTCAGAAAAATACTGCTCAGCTAAATACTTTCTGGGGGCAAAGCACACTTATTTCATTCCTTTCTGCTGCTCATTTGCTCATTCGCTCTTGGTACTTCTCCAGGACTGAGCATCGTGGGGGATTGCCTAGCGAGAAGCTGTCGAGTGACGAAGGCTTTCAGCAGAAAGGAGGACAGAGATCACACGGCTGAACTCAGGTCGAGCAACAGCACTGGAAGCCCTGTGAACAGGATTTTGTTTAGAACAGATCAAAAGCACAGAAGGAAAAGCTAAATCTCCTTTCCATTTTAGAAGAGTACGCTTGGTTAATTGTGTCAGTCCACAACCAAAATACAGACGAGACCATCAACCCCTGAATCTCCTGAAAGAACCGCACTTATCACAAGTGAGCTGTGAAGCCCCTGGTCTCATCTCAGCATAAAAGTGCATGCAGAAGGCAGAGAGAAGGGATATGGCTCCAGCGACAATAATACCTCCGTCAGCGCGCCCTGCCAAGTCAGCCGTGATGTCTGAAGGAGTACAGCCCAAATAGCTCCCATGCAGATTACTTACACCCATAAGCAGAGGCAGCAGAGGTAGGCTGAGAGAGACCTTTCAGCTGCAGTCCAAATCTTGTCCAACACAGGTAGAGCCACAAACTAATCCTTTTTTTATTATGTACTTAAATAACAAGAAGACATTGTTAGTTTATTATAATTAATTAAGGAAAAAAAAATCAAACATTTTTGAGTAGCGGGAATTTCCAGTGCATGACTTCAGCAATTATTCCCTTTGTTGATTAATTTGTTTTTCCACGCTGTTTCTCTAGTCAAAACTAACACATTTTTACAGTCTGCAACACTAGTGCTCATTATCCTAATCCCTAATGCAATTGCAAAGGAAAAGACTGCAAAGTCTCACCTTTATTTTTCACAGAGAGAGGCAAGTCCACAGATAATTTGAAGCTTTTCCCAGGATTTGCTACCCTTTTAAAAGTTGGTATTGATTTTAGATGCAATGCATTTTTAATACTTCAAGACAGAGCAAAAAAATGCAATGCAAAGGAATAGCACAGGACACATTATTCCTGACAGATTTGTATATATATTGAAGCTGGAGGGAAACAGATCAAAAAGGAGTGTATCAAATCAACAACAAATATTGCAACACTGATGTTTCAAAGTCCAGTAGAAACCTTTTACTCTAGTAATCTTATTGAAATCATATCATTTTGGAAGAAAAAGGCAATTTATTTTGAGAGTATCTGTTTAGGACTACTCATTTTTTGACACACAGATCTATTGAGCAAATCTATGCCTTTTATAGTTCAATTTTCTGGGTATGTTTATATCGTATGTTTGAATTGGGCCCAAGCCCAAAGAGTTGGCTCAGGCAATGATCTAACCCCCACTGCTGTATCCCAATCAGAAAACACACTAAACCCGGTATTACAGCCAAATGGCTTGCTGGCGGCAGCTGCCATTTCTTGTCCGACAGCAGCCTGGACTACGTGAAAACTACTGTACTGTTCCAGTTTGCAGGCAAACAGAGGAGTTGACTTTCACACAGTTGTCTCTGTTGATGAATGCTCGCATTCCTCTGACCACCTACGGGCACTAAGTTCCACCAAAGTGCTATGTCTGTGACCTCCTAGCTGAGATTACCGATGCGCCTCTTCTCGGTTTCAACCTAGTCAGGCCACAGGTGACTTTAGTGGACTTGTCTTTCTCCGTACTGGACAAGCAGAGGAGAGCTGCTTTCCCAGACAAGCACCAGTTGCCTCTGAGAGGTACCAGCATCATGCTGAAGCTGCTGGTTTTTCTCTGCGGCTTCCTCTGTACACACTTGCTGGAGGGAGCTGATGCTCCCGGAGAGGTCTCGCTCTTCTCTACCCTTTTCTTCCAGGTATGATCAGAAAAGTACAGAGAAATGGGAACCAGCAAAGGGTTGAAAATTTCTTAGAACAATCTGCTAGTTAGGGTTAACGCTCTGGTCTGAAAAGAGAACTAACAATAATAAACATGTGTGCGTGCACGTGCATGCACTTGTGCTGTGTGCTGGCTGCCCTCATGGTGAGTTTCTGACTAATGCTAATGCCATCTACCCCAGAGAGCCAGATCTCCACCTTGAAAGTTCGTGTATGAACTTTCAGAGAATGCAGCAGAGCTCCTGATGCAAAAATCCTACTGAACATCAGCTAGGAAATAAGCAAACCAATCCAAACTCCTCCAAAAACTCCAACCTTTTTTTCCCCCAGACCACATATTTGCTTGGAGGGTTTACACACTGACGTATTACAAACGCACATTTTTTTCTCAATTACACCAGTATAAATCAGGAGTAAGACTACTGAAATAAATTTTATACTGGGATATGGTGTAAGGCAGAATGAATGGTTACACAGGAAGACAGTGCACTGCAGTGGCTCTTCTTCAACATAACACTTCTCAAATACCCATCAAATAGTACAAGGGTACTTTCAAAATTGAAATAAGATAGCTGGAAGACAACCAGCCAGTCAGAAGCATAATATGAAAAGGTAATAAAAATGATTCAAGATAGCCAGTGAAAAGGGAAAAAAAAAAAAGCCCAACCAAAAATGCATAGGCAGCCCAAACCGTGAAAAAGCAGCAGTTACCCAGAACCAGCAGAAAACACACCAAATGGCCAATGTCAGGCAGTCGTTGCAGAAGTGCTGCATCTTCCATTTCCAAATTGGAGATTCCTTTTTGCTTGCACAAACATTTGGAGAATGATTGCTTCTCCTGCCACAATGCTGATTTACACGTAACAAGGCTACTTATGCACAGTCAGGTGTATACGTTATTTAGAATCCACTGCGAGCCAGGCAACACTTGCCAGTGATTAGTCTTCTGTTGGAGAGGTTTCTGCCACCAATAAATTTATTGCCATGTAAATTAGGTAACCAACCACTGAGCACAATTAAGAAAGAGCAAATAACTTACATAAGTCAAATAACCCACAGCTAAACTGTACAATCAAATTTGGTCACAATTTTTTCAGTACTCGTGCCTACAAAAATAAAACCAACATAAAAGGGAAATTGACTGACCTTAGATTTTTTGTTTTACAAAGAATTTGATTAGCCTCCAAACTTCATAACCGCTGTCTGTGAAACCAGAAACTGCCTCTACTTTAGTTCAGTCAGGATGGACTTGTATGATCACCCACAAAACCATTTAGTTCTTACCTGTGTGGTACCCAGTCAGGGAGTGATTGCCTAAGAGCCCTGGTTCAATGCTGTTATAATAAGCTTCACAGAAGCAGGTTCACATGTTTGAACTGAATTGTTTGGCTTTACTGAAAAATAACTATACTTGGTACAGGAAGATAAAATCCCAATAAGCAAATGGTGCCTCAGTAATACAGACAAAGGATAATTCTAGTGTCTAAATATGGATGTTGAGTGACATTGAAAACATCCTAAAGCCTTCAAGACATCCACTGAGGGCTTGCAGTCATCATACAGAACCTACAAGAGACCTGTGTCCTTTAGGAAAAACAGCCGTAGGTCAGGTGGGATGTGTCACGCCATTTAAAACAGTGCTGGAATCCTGTATTCAGGCATCCAAGAATGCGCTTTGATTGCTATTTTAGAGACAGAAGAATCTCACATGCTGAAGTACGCCATGACTAGCCTGTGCACCCTGCAGAAATCAGAAGCCATCAATGGAGAAACTCCAGTTTCTGCTCCCTGCCCCGCCGCAGCTTCTCTCTGCGCTCCCGAGGAGAGTGCGCAAACACGGCATCGAGCAGGTACACCGCGCACTGCCCATGAATTTCTCTCCTCCTGCAAAGGGTAACTACGAAATAAGACCCGAGGAAACTCCGAGGCCTTGGAGTGTTTCCAAGTGCCTGCTGTGAGCCATGCCTTCCACCAGCACTACAGTTCCCCGTGGCAGGAGACCCAGCCGAGGCAGACAGCTGTCCTTCATCCCCTGCCGCGATTCCCACGGGAGAGCTCCAGCTTATTGCTGGAGGTTAGGGGCGACTACGACTAGGGAATAAAGATCACGGGAAAGGTAGTTAACGTTTGCTAACTGCCTAGTCTAAATCTAGCTAAAATTACCCACTGAGGGTTGTATCTTGGAGCTATTCTACAAGCCAACAAATCTGGCTAGTGACAGAAAAGCTGGATTTCGCTTCACATTGGTTGCCTCCGTTTCAGACCCGAAGTCACTGTGTGGCATCTGGCTTGTTGCTTCGTTGATATCCTCTTGTCTAACAGAAGATAATATTTCCTCTCCAACCTCTTTTATTCCCATTCTCACAGAGCTGCCTCACCACACCTGCAACATAAAATATCTGCCATTCCAGGTGACAAGAGAGCCAACTCCACAACGCAGGGAGTTTGTAAAGCCTGTTACTGTGGTCAGTCAGCGCAGGTAGAGAGCGAGCAGAAATCCAAGTGCAGGGTCTTATCCTCTGGTTTCTGACTTTTCAAGTGAACAAAAAGCAGCACAAAGCAGCAGGACCCTCAATTAAATTTTATTTCTGCCTCTGGCCTCCCTGGTGACCTCCTCTTCTCTGTGCTTCACTTTGGGAAAAACAACCCTGATGTCCTTCACAAAATACTGTCAGATCTACCGATGAAAGCCACCAGACATGGCTTTCTTGATTCTAAAGGAAAACCTCCATTTCTGACATTCTCACAGAAATCCAGACAGCAGAAGATATTTCCTGACTCAAAACTTCATCCTTTCTTGGTACATGCACCAAAAGAAAGGCAGAAAGAGAAGAGACGACTCCCCACACATTCCTATTGCAAATACAAAAATGGAGGTAGGTTTTCTAATGAAGGTGAAGCAGCACTCTTTCCCCTATGTTTTGTAACACTTTGGGGCTGTTTACTTGAAGATAGGAGGCTGCTTTAATAAGATTGTTATATTTTACAGCTTTCACTATAATGCACTGCAATTTTGCTTTATGTTCTTAAGCCACATATACGCAATTCAAATTAAAGATGTTGTTGCCCTGACATCCTCAGTATAATTGTTTCACAAAAGACGTGAATGGATTGTCACCAGGCAAAATCAGACATTCATGTTATGTTGATTAGGTGAGCCATTAAGATAATGTATCTATTAACATCCATATGAAGAAACAGATGAAGCCGAACTGAATAGTTTTAGCTTTGTTGATTCTTTGTATATACACATCACTATGAAAGTAAGTGTGTGGTTCTTTTAAAACATACCTTCCAATTTATTGTTGGGGATGGGGCAAGGGGAGGCCAACCAGCCTTTAAGCAAATTTATAACCCAATTAGACTGTTCTTTTATAGTTTTATTGTTTGTTTCTTTGTAATTCAGCTCTCTTTAATTGGATGTGATGTTATCAAAATGTCATCTATGAAACAAAGACATATTTTAAGTAGGGCTTGGGGTTTTGGGGGTTTTTTTTTAGAACTCAATGGAAGGTATCATCAACTACTATTTCTCTCTATAAATGTATAAAATACTCCATTTTTAACATTTTTGGACTTACAGAAGCATTTTAAAGACTGCTTAATTAACTACTATTCCATAAAAAGGTGAAATAAACAGAGTTTAGTGAAAATCATGGTTTTCTAGTATGTATTAATTTTACAGCTTCAGTTTGTAGAGAGGGAGGTTATCATGTCAATATTAAGAACTATTTATCTCAAAATAAAAATATTATGTATATACTTGTTAATTAATTAATGAAAAACAGAAATCAATTTTTATAATTAGTATTAATCAGATTCCTCATGCAGTAGCATTTACATAGACATTAAATATATGCATCATTCACATCTTAAATTCCTGCATGTTTTTCTCTCCTATATCTGCCTGCCAACAGAAATTGTGCTTTAGATGATACAAGATAGCCTCAAAATTTTAACACATGATTTTTCTGTATTTTTTTTTTCCTTTTTGCCATCCTCCTTATCTTTTTTTCCTAGCATTCATCTGCTTCTCAGTGTAAAACTGAGAATTAGAACCTTTATCTTCCATACTGTTTTAAGCTATCTTATATATAGCACTACAAAACAAAGCTGCTGGTTTATCTTCAACAACAGAATAGGCAGTGAGAGTCAGAGATGCTAGAAAAAAGTGAGTAGGAGGAATCAATAACTAGAAGAAGGAGATTACTTGGCTCGGTCATATCTCATGCGTTAGAACATCATGCAGTGATTCCTGGAGACATACTAATACCGATGCGAGTTCCTCATGTCTCCGTAAGGCTGCTTTTGAAGCACGGTTATTCTGCCCTCTCAGCATATTTCACCTCTCTATGTTATGATCTTCTTGTTTTCCAGAAATATTGACACACACTAAGTAATGCCTGGACAAAGACTACCATGAGCTAGTTTCTCATACATCACCAGAGAAAAACAGACCTTTCATTTATTTTCAGATTTCTTCCAACTTATGAGGATTGCCAACAGTGAAATAAGAAACCATGACAAGCACCTTGTACCTACAAGACTAAAACCGTACCTTCTACATGATTCTGAGCAAGACACATGTGCTGCAAGGTACTCTACAATCCACCCCGGAGTATCAGATCTGAATTTGCAGATTTGCTGAGTGACACTTATAAAACCACAGGAGAAAGATACCCTATACAGCCCTTAGTCATACTAAGGAAAGAATGCTAATCTTTCTCAGTGTGACAGCCTCCTGACATTTCAAATTTTGCAAAGGGGACGTTATCGATACAGTAAAAGCAGACAACACCCAACTTCATCATGAAGATCATCCCAATTAGCAAGCTGCAAAATGAATGCATCCCTTAAGAGAAAAGAAAACCATGCATTTTCCTCCTTGCCCCTGAGATGAGAGGACATGACTCATTGCAGAGGTAGAGGTGATTCAAACTGCGAATAATACACCTTTAGTGGACCATTTGTTATTGATTTGACCACAGAGGTGGAATGATCAGAGCTTCGCTCCTGCTGCCTTGGGAGGTCTTGGCAGGATGCAGGACAAAAAAAAAAAAAAAAAAAAAAAAGAAGGAAATGGTGGGACTTAATTACCTCTGTGCTTCTTGCAACATGAGATAATACAGTGTAAAAAGCTTTTATTCTTTTCATAGAGGAAGTTTATGACTGGGAAACATATGGGGCAGACTGAGTAAAAGAAGATTTTAAACAGGAAAACTCGGAATAAAAAGCACTAAATCCCTTGGGAGAAAATAGAAACAAAATGAAAACTTTCAAAACAAAACAGAAAAATCAGTTCAAGAAGCTCTACTATAAACCTAAAGCCATGACATGGCTGTCCCCTCCCTTCCTCCTTCCACATTCACTCCAAGAGTCCCATTCACTCCCATTAAACTTTGTGACCACCAGGCTCGTCAGCCACTTTACCATATACCCTGTTTCCAGAAGCAGGAAGAACACACTGCTCAGACATGATCCTATTAGTTAATTCTCATCATAGCTTCTCTTTCCTAAACTTTTACGGTGGTGGGGGAGGCATTAATACCTATGGAGAACAGACACGGTGGTAAACTGCAGCAGAGGAACCCCCTGCCTCCTCCGAAGGAAAGCTTCTCACTACACCATGCGACTGCACTGCCCGGTCATTGGAGGGGAACAGGGGAAGGGTGGTATGAAAGCCCTCCTCTGCTCTTACTCTTTCACTTTTCACTTTTGGGTTGGCAAGTAGAGCCCTACAGAGGTTCCTCCCCATCGCTCTGTGGATGAAGGTAAAGGAACCTCTCCCAAGCAGACAATACATCAAGAAATTAATTGTGAGCTACATTAATACCAGAAACTATTACTGATCTTTTCCAATGCTTGGGTTGCAATAACTGTATTTTTTCCAGTTATCCCTAACTTATATCAACATATCAAACATTTTCATTTCCCAATAGGATACATTGCAAATTTCAGTTAGGTTTTTCTTACTCTAACTTGGCTTTCTTTTTTCACTTCAGGTAACACCGTATTGCAAAGAGATCTCTTGCCATTTACTAATAAGATCTGTGAGATATGGAAATCCATTTAATGTTCATGTCAAGAAATTATATTGATTAATCACATTTTGTTTTACTTGCCAAACCTACCGTTTGGCAGAATGGTCAAGTAACAGTTGGTACTGTTTAAACATTTTTTTAACATCAATATTCACAGTCTATAGCAGTCTAGATACTTTGAAGTCAAAACAAACACTATCTTTCTATCCTGCAAAGGTGTATGACCTAATTTTCCCTAAGGATCTTTGCTTTTAGAAAACTTAGGGGAGCCAGAATCTTACTTGAGATGGCATTTGCCAAACAATTTTCCAGTGCTGGTTTCTGATGAACTCTTTTTATTTGATCAAGAGCAGATGGCCCAACAAAATAACTGCATTGCCTTCTTTTGCCAGGCATAGGCCTAGAAAACTTCAGAGCTCTTTACCAGCTTCATTTTCCTTGCATCCTCACTGCTGCCTCTCAACAAGAGAGAAGCAACTGTTATTTCTATCCAACCTTGTGCCAGCAGAGAAATGCCTGCCCTGGTTAACTCATGCAGCCTTTTTTCCAGACAGCTGCCTCATCTTGCATGTCCCTCAGTAGTCTTTCTGTCTGTTACTCTCTATAGCTCAAAAAAGAAGAGCTCCAAGAAATGCTGATTCTCCTTAGCAAGTTATTCTTTCTGAACTAGATCCCCTTAGCCTCTTGAAATTCCTGAAGCCATTTCTCCTCTACTTACTCGCAGGTCAGTCATTCTTGGTCATCTCCTCTATGGAAAAATGTTTCTCCCTGTCTTTCAGGAAATAGAGTTATTCTGGGATTCTTGGGTTTCGAAAGGAACATAGCCTTCAGTTTACAAGGACAGCCATTTAACTGCTCCTATAAAGCAGGAGAATATTTCATTAAAGGGATTAATCCAGATCTGACATTACAGAGTTATGCCACTGATAAACAGTGACTGAAATCTTGTCCAAGCTCTGGTGACAGTCAAAATATATGACATAGTACATCAGGGCCAGGTAGGACCTTTAAAAAAAGAGACTGTCATCAAGTAATTTCACAAAACCATTTCTAAATACAGGGGGAAGAAAGCAGGCAAGAATGGAGATGAGGCTGACAGTAGAACTCTTAAATGCTGACCATGCATTCAAATGTGATTAAGTGGCAGTATATGCAGCGTCACTGATCAAATGTGTGTTTCAGTTTGCAATTTTGTTCTGGATTAATAATTAATAGTAGATTAATATTTAAATAAAACACCTAGGGCAACAGGTAGTATGACAAACAGAACCAGGTCAATTTAAAAAACCTATATAAGGCTACCGGGACCCTTTCTCCGAAATTGCAGATAAGTTCCTGAGTCCCTCTACCATTTTGTGCGTGCTGTTGGTGGAATTCTAATGCAGGGTAAAGTCATAAATAACCAAGTAGTGCTTCTGTCCTGCCTGAGCATAGTAAAAAGTTGATTATGGCCTTATGTACTGGTGACATTTTTGACAAAGGCGCTTTTTTTTTTTTTTGCTTTTTTTTGTCTGTGACAAACTCATGAAGAGAGAACTTATATGGATGGGATACTGTAAGGCTTCACTAAATACCTACTGCACTTTATTCTTTTATATTGTCTTGGCTTTTTTGCATCTCAGAGCAGAAAAGGTTTCCCATTTATACAGTCTGCATGCAATTTTCAAATGTGACTGCCAAGACTGCAATTCATTTCTAGACACTCAAAATGCAATGTGATTTTCAAAGATACAAAGCCTCCACAGCTTTATCTGCAAGAAATAATTTTACAATACAGAGCAACAAACCCAGTGAGGCTCTCCAAAACTTATATTTTCAAATAAATCATTTTTAAATATATAAAGACAGATATATTCAAAGAATTGAAAGACACATATTTTTCTGAGCTCACTGAGTTTAAGCTTTCTTTTTCACTACCATAGCGAATATCACCTGAAATACAAAAAATGACCATGAACCTACATTCCAAGTGGGAAATGACTCAGGGTAATACAAGTATTTACTAGTAGCCATTCTGCAGTGTTTTGTTTTGATTTCTAGGGGGTTTTTTTCACTGTCTGTTCTAAAGTGAAAAGAGATTTTAAATGGAATAATGACTTGGGAACAGCTCTAAAATTATCAGAAGAGCCATGTTTTAAGCTGAAAACAACTGTTTACATCAAATTTACCCAAACAAAGTTTTGGTTTTGATAACTGATATTTCATTATGCAAACATTTTTTTTCCCCAAAAGGAAAACAAACCTCTCCTGAACATATTTCTTCTTGAGACCTTTGAAAAGTTCTTCATTTATCTATGTCCCAGTGTATTGCCTCCATTCGTGAAAAAGCAGATTTTTCTTTCATTTGCCAAAATAATGATAGATATTATTCTAGCTATATTACTCTATATACGAATGCTAACATCTTATACTGAAATAAGTTTCAGTGTGCAAAAAATTATTTCCTACAAAACACCACCTTCTGCAGACTTAAGACCTCTCTGAACTTTATTATGAATGGTACAAGGAGATAATTCCTAGGTTGTTAATTCTAAAGAGACATAAACAAGAGATTTACACTGGCTGCTATTCTGTAAGAAAAAGATGAAGCAATCAAAGGTCATGAGTAGCCCAAATAACAAAAGCAAACTTATAAATATTCTATAAGACTTGCTTAAAGAGGTTGTTGACTTATCTCTTGGTGTGGTTTTTTTTTTCCTTCATCATATCCTCTTTGTCTGTGTCTCATAGTCAAACTCTCGTTAAGTGTTGACCCTAACCCTTCCCTGGGTGATACCCTCACGGCGCTGCTCACAAGCATTGCACTGGTAGAGCTATCCCATCACCAAAGCCAACACACAAGGAAGCAGCAAGGAATTTCTACTTTCCTTAGGAAAAGAGCTTAGCTCTGTATGCTTATACCAGATTGAACATGCTGTCAGATAAAAACGGAACCACGGGGGCAGTATTTTACCATCAATAGTATTAAATGTAGGTGAGTGAGAAAACGGCTCTCCTTGTCTCTTTAGACAAACTACAACAGACATAATGGTGAGGCTGCTCCTCAAATACTGTGTTCAGTTTTGAGCCCTTCACTACAGGAAAGACATCGATATGCGCAGGAGTACGTCCAGTGAAGAGCAATGAAGCTGGTGAAGGGTCTAGAAAAAAAGTCTTATGAGGAGCAGCTCAGGGAACTGAGGCCGTTTAGTCTGGAGAAAGGGAGGCTGAGGGGAGACCTTAATGCTCTCTACAACTCCCTGAAAGGAGGTTGTAGTGAGGTGGGTGTCAGTCTCTTCTCCCAAGTAACAAACCATAGGACGAGAGGGAACAGCCTCAAGTTGCGCCAGGGGAGGTTCACATTGGCTATTAAGAAAAATTACTTTGTGTAAAGGGTTGCCAAGCATTAGAACAGGCTGCCCAGGGAAGGGGTTGAGTCACCATCCCTGGAGGTATTTAAAAGACGTGTAGATGTGGTGCTCAAGGACATGATTTAGTGGTGGACTTGGCAGTGTTAGGTTGACAGTTGGACTCAGTCATCTTAACAGTCTTTTCCAACCTAAACCATTCTACGATCCTAAATGATTCTATAATCACTTTGAACATAATTTCCTTGCGCAGATGTTGCAGCCATCCGTGAAGGGTGATGTCTTGATCCCAACGCAGCTATCTACTGACTTCAGGAGGTCACTATTGCATAAGCCTCTGTCCACTGGGACTCAGCTAAAGGATCTATGTGTTAAGGAACTCATCAGAAAAGCTGATTTTGCATTCTCTATACAATCCTTTACATTCCCAACCTTTTTCTCTACACAGAAGTCTGCAACTTTGAGAATGAACTTCCACTGCAGTTTCTCGTGACAGTGCTTAGCAAGGCACCACTCCTCCACCTGACTGATTCCTTAAGTCTTCATAAAAAATAATCCGCTCCAGGACTGCTGCCTCCCTTTCTCGCAAGGCTAGGACTGACCAAGAGTTTCCAGGGTTATGTGGGACTGGGATACTCAAACAACTATATGCAGCGGGTAAGCAACCAAGTCACCAATCAAGGGACAAGACTGGTGAATTCAAACCTTAGATGAATGTTGCTGTCAATCTTTTCCTTTTTAATACTCTGCTGCTTTCTACGAGTAGTCTTTCCCTCCTAATTCTTTCTACTTTAGTCAGAAACTATGTAGTTTACCACACATGAGCTTTACCTATATACAGAAAACTGGAACATAGATAAGGCTGCTCCGGAAACATTTGCTTATCAAGTAATTTTGAATCTAGGTTTCCAAAAGTAATATAGAATTGGATGAAATGTATCATTCTTGAGTTCTGCCTTAAGAGTAGGGATATATTGGGGGAAAAAAGATACCTTAGTGAATAGTGAAATACATTAGAAATCAAAAGGTCTGATTTTAGGAGCCTTTCACCTGAAACTGCCCCTCAACGTTTACATTTTGTGAGACTGCTACTTGATCTATGCCATGTCTCAATTTTCTATCGGCGAGTAGGAAATACTTCCTTGCCTCTCATGCACATTTTAGTTAAAACCCATCTACAACTGCAAGACAATCCACTATTACAGCAGTGAGAGCAAACCAGGTAGAACTATTCAGTTTTTCATTCCAGCACCGTCAGATATTCAAGGACATCCAGGCAAAAATTATGACACTATCATGGATGGGAGAGAGGTTAGCATTTTTTCTAACTAGGCGTTAGCATTTCTGTAACTGTTGCACTATTTAGGTATCATTTTTAAAGTTCTTAAGTCCCCTTTTCAGAGAAATGTCTATTAACACAAAGGTCTCCAGCTTGCAAGACTCTTGCTAGTGTATCAAAAATTACTCCAGTGTGATACTTGTCCTTTGAAAAATATTTTTACAGCAGAAATCGTAAGACAGGAAAAGTGCACAGGAAAATTATTCTTCTGAAAATACATTCTTGTCCTACTAACAGACAACCTGACCCTAGGAAGAGCTTAAATCCCTTGCCCCTATTTGTTCCAAGCCAGTAAAATATCCCTACACATGTGCAAAAAAACCAACCAAAACAATCATATTAAAATAAATATCTTGGTGATATTTGTATTCCCTGACTGTAATCTCATGTCTCCCTCTCAGTGGTCCAGAAAATTAAAACCACCTGTCAAGTCTTACGTTATCAAATTAATTAGATAGCTGGAAGCTAGGAAGAGGGAGCAGTAAAAGAAGCTATAACATACGTGAATGGATGTTCATGAGCACATTAACTACCATCTATCAGAGGGAATGATGCTGACTCTTTCTATGAAATACATAAAGATCATTGGGTATTGTCCTGGATCATAACTGAAAGTTTACCGTTTTGACAAGAGGTATAAACTACTTTTCAAAACTATTTTTTGTCAATATATTTTTAGAAGGAGAAGGAGATGAAAGAGGAGGACAGGTAAATATTTGATATTTTTTAAAAATTGGTCTAAGTCTTTAAACCTTCTTATGCCATTAAGGTTTATTCTCAGTCAAGCAGACTGGCTTTTTTTAAGCTTTGAATTATTTTTTTTTTAAACTACCATCACGAATGAGAAATACCAGTTGTTAGCAAAAAGAGAGATAATCAATGATGATACTATCAGTTATGGTGCCGTAAATTTTAAGTCCAGTGGGACAATTATGACTAGTTAGTATGAACTTCAGTATACAAAGGAGAACAAATGCAATTAAAAGAATATTTTTTAACATGTTGCCAATCAGATTATATGACAAACTACACATAGAGATAAAAACAACAGTGGGGCATAAAAATACAGAGGGTTATTTATGTGAAACTTTAATTGAGCTCATTTGGTACAGTAATTCTAAACTGAGCTCATTCTAATGTAATTCTAAACATTTCCCAAACAAGTGTGCTTTTATAGCAGAAAGATATTTTGGGGGATCTCTTTCTGGCCATAAATGGTAGGATGGGAATGCTTCAGAGCTCCTGAGAAGCACATTTTCAAAGGGTAGCAATTGTCAGATGCGAACAGTGATGTAAAGAATGTTTAAAAAGTGAGAGTGAAATAAAGAAGCAGTCTAGCAAGAATTCATTTCCAAAATTATCAGAAAGTCCCAGAGGCACTAGCCAGTGATGGTGAATTTCCACAGTGTCAAAAACTTGCACGCAACCAGGAGAAGTTTCTGTAAATTTTAACTTAAAAATCAGAAATACTGGTTCCTCCAACTCTGTAAAAATGGGAAGGAAATATCCTAAAACTGCCAGTTCAGTGCCATTTCAGCCCTTTCATTGCACTGCAATAGTGAAGAGAAAAAAAAGAAATAGACAATCAAGTTTCATTAAGAATCTTATTTCAGGGCTGGCTAACAGTGAAGGTAAAGATAAAGAATGGCTTATGTTTTATCTCTGTTACTTCACATTTTAAATACCTGCACATTCTTCTTTTAGAATAAGAGATGTTTCTGTTGCTAACTCACATAAACTCCTACAAAATTAGTATCTTCATTATATATTTCTACATTTTATTGAACTATATATTTTAAGGAGTATCAACATGCCTCTCAGGGGAAATTATATTAAAATGTGTAAGAACTGCAAGGAAACCTTGTGGAAATACAATTCTCTTCCAGCTTTAAAATAATGCAGCTCCTAACATATCCTCCCAATGTGTTATTAACCAATCCAGTGCCCAGTGGATGTTATCTATTTCATACAAATCCTTCCTTATTCCTTTTGGGTTTTTTTGTCAATCTTATTTTAAACACAAGTTCCTTCCAGTGCCCATTCCCTTTCCTGGCCAAAACCAGCATACTCTTCTCTCTACACCTCTTCACAACTCCATTTAGTGAATCCAGAGAATTTTCATACACCTCATCCTTTCTAGCTGATAAAACCCAAGATTCAAAGGTAACTTAGAGCAGAGTGGTTGGAGTGGTGGCCAGAACAGCAGAGGGTCCACCTAGCCAGGACCAAAGAAATTATCTTCTTCTGCTTTACAATCAGGCAAAATCCTTTCTGTAAGATCTGAAATCTCCCAAAACATTGTGGCACAAATGCCCTCTCCCGAGAGCCATTTTTAAAACTTACAATTATAATGGCTACGCCATACACATAACCACTTAAATAAAAACCCATCACATTATCAGTGACCCGTATGGGATTGAATCAAGATCATGGGACAATTCTATGCATTGGTTCTCCAGTGAGTTTTTCACAACATTCAATGGCACTCTGCAAATGCAAATGCTCTCCTCTGGTATTCTGAAACAAAAGCAGTTGCATTTATTTTCTTCTTTTTCCAATATCCTCTAATAGAAAAATGGGTAATTCAGTTCAGCTCAAACTCAAAAATAACTGTTTTTAAGCTAAGACCAACTACATGATAAAGACAAATGTTCCAAACATCCTGCCCAATAAAATCATGACAAAAAAAATGCAAAATAGCTTTTACAGAGGTTAGGTTGGGTCTATTTGCAGGTTAGTGCTCAACCAAAAATTACAAAATTACCTGCTATGACAAGAAATTCCCCAGTCCCCAGTAAGGATATATTTTTTCTAAATGTAATTCCATTAGATGTATTTTCCTAATTACTTGATATTTACAGACTCCAAAGAAATGTTTGACACCAAAGAGCTGACCTTACATTTTCCTGAAAGAAATTTACCATTCTGACACACTACAGGCAATAGTAATTACTCTGTATTACAATCTGAAGTGGTAAAACTCCATTTTAAACGTTAATATCTAACATATGCCTTCCAACCACAACCAGCCTTGCTTGTCAGCAGTGGAGAATTAGGGGCCATTAGCTACTGCTATTGATCACATGCTGACTTATGAAGCTGCTTAAACGTGGAAACCTCCTACATAACACTGAATTTGTCATAATTCACTTGACAAAAATTGATAACAACTGAACGTTATTATATGAAATCACATACTGCACAACTTTTCTTACATTGTATCAGTGGGAAATGGTATTTCCCAATCCCGGAATTTACCAATAACTGTCACGAATAACATGTTAACAAGAACAAATAAGACAGTACAGCTCAGTTTCATTCAGTTCTTATTAATGTTTTCTATTGACGCATATAGCAAGGAGAAGAGGCAGCCAGACCTGCGAAGTGCTTGATCCCTTCTGCTCAGCCTCAGAAAGGCCTAAGGAGAACCGTCAGAAGGAAGCAGAAGGGCTGCAGGAGATCTCGCGATGAATAAGGCAAGCAACTGGAAGAGTATGAAAGGAGGAGAAAACAAAACGATATGGGGTTACTTATCCTACAGGAGGCTGGTATAGAAGGTAAAAATATTTCCGTTCAGCTCAGGATGATCTATGAATGAATCAGCTACAGATTTAGATTTGAACCAACAGCCTCGAGTCGTCTGCAAAGCAGTATCACCCTGCCATTTGTTAAAAAAATCAATGAATGTTGAAAAAAAGCAATGAGTGAATTTCTTCAATAAAAGCACTTCTAGCCAGAATGTTGTGCTTCTGAAAGAATAATACAGAAAAAGCAGCAGCTTTTGGAAACAGTGATAATATCTGGATTTATCTTTAGATATGAGTAGTACATATTACTTAAAGATATATGGAAATGCACAGGGGATGAAAAGTAATTGTTTGCTGTGTAACGCATCTTAGTCTTTCACATTTGTCACAGTGTGAAATGAAGTACTAAAGTACCTCACAGAGATTCAAATTCTTATTTGATGAATATCAACAGCTCAGTTACAAAAACAGCTCACAGAAATAATGCAAAGTAACCTTTATATGTATCCCGATAGTACTCACAAGTCTTAACAACTCAGTTATGTCTTTTTCAGTCAAGAAACGTGGGTTCCCCCACAACGCATGATAAAAATACATAAATAGGAAGGTCTCATATGTGATCTACAGTCCACAGTTTAAAATTAAAAACTTGGGTGGATCCTGCAAAAAAAATGGAAAGAGCAAATGGTGAGACACTTGAGATTCAAGTAATAAACAGGCATAACACATCAGCTGCCTCTCCTGTGTTTGTAGGCTTACTAGCAAACCTGAACACTGAGGGGCGATTTACAGCTGACTGTTCTATAATGCAATTTAGCACTAGGAAACAGCAAAGCGTGACCTGTATCTCTGTGAAACACAATAAAGTAGTTGTTTTGCTGCCGTCACAGTAACCACGGTGGGTATCAAAGCCCACTTTGTAGCCATTTTGGGCAGAAAAAGGCACAGGGATCTTTGGCATTGGCTCACACGACTGCGAAAGCAACCACTTCTTGACAGAGGAAGAAAGTGATGAGTAATCAATACCCTGGCATCAGAGGAAAACTCTCTGAATGAAGAAGGATGTAGAAACTTGTGCCTCAATACCCTCAGCTGCTCTGGAGAGTATGTCTTCTGTTGTCTTTTCTTTACGCAATTAAATCTTTCCAGAATTTGTTCATGCCTGGCTGGTTAGATATCCTGATATCCAAAGGTCCGCTGCCTTCTGCCTCCAACAGTCTCACACAGACACTTCTCACTCCCCAGGTCCCAGGAGGGACCTCTTTCAAGGGAAGGCCAACGAGCAGTAAGCCACAGCTAGAGTGAAATCAAAGGAAGTGGAGTTAATTGAAGCCCTGAGGCTAAGCTGCTAGTTCATGTATCCTGTATTTACTCCAGGCTCAGAAAAGAAGGAACAGAAAAATCACATACCGTCTCATCATACAGCATCTCATACAGCACGTACCCCTCCTCTTTCCTTTTTCCCACTCCCTTGAATGAAATCCACAATCCTGCAAACAGAGCTCTAGGAGTCTCTTTGCCACTTATTCTGAGTGGGAAGCTCCCTAGTATCCCAACCATCGCTACAACCTAATCTCTCGGGGAATAAAGCACAGGAGACAGCCTTTAGACCCACACAAATTTTTTTTTTTTTTTCCTATTAAGTTACCATCAGTATAGAAAATCGCACAGCTGTGGGACTCCCCGCTGAAGAGCTCAAAGCTTTTTACATATAAAAGGGAATTAAATCCTCATAACTACCTCCCATTTTATCCTCCACAATATAGGACAGGAGATTCATTATACTGCTTCCTTAATTTGCTGCTCAAGGATGGTGTCTTCTTTGCCTGAGGTAATCTAGCCAGACTGTGAAGTACTGGTCTAAAATTGTTGTGCAGAGCACAGACGAGAGTATTCAGAGCAGGCGTACAGAGAGGAAGAGTAGGTAGATTCTCCTCACAAAGATACCTAGAAAATGCTATCATGGATCAAGAAATGTACTCTGCAAAGTTTCTTGGGCCTGTGTGAAAAAGCATTGCTGCAGACTCACAAGTTCTGCAAACATCAAGAGCTCGCAGGTTCTTAGCCATGGATGTATCATCCCCTTTATTCCACACTGAAATCATTTTGACTCTAGGGTGATCAGGTATCAAATACCTCCAAAACTTCAAAGCTACAGATGAAAGGGATACTCAATGACTAATTAAGTGGCAATGTCAACAACAAGGATTTCATGTGAAGAGTCCTGGATCTTTCCACTGTAGATAGATATATATATATATATATACACCAAACACGTGCCTAAGACTTTCTTTTTGTCCGTCCTGTACTTTCTTTTCCAACCTGGAAGCTTGTCCAGTTCTCTCTTATTTCATAAGAAAACCTCTATGAAGTGTAACTTCCTAGAACTTCCAAATGAGTTCTGGTTACACAGATATGACAGATTTCTACTCAACAATCACTACAAGAAGAATGGGCTTTGCTAGAGCACATGCCAAGGGCTACGAATTTCTTTTTCAGCAATTATTCTAAAATTGATGCTACTTATAGGGTAGAAGATTATAAATGCATATAACTAGTCATGATAAAAATCTTCAGATCAGAGTGATTTATGGAGGAAGATGAAGCTTATTCTGAGAAATCTCTGATTCTGTCACATCTGTGAAACACAAAGGTCTCTCACACCATAAACACAGGCAAACACAAATGGGGTAAGCTTCAAGAATTTCCATTATTTTTCTAATGTATGGCATTAATATTTCCTACATATAGGCCATATTTAATCAAGGATCTTTAATTCTACTAATAAGACTACCATGAAATTAGTGAAAAAAATTATTGTCTTTCATGGAGCTGTCTACTTGCTGTTAAAACCCTCCATATACAGCATTCAACTGCTTAGTGCAAGCAATTTGATAAGCTACAATGATTCTTTATTGACGGTCTCTGTCACTTTTCCTAATGCAAAAACACCTCCCTGGCAACACTTCAAAATCCTCAGATACAGATGTATGGAAGTAGATTTCAAATGAAGATCAAGTTCCTTAGCCTGATAAAACAGGTTAAACTTCAGGATCATGTGCTTCTCTACAGTGCATCATCACACCAGATGCAGTAATATCCATTCTACAGGTAGAATTGTGAAATGAAAAAAATCATTAGGAAATACTAATTCATTGAGCCTGAAGAGACTTTTAAACACTCCAGAGTGAGTTAATTTCCTGAGATCTCATAGATTTGGGGGAGAATTTTTCTTGTATTTCTGACAGACTATGCCTGGATTGTAAAAGCACAGAAGTTTAATGTTCAAAGCTTTAAGCCAGGTGAGCTGAGAGGCAAAAAGTTCCACAAGGGTTGTTCAATAAGTTTCATATTTATCTATAACAAGTCAACACTGATGTCTAAGGGTTGTTATTAAATGCCACTAATCAATCTCAGTTTATTTCTCGTAAACATTCATTCACTTTCTCATAAACATTTATATGAATGAAACTTAAGTGTATGGTAAAAAGTGATAAATAAAGTTGATCTAAAAATCACCAATAGCCATTTTTAATCAACCTTGATAGCCATCCAGCTCTATCCACCATCATTTCTCTGCATATTTCTTCACAATGACATTTTTAGCAGAGGTCCAGCCCATAAACTCCATAGTAATTCTAAAACTTCTTGTTACAAAAACAGAGTACTGCTTCTTAGAAAACATGATATAGCAAAATAAATCTGAAGATCCCAATCATGTGTATGTTCTCAGCAAAGTTTTGCTGGCAATGTGAACAAGCATTTTCCGCTGTAAGCCTCAGGTTAAGAAAGCACAAAAGCTCATGCTTATTTTCATCTGTATTCAGGAAAGCATCTATTGAGTCTAACTTTCAGTATCTTAAAGGAGCTTGGAGGACATACCTTATTCTAGTGATAGTCTTACATTCTCTTTCTACAAGTAATGTTCTCCTCAATCAGAGTATCACTCTTAAAAGTTAGGTTCCTTGACATAAAAGACCTGACTGTAAGAACTCCTCAATAGCTTTCCCTGAACTGTTTTCAGCCTAGTTTTTAAAAACTTCTCTAAATTAACTAGGCTTACTGCAGTTATGTTGTCTGCCTGTATACCTATGAGAGGTTTTTGGTCCCTCATGCACAGAGGACACAGCAGTTCTATTTAGTGTGAATTACCATTTGCTCATCCTTGCTTGTGCAGTAATAATTTATGGTATACCCTTTATCTCCTCTCTCCATATACAGAGCAGCATCTAGAGAGGTACAGGAAAACCCCATTCATAGGGTAACGATGATTCTATTGCCTACAATCAAGAAATTCAATTTATTTTTCAGTAGTTGTTCTGTGAACATACGGTGGGAAGAAAACTGAACCATGAGATGTTTTAGCACAAGTATATAGTAAATACAGCACACGTAACAAGACAGCGATCTGGCATTGCTGCTTATTCCCAGTGTAGCATTGCTGCACATTCACAACCTACAAAACTGCTGAAAATCAGGTTGCTAATCCTGGTGCTCACAGGACTGTTGTTTAGTACCAATTCTAACACACCTTCACTCTTCTTGTCATCACTGCAATACACGTAGTACCTGGCTTGACTACAATCTGTGTGTCAGACCTAACAAAACACTTCAGTATAGCTTTCATTTTAAATACGGGTTACTTTAAATGTTTAAAGTTAAATTTGTGCACGTGCATTCTTCCTGGAGCAGAAGAATATTTTTTAATGCGAGTATACTTAGGTGCTTATAGAGGAGAGAATCTCAGCTTTACAAAATCTAGCAAGTTTAAATATTTTGGAAAGCCTATGTGGGTTTTAAAAGTACCCACCCAACATAGCCCTGACATCGATTTAAACTACCTATGAATGGATTACACTTAAAATAAGAAAGGCTATTTGTAAAAGTTTGCATAAGTGTCTTTCCATTAAACTTACGGAGGAAGAAAGGTGAAACATAAATAAATTGAAGAGAGAAGACTTTAGGCTGTATCGCTAATCATTGACTTCTAGAATGTTTTAGGAGCTCTTTAGTGTAGGGGTGTGTGATGGAAGGATATAGATGCTATTCGCATAAAATGCTTGCCTTTTTAAGACCCCATTTCACCTATTATCTTCTAATGACACATGCTGAACAAAGTCCCTCTGTACTCTCCTAAGTTGATGCACTGCAAGAGGAGTTTATAATTTTTTCATGCACAACGGGGCCTTAGAGGTATAAGGTCAGGAAGATCAAACTATTTTCATATGAGGAACAAATACATTTATTCCTCTCCTCCTAAAAGAGAGTTATAGGTCATTTCTCATTTTATTCAGGTTTCTTTTTGAAAACCCACAACAAACACAGGCGCTAGGCTTCACAACTGGGTTCTACTTAGTGACGCAAACCTCCACAATCGTCTTAAGGTGAGGATCCATGTTATACCTGTTTGGTTGAAGGAATACTGAAATATGAGCATTTTCTAAACTTGACCCCCAAATCTATAGCCCACATGCTCCCTCAAAACACTCAGATTTCATTATTCATTATATTGCTTCATACACTGAATAGCTGTTTTTACCTACATACTTTTCCTACCCAGCTGATATACACAAGTGTTAATTCCTTGGCTTACTCCTTTAGAATCATTCCCAGTGATTCACCTTCTGCTCGTCATGACCTGCATCTTGCACAGGTATCTCATGGAACCCACCCCATGTGGTGAAGGAGGAAAGACAACCATCCATGCAGGCATGCAGCACCAACCAGTCCCCCAGGTTCTACTCTACTGACCTTCTATTGCAAGCAATGATATTGACAGGTTTTAAAAGAAAGAAAAATCACCTTCACGGTGAAGGAAAACATGCTGCAACATTAATGCAAATATATAGCAATGTTCAGTGCAATCAGTTGTGGGAGGAGACAATTAATGTATTTCAAAACAAAACAAGTTTTGCTCATACAGCCAAGCCCTCATATGCATACATCCAAGCAGACTGTCCAGCATTCAGGCACAAGACATATGTACTCAGTGGTTTGGCCAGAATTTCTTGTAGTGACATAGGAGAGCAAGGGACTCTGGCTATCGAGTCTTCATTACAACTCATTTTTTCTTAGGCAGGAGACTACATGCTTGGTTTTGATCTAATAACAATAAAAAAAATCTGTGCATCTGTCCTCTTCAACTTCTGTGAATTTCCTTTAGTCTCCTGATGTGGGTATGTTAGGTCTCCAACTCTGTTCTCTACCTTTTTGCCATTGTTTCTTAATGGTCTCTTCTAGTCTGGGTGCGGGCCATCTCTTCTCTTAAGCTCTTCTGTGCTTTCCCAGAGTGGGTGTCCTGAGAATTTGCATGCTGATATGATGTGATCTTCATAATGTGGTTAACCTAGTGTCACCAGCACCTGCCACTCTGAAAGCCTTTCTTCCCTTCCTTCTCTTGCTTCCACATCCACACATTCCCCTTTATTCTCTGTTCCCACCAATTTTAGTGTTTCTACATTTAACGTCACTACAAATCTCTACAAGATTTGCCCCTGCAGCTTGAAAGACGTACTTCAGAGCAACGCCACTGTCAGAGAAAGCCTTGAGAGGGGCTGGTGGTTTCAGAAGAATCTGGAAGGCGAACTGCATTCAGAGTATTCCCCAGAAGTGAAGAAATTCTGGGGGAAAAAAAGTATGTCTGTGCACATAGGCCCCCTGCTGATCACAGGCATGGAAGGAGATTAGATAAAGCCCATTTAATGCATGTCACTTCTGCTAGGTTTGTTTCTGATCAGTAACACTAATTTATGTTTGTTTTTTTAATCATAGATTTAGCTGAGCAGAAATTAAGAGGGAAAGCTAACTCATTATTACTGTAATCAAACAAGCATGTTTATAAAGTAAATGCTTGGTAATAGTTTACTATCCCTTCCATATTTAAAACCTCTTTACTTGGCATGACAAGAGGATCAGAAGATATTCAATATATCATCTTGACTGCTCCTCTAACGTGGCCTTATATAACACATACAATCTCACAAACATATCTACAAACAAATAAATGCAGCGCTATTTTCTCAAAATTTTGTGGTACCTTGTTTCATTCTTCAGACATGCACTTATTTGCATCAATCTTCCTAGCGTATGAACATTGTTTGGACCCTGGTGATATCATAAACAGCATAAAATTTCAAACAGCTAAATCTCACAAATGGTTTATATTCATCTCCCATCCTAACAAAATCTAACAAACTCCAATCTCGGAAATTAGCACACCCTCATGCTTACCACCCAGTGTTTTAAATGAATGCCTTATTCTGCATTAAAGTCCTCACAGATATAATTCTACTCCATTTCCATTAAGTCAATTAACAAAGGTCTTGATTAGATAGGAATTGCACCATTGAGAGGTCTTTCTACCTGCTCTAATTTTAAGAAACCTTAATATTACCAATAAGATTAAACTTCCCTATACTCTGGCTGAAAATCCCATGACAACATCAACAATCAGTAGATAACTTAAGTATGTATATTTACATGTAAATAGCCAGCACTCAGTAATCTCTTATGTTTTACAGAATGCTCAGGTTAAAAAATATCCCCAAAATATTCTGTATCATTATAAAAACAGTGACATATTTTTCTGCTTTGAGTTTCATAAAGTACATGTTCTCTATATAATAAAGCATCTAAACCCTCTGCCTGCAAAAAATACTCTGCTCAGAAGCTTCTCGAAAATCAGACAAGGGTTGTGGGATCCATGCTATACAAACAATTGTGCTATTTTTTTTGATAGATCTGCTTTTTTTTTTACAAGTCTATAAAATGCATAATGTGAAGATACTTGCACATTCCTGTAAAAGCACAGGCATGTAGCAGGAAAAACACATAGATAGTGCCATTCACATGGGATATGAATCAGGTAAAGGGATTTTTGAAGCTGGATCAGGCTATATGTGACTTAAGATATTACCTGTTACTAAGACACCTACAGATAATAGCACAACGCAGAGTGAGGTAGGTTTCCTTTAAGATTTGTCTGTGGCAGGTACCTTACATGCAATTAGTTTTCCTCTATTGTCTCAAAAAAGAGTCCTTGCTTGACAATTGTGATTTATTACTAAGCACTGTTTTTTGATTAGTAGCAGGCATTTGTTCCTTTGTTTTGTTGCCAGGCTTGCAGTCAGAAGCTAGCTATAATCCTAAAATGGAGTGCTACAGTAAAAATTAAATTAAAAAAAAAAAATCAATTAATCACCCTAACAGCTAGGGATTTTACAAAAATCAGTGATAATACAGATGTTTTCGTGTTACCAATGGAGGGTTTAATAAGATTTTAATCAGACAAGAGAGCATATGCCTTTCAACAGGACACAGCAGGCTAAAGCACGATTTGAAAGATCATTGACTTCACAGTTAATTCATCTCTTAACTATTAACAGTGCAAAGTATAGTGTCTTACAAGTCTGTGAGATATGCTTTTATAAAACATTTAAATTTCCTCATCAAACAGAAACAGTTCTCTGTAAAACAGGTAACTATTTGCAAAGTTACAACAACAACTAGTTTGCTAGTTGTCATCAAGTAATACAAGATTAAGGCTCTTCTAATTAGGGGCATTTAGAGACAAACATATAACTAATGTTATAACTAATAAACAACCCCCTGCAATGCATTCATTGTTTTGTAGAGATAAAAATTCCACTAAAAACTGGGACAAGCGCATCAGTTCCAATAAAACACCACCTCCCTTGAAATCATCACATCCCCATGTGCTCCTGAAAATCCCTGCAAAAAGAGCTTCTGCAAGACCCTTCCGGGCTACAGGTGCATTTTGTAGGAGAAGACAACTGGAAATGAGCTGGGATACAAACTTTTTAAACTATGGTCCAACAAGTTCTCTGAATGCTCCTAGATGTCATGAATAGCCCTAGATTTCTTTTTCTAAGAGAAAAGAAAGGGTAAGCTTTCACCTACTATTCATAGCAGGGATGCCTTACTACAAGGACAGGCTACAAAAAACCAAAAGAATAGGCAAGGCAATAGAAAAGGTCTGTAGGTTTGAAAACAGCTGTACTATGACTGTACAGAAGCTACACATTTCTTCTATCCCTAAATCCTATCAGTAACCACACAAAAACCCCTCCGGATCTCAGAAAGCCTTTTTATAAAGCCCTCAAGTATTAAGGTGCTAGCAGTTCTGTAACTTTCTAACTCGTAAGATTCCTAAGAACTGAAACATACTCTTTTCTATAAATCAGACCTTCTTCTTGGTTGCTGACAAAGGAATAGTTTCTGAGTTACTTCATATAACTCCTTTCAGTGTTTTGCACTGGAATCATGATATATATTTACCCTATTGATCTTTTTTTGTTTTGCTTTAATTTGTCTTGCCCAAGAAACATGTTTTACACACCTTCAAGGCAAATGTTTCCAGTTTCATGCTGTATTCCAAGGCTGTAGTCCAGATGTTCTGATTGAAATGTAAACATAATCTGTGACCATTTTTTTGACATGGTGTTAATGTGCGGTAATACAATTTCCTTGTGACAAATCACATAAAACCAATGAAGGAAGATGAAAGCTGCAAATTTTGATAGCCCCTGATATTTTTTACTTAAGTAAAGCATTTTTTAAAATCTATGGGATTATTTGTTCACCCAGTAGCAAAAACTAACAGATGACAGGGTCAAAAAAAAGCATTAAGAACCAGAACGATTCCAAAATTATTTCCTTCTGTTCAGGTAAAGAATACAAGGGCGTGAGTTTACATCACCTGGTACTGAATTTTGTGCTTAAAGTGCATAAAAAACCCTTACATCTGTGACTTGTTCAAGGGCTTCACTTTCAAATATTACAGCAATGCAATATTCAGGACAGCACACACATACTGGTTAGCTTCTACCACTACCATAGAATTGGGGTTACTGTACTGCCAATTACATGTTCAATTTCATGTTAAAATTGTATGAACAACTTAATTCTCAGACTCCATTTCTTGAGGTTTCTGGTTTTTTCATATCCTGTACAAGATTCTTAGAAAGATAAATATTAACAACTAATCTTTTGCAATATCTATCTTGACAAGAACACTATGCAGATTTAAATCTATGCAACACCAAGAAACAGAACTTTTTTTAAGATCAAAGAGGAAACAAATTTAAAAAAAAGAAAAATAGTAATAATAAAAAAAACACTTTAAGGCAAGGAGTAGGTGTCCTGCAAAAAAACTCAGAAAGAATTAAAAAAAAGTAACAATTTATCATTCTTGCTACTATAATAATCTAGAAGCAGGGCAGGGGAGTGGGGGGGGTGGTTTAAATCTTGTTCATAATTTTTGAGATCTTGGGTTTGGCAGCTGCAGGATCATATATCTTGTTTTTGAGGAGTAACTTAAACGAAGGCTCCTTACAGATACTTCAATGTATTTAAAAAATGAGTCGTATGTGTGAAATAAATCAGTACTCAACCAGTTATAAACCTACAAGTGACAATTTACAAGAAAAATAAAACATATATCTCCTTCTATAGACAGACTATATATACTGGCTTGCAATCTATCCTTGAAACCAACAAGAACTACAATTCAGTGCTTAGGAAATATAGGACTTTTCCTCTTCATGCATTTCTGCGGTGCCTGCCACTCCAGAGAAGGCAATACGGCCTGGGCAGGAGGAATCTTCTCCCTCTTAGCAAATACACACTTGCAGAACTGCCAAGGCGCAGTTAACAATGCAGTCGCGTACCCACACAAAGGCCCTGAGCCAGCAAAATATGTTAGTACCTTCTCTCTTCTTGACTAAGTTCCTTTGGCTTCAGAAGACTTCTGAGAATCATGGAAACTATAATAAAGCTTTTCATAACTAAAAGGGCCGTGCCCATTTGCGTGGAAGCGTAGTTGGATGCAATAAAAATTACTGAATGATACATAAGACTCATTCATACTCTCCAAACACATGCTCCTTTCTCTAACAACACATCAAAATGCAAACCCTGTGTGCATTATTGCAACTTGCAGAGAGATGGATACGCAGGCAGTTCGGGGAGGGGGGGAGGTCTGTTCCTGCTTTTAAGCATGCAGAAATACACCCTGGTGAAGAGCTTTCAGATAGCCAGGCCTCAGCAGGTAGAAACACATGTAAGATGACTTTCGCCAAGAAACAAAAATAATTCTGATTTTTATAGCAGGAAAAAGTGCTTTGTCTGAATGCAACATCATTGTGAGCAACGACCAGAGGGAAAAGGTGCATTCACTGGGCATAAGCGTGAGTTAACACATGCGTCTGAAACAGACACTTTTACCTTCACAGGAACCTTCCCTGGACCCTAAAAACAGTTGGCTGAGCCTGCACAGAAAGGGCTGAAAACCAGCGTAAACAGTGTACATAACAGTTAAGGGGTATGCAGTTTGGGACAAATAAATGGTAATCTGGTAGGTACTTGTATCAGTCAACATCAGAGTTGTATAAGATATTGACTTCCTAGTGAATCTACCAGGGAGATGTGAAGAGCTGGTTACGAGTGCTGAAGCATACATTTTAGTTTGTTTCTTTTGAGGTTGGAGATATTACGTATGAAGGGTGACTGAGAGGATTTATCACAAATATTGTGACGTGCCTCGGTGGTACCGAAGGTCCTTCAGTAAGCAATTAAGATATAAAAGAACATTCAGAAGAGTAATAATTATCTCTCTCTAGAAAAAGTACTTTAAATCCCTGTTAATCTCTACAAGAACATGAATCGAGGCTCCCTACTGTCAGTGCTATTATATTGGCATTAACACGTCCCATTAAGAAAACTTAGTTCCCAGCTTCAGAGGATTAGTGTTGGCTACAAAAGACTCAAACACTTAGAGATGAATTAGAATAGCAATAATAATAAAGTTGATTTTTCTAGTTAAAGAAATCTGAGGCACAACAAAATTTATACATGATTGGTATCATTTCAAAAAAACAAGTAGGAATCAACACCACAGATCAACATAACAGTGCCTCATTTCTTAGGAAATGTAGAAGCTTAAAAAAAATGCCCTAAATGTATTTACTATTCCACCCTGTCAGTTTAACAGAGGCAGTAACATGTACTTAAGCGACCTTCGTTACAAACAACTGACAAAAAGCAGAAGACAAGTGTGGTGGCTGACAAGGAAATTAGAGAATGTCATCTTAGTTAAACCTGGCACGACTTCTAACTAAATTCTTGCAAAGAACTTCCAGGATATTTTTCCCATTCAACTGTTCACGAAAAGACTTTAAATTCTATTGGGTGTGTAATAAAATTAAACTCTGTCTTAAGAACTTTACACATTTGCATTACTGAAGAATTTCATATTGGCATGTAAGAATAGAAACGTGAATATTTTTATGAGGGTTATTTAGTAAAATTGTTAAATACCGCATTGGAAAAAGGACTATCACTGTAATTATCACTTTCCAGTTACTAAGAAATATAGCTGTAATAGCCTTTTCCTCATTTAATCACTGCATTATACCATGTATTTCAATTCCCTGTATTGTAACAAATAGTTTTTTAAACCAGCTGTTGCCCTGCAGGTAAAGAGAGGGACAGTGCGTGATGCATAATGTGCACGGCATATATGAAAGGTCTAATCCTGCTCTTCCTATATTTCTGGTATAACTAATGCTCAGTGTTGAGGCTATAGCCATAATGAGTTGGATGTTGCCCTCTCACGTGGAGTCTGACAGCATCAAAATATGTTTAACTCATTTAGTCATCCATTCAAGAAAATGAGACAGGTACTCATTTAAGCCTACGTGGAAAAGTTTGCTCATATTGTTTTGAATCACGGTGGTAACCACCAAAACATCTACTTGGTCATTTACATGACTGTCAAAAGCCTTTTAATGTTTCACTTGAGGAAGAAATGTAGCAGCATCAGATTTACTGAGACATTAGGAGGAAGAGAAACAGTTTTCAAACCTATTGTGAAAATGCCTGAATCAAACGTCAAAGGGCACTAGGGCAATGTGCAGCTTCAAAACATAAATATTGTCTGCATGAACGTGTTTTGGAACACAGTACAATTTTCTAGCAAAAGTTATGTCAACAGACCAACAAAATCTGATCTTAGCATTTGAGCTACCTTGTATTCACAAAGTTGCTGAAGGAAACTTAGTTTAGCATTTCAGTTGATTTAGCAGATCTCAAAATTAATGTTGTGTGCTCAATGAACATGTAAGCATGTGTAAAAAGGCAAGAAGCAACTCTATGAAAGTCAGACTTGTATCACCTTAATATTGCATATTTTGTTCTGTACTGGCCAACCTATTCCATCTCTCAGTGATGAGAAAGCTAATGCGTCACTGACCACACAATAAAAATAATCACTTTCTATTCAATGACTGCATTAAAAATATTCAACCCCTTTCTTCCTGAAATTAATTAATATGCCTTGGGTATGAAAAAGTGTGTTAACACTACTATTAGAATCTGTTTAGCTAGGGCTGTCCTTGTTTACTGCATTCTTTTCTTTAGAGAAAGTATAAAAAAACCTGTTTTTAGCCAGCAAGTGGTAGAGAGCATGGTGATGTAGTTCACTTTATGATGACATAGTCTGTTGGGAAATCTCATGCCACACTGAAATATACTATATTGCATGATGTTTATTTGTTATGATGGCTAGAGAACTACTAACTGGGCTATTGCTTACAGTGTCATCTGGAAGAAAATGACAAATGTCAACTAGGTGTGTATGTTACCTAAAAAAAGGTATCCAGAAAATGCTGAAAAGGCAATTTGCTAATATTAAGGTATGAAGAAAACCCTCTAAAGCCAATCAAATGATTCACACACAAACATTTGCTTTATAATTTAGAGAATGCAGTAAAAAACACAAAGTAATTTACCTAAAAATCCATGCAAGTGCCAAAACCTTTCTTCACTGAGAAAGCAAAGGGGGGATGTGATACTTTTGCATTTCCTTAAAATGCCAAACCAGTCCTTCCCCTGCTCCTTTTCTGTTTTTCTTCCTTTTTTTCCTTTTGTTTCCCTGCTTTGCAGTTCATTTTACAACTGAAACAGCATCAGCTACAGTGAGCAACAAAAATAAGTCTCTTTAGAACAAAATATAAGGACTTCAGGATAAGGGAGACACGTAGTCAGTGACCTAGTAAAGGTTTTTTTCTTGCTGCTCTTGGTTGGCATTTTCATAAGCTAACTAGGGAAATATAATCCCGATGAAACTACTGTAGGGTAGGTGCAAAGCTCAGTGGTAACCACAGCCCATCCTGCTTGCCCGTGAAAATGCGAAGATGCACTGAGCAGATTTTCCAAGAGATCTGTTTGAGGATGAGGGAAGATGAGTACTTAACTGAGAGAGGAATAATCAACCGCACAACTACAGGACTAGGATCAGCCACTTGCATAGCAACCCTTTAGAAAAGAGTCAACGATAGCATGAAGAAAACATAAACATCCTACTCAGGTGTATAAAGAGACAGTTAGGAAAGAAAATCTGAAAGAATGGGGTTTGCCTAAAGGAAAGAAGAGGGGGGACAATGATAACAGCTTCAAATACAAAAGGCAGCTTCAAAGAACAAAACAATCTTTTCTCCATGCCCATCAACAGTGAATTATGGTTTTAAAGCACAGCAAGACTCATTCACGTTAAACATGAGAAAAAGGTTCTGGGATAAAGCTGTTCTTCATGAACAGGACAAACTTTTCTTAGAAATCACTTGCCTTTAACAGGGTCTGGACTTGCACACCATGACTAATCTGAATTTGAGCTTCAGAAAAGTGACTAGGGAAGGACTCTCAAAGCCCTCTGAAAGCTAAGTGTGGAACAAGCAGATCTTACAGAAGTTTTCCTAAAACCAAAAGTGCCTGACAACATATCTCTAGAATTCATGGTTGCCATATACTAGACTGCCTCCAGAAAGGAGATTATGTTTCAGAGACACTAGATCTAAATGGAAACCCAAAGCCAAGCAGCTGCCTGAAGGATTAGAAGGTTCCTTGACAGCTTCTGATGAGATTCCTCATTTTCCTTTCAATCATCCATAACACATCTGGCTGTGCTCTGAGCATTTTCACTCAGCCAGAAACCCTAGATCATATATGACTAGAGCATAAAGGGATTAACAGATTTATATACCTTAAGGACAGAAAGAGACATTATTATAACCTAGTCTGATCCTCACCTACAGGAAGGAATCATAAACATAATTGGAAAAAGCACATGCCATTAATATGACACAAAACTAAAAGGTATCCGCTACACGAAGTCATCAAGAAGCGCTTACTCAGAAGAATTCTACAACCCTGACAATCACACTTTTAACATGACTGTTGTTTAACTTCATGAAATACAGGTTGCTGTGCCTCATATAAGAAGTAAAAAGGCATCCTGTTCTTCATTGGCTTTCATTGTGGGACACCCCCCTCCAACTCCAAGCTACATACAGATTTTCTGAGATACATGGGAAACGATCTGCCGTTAACAGTCTTCAGAACAAGCCTAAATGTATTCAGCTTACCTTAGGAAGATCAATACTAACATCAAATGAAATCCAGACTATGCATTCTACATATACAAACTATCCTCACAAGTGCTTTGGGGTTGGGGGGGGAAGTTTATGGTATTGTGTAGTCACCCACTTTCCCCCACCAAGCTGCAAGTGTCCAATACTCACTCAGTAAACATCATGAGGTAGTTCAATAGGACAAAAAAAACTTCAAAAACAAATGGCAATCACTGTATTCCTTTTGTTTTTAATAACCTTTTAGAGATAGAAGAAAATAATAATAAAATTTTCTGCTTTTTTATATCACATTCTTATTGGCTCTTCCACAGGGGACCATTTCTTTCAACAGACCATCATTCCAAAGTATGAAACCAATTATGAGGCAATGCAGAGAAAAAAATCAAAAGATTACTCCAACCAGGGTTGCTGTATGAGTCCCATTTCCCCAGTGAAAATCAAAATTGTTGTTTTCACCTGCTGTCCCTACAAAGATGGATTTTATATGGAGCAGTGGTTAGGATCACTAATCCAGAGTCACCAAATTAGCATGAAATTAAGTATATTTGGGAATAAAAAAAATTACGGTTGGCAAAATGAGGGACATGACAGAAATAAGCACAGGGACTTGGCTCCATGTAAAATGGGATCCCTGCTGACTCCTAAGTTTCATTAAAACTGAATATTATCATATACCGTCATATCCATTTATGATGGCTTAAGCCTGGATCTTTAAAAAGCTTCCTTTATGGTTATATATGTGTATTTTTGACACTCTGCCATTATACTAAAGGCTATTTCTTGCACTAGCTTTTTTCACGTATTTTAATTTTTTTTTGTTTCCTCGGTCCAACAAAGCCAGACAATACCATGTTAGGATTGTCTGTTTATTTCAGAGAAGGTGTAACATTTGTCAGCATGACTGCTGCCCAACTGAAATTGCCTTTTTAACACTATTCACAGCGTCACTCAGGGGGACATTGGCATCTTTTTCCCCATTTCTGTCCAAGTGCAGGTATAGGCAGTAAATGCAGTTAGAGAGTTCTTTGGATTTGTCCACAGGTTAAAAAAATAAAATAAAAAAAGCAATAAAACCGTAATATTAACACAAACATTCATTTTGAGGATATCTGATTCTATGTTCCTTTTTGTTAGTGGACTACCAAAGAAGTTTCCCACTGAAGCAACTGCATTCTTTATAAGACAAATGGAAGTATAGTTTCTTAGAGCAACCTACTTCTTTCAGGGAGAATATTTGCTAAGTACCAAAACACTGAAACTCAATGATAATGTATAAGAAATTTATAACCAAAATTCAGGCTTTCAGTAACGAAGCACCAGAATTTTGGACATTTCACTTGCAGCTTATCAAGTGAAATAAACAACATGTAAAAGCAAATAAAGGCTTCTACTGACTTGAACGGTTTTTACCTTAATCTTCAGATATTAAAACTACAAGCTTCTAAAATCAATATTCCAGCTAAATTTAAGATATCTACTTGACAGCAAGTCACAGCTTCGAAGTGAGAATACCCTGCAAACTCCATTTCATGCTAATTGGAAACAACCTTTTGGCTCTACAAAGAAACCCCCATAAGTTGTATGCTTATTTACATTTGAGACACTGTCAAAGAATGAGGTGATTCTCCCTCTACTAATGACACAGTCTGCGTACGGTAACTTTCTAACTTGGATGTTTCTATCGTGTCAAAAAAAAGATGAGGCAAATCTAGAGGTGGGTTGTTGGTTTGGGGATTTTTTGCTGCTTTGCCTCCAATGTCAATTTAATGGATAGATTGTCATTTATACTGAAGGTTCTATATATCTCTGTGGATTCCTTACCTGTCCACCAGAAGGCTTTTGAGATTACAGCCTTTAAATCAAGATTTAAGAGGAACTTACGTAAAGAAAAGGTAGCACCTTTCATTCCCAGCTGTCTCTGAGGAATTGCCACCCCCAAAGGAAATTGCTAGTGCATGAAACAGGCTGAAAAGTTGCAAAACTAACAGTGAAAATAGTAGATGTTGGAATAAACATTGTTTCAGTCACAACAGATCAGGCAAGTTGTGCAACATATTGGAAAAGTTACATATTAATCAACGCCCTTTCTTTAATTAGTCGTTGACTGCCATATGCTTGGCTTCTTAGCACTGCAGGACAGTTGTGAAGCTTGGTTAAGTATAAACTAGAACCAGTTGCATGCCATTTGTTCTCATTGCATGTTAATCAGCAACAAAGCATCCCACAGAGCAAAAAAAAATAAAAATTATTCCTTCCCTAACAGGTAAGCAGGTGGGACAGTGCCTGAGGAGTGTCCAATTTCTATTACGCTTACGCTACTTATCAGGGTCTTAAATGCATTGACTAATGCAGTTAAAAATATTGTCATTATTTGAGTAACCTAATGTCAACGGATCAGAAACCTCTGGTTGCAAAACATGATCATTCTTAGAAAGCATTAAAGAGCTGCAAGAGCTTACTCTCACCAGTGCCTGTTCTCGAGCTGATCGTGAATTAAGCAATACGATCTATCTCTGTCACATATGCAAAAACAGAGTCCTCTGTTTTCCTAAGTATATCATGCGCACAAAAAGCATCCCATATGTAACAACAAGCCCTTGGTAACTTTGAACCCGGGACTTTATGGCACAGCTCTACTCCAAAAAGTGTTGTTTAGAAATGGCGTAGCTTTTGTTATCCTTCAACAATTCTCTTCCATCTACAAGTCAAAAGATGGGCTTTAAGCTTGACTCACTGCAGAGCACATTCTACCACACCTAAATAAGATATGTATTCTTCAAACTAAAAACTCAGTTATACCTATATGTATACCTATTTACACCAATATACTTAAATTTGTAACGGTTTGGGTTAGGGACTGATGATTCAATCCTCAGCAATATTTTAGAATTGAAATTCTTCCACAAAAGCAGTGTTTCCAATTTCTTTAGGACACACGTCCAGATGCCCAGTATTGGATTCACCAAACATATTCTAGGTACCCCTTTGAACTAAGGTGTTAAGAAATCTTCAGTAAACATCTTTTATAAACAGTCAACCAATACTGTGTACTTGAGTTTTCAAAAAGCTTTAAAATTCCAGTCACTAATGTTTCCTTAGAATGTCAGCTGCCTGGAGATAAAGGAAAGGCCTCTTACCATTTAATTTTTTAAAAGAAAGGAATTGGAGGGTAGAATTATATGACTACTTCTCTCTGTGGAGGAAGAAGGGCAGTTACCAGGAGGATCACACGTGAACCTGCTCACTTCAACATCCTTAAAAATGATCTGGGAAAAGGCCTGACTTGTGAAGATACAAATTATTCAGGATCGTCAAAATATAAGCTGAACGCAAAAAGTTAAAGGCTATTATTACAGTACTGATGGGGCTGAGAGATAATACAGTGATAAAAGCAGGAGCAGATTAAATTCAACGTAGAAAAGTGCATAGTAACGCACATGGAGAAATAACATTAACACCGCATCTACAGCGATGGACTCTACTGATACCAATTCAGAAACAAATCTTGTTATCTTAAGCCTTTTGAAAATGCAAAGCTACACCAAACAATGGCAAATAAAACATTTGCAATTGGTTTAAAAGGAATAGCAGCCACCAGTATCATTTTACTACTACTTAAGCCACGATATGCCCAATTCTGAGCACCCCATACAAAAAATTATGCAAAAGAACTAGAAGAGGTACGGTAAACAGCAAAAAAATAAGTGTGATCTTATGTGTGGAAAACTATAGTTTAGTTTTGAAAAAATACAAAGAAAGAAGAATATGCTAGAAGTTGATAAAGTGTTGAAAGATGTGGAGAAGCTAAGCCGGGAATGATTTTCACTGTTTCTTATGAGACAAGAACCTGTGAACGATCAATGAAATCATCACATAGCAAGTTTAAAACAAATAAACAGAATTTCTTTTCCATGGAAAGGAAAGGTAACTGCAATCACACTGCTATGGAATGTGGAGGCCAAACACAAAAGTGAGTTTAAAAAGGGATTAGACACATCCCCAGAAGTCAAAGTAATCAGTGTTTTTAAATAAGGTGCTCCAGACACACCCCACAGTTCAAGAGAGTCCTTGTTGATTATGAGAACTGGAGAGGTAATATGCCCCAAAGAAACATGATTTTTCCTTTTTCCATGATGCAGATTTCCAAGTTTGCAACTACACAGGCTACTGAATGAACGAACCTGTTTGCTCTTCAGGAGCAAAGAAGGTGGGTCCATACATTACAAAGGCATAGGTGCAACTTCCCCAAAATATTAAAGGATCCTGCCAAGAAAACAACTTGTATCATGCAATCTTTTAGACAGTTTTTGAGCCCTCCCATTACGCTCACTATGTTTGGAGTTAGAAGCTTCTGGAAATCATTCGGAGCAGCAGTATTGAGTTCTTATCCATTGTTCTGCATTTGCAGCTACAGGTTATTTCTTTTTATTGGTTTATTTCATGTACAGACAAAAGACATAACACAGCTGTCCTGGTTTCAGCTGGGATGTAGTTAACTGTCTTCCTAGTAGCTGGTACAGTGCTATGTTTTGAGTTCAGTATGTGAAGAATGTTGATAACACTGATGTTTTCAGTTGTTGCTCAGTAGTGTTTAGACTAGAGTCAAGGATTTTTCAGCTTCTCATGCCCAGCCAGGGCACCTGACCCAAACTGGCCAACGGTGTATTCCATACCATGGGACGTCCCATCTAGTTTAGGAACTGGGAAGGGGGGGGCAGGGATTTGCCGCTCGGGGACTGGCTGGGTGTCGGTCGGCGGGTGGTGAGCAATTGCCCTGCACATCATTTGTACATTCCAATCCTTTTATTACTACTGTTGTCATTTTATTAGTGTTATCATTATTAGTCTCTTCTTTTCTGTTCTATTAAATCGTTCTTATCTCAACCCAGGAGTTTTACTTCTTTTCCTGATTTTCTCCCCCATCCCACTGGGTGGGGGGGAGTGAGTGAGCGGCTGCGTGGTGCTTAGTTGCTGGCTGGGGGTAAACCACGACAACAGCTTTCAAGAACTCTTATGTATTGGGTTTGTGTGGCAGGGGGGTTACAGGGGTGGCTTCTGTAAGAAGCTGCTGGAAGCTTCCCCTGTGTCCGACAGAGCCAATACCAGCCGGCTCTAAGACGAACCTGCTGCTGGCCAAGGCCGAGCCCATCAGCAACAGTGGTAGCACCTCTGGGAAAACAGATTTAAGAAGGGAAAAAAAAAGTTGCAGCAGCACAGAAACTGCAACCAGAGAAAAGAGTGAGAACATGTAAGAGAACCAGCCCTGCAGCCCCCCAGGTAAGTGCAGAAGGAGGAGGAGATGCTCCAGGCGCCGGAGCAGAGATTCCCCTGCAGCCCGTGGGGAAGACCATGGTGAGGCAGGCTGTCCCCCTGCAGCTCAGGGAGGTCCACAGGGGACCAGATCTCCACCTGCAGCCCAGGGAGGGAGGACCCCACGCTGGAGCAGGTGGGTGCCCGAAGGAGGCTGTGACCCCACAGGAAGCCTGCACTGGAACAGGCTCGTGGCAGGACATGTGACCCCGTGGGGGACCCACGGTGGAGCAGTGTGTGCCTGAAGGACTGCAGCCCGGGGAAGGGACCCATGCTGGAGCAGTTTGTGAAGAACTGCAGCCCATGGGAAGGACCCACGTTGGAGAATTTTGTGGAGGGCTGTCTCCTGTTGAAGGGACCTCACGCTGGACCAGGGGAAGAGTGTGAGGTAGGGAAAATCGGGAGTGAAGTTAAGCCCAGGAAGAAGGAAGAGGTGGGGGGAATACATTCTAAAACTTCATTTTTATTTCTCATTACCCTACTCTGATTAGATTGACAGTAAATTAAATTACCCCAAGTCGAGTATGTTTTGCCCATGACAGTTAATTGCTGGGTGATCTCCCTGTCCTTATCTTGACCCACATGCCTTTCGTTCTATTTTTCTCTCCCCTGTCCAGCTGAGGAGGGGAGCGATAGAGCGGCTTTAGTCGGCACCTGGCATCCAGCCAGGGTCAACTCAAGACAGCTTACAACAACAGGATCACTGCCCCATACTTCAGGATGACTTAATCCAGTACGTCCATTCTAGGCAGTTGAGTAGAAGCTCAAATATGCAATGACTAGGATCTGTTTTGCACACACACACACACAAAAATGCACATAATCCTGCAAAAACAGAAGAATTCTTGCATACCTAAAACTTAGAGGCATAAGAAACTGGGACGTAAATGCTAGGTTCTCTATAAAACATACAAGTGAAACACTTCTGAAATGAGTGCTGCTACGGGCAGGACCATCAACAACCCCACCCCTCCCATATGTCTACCTCCATTATCTCACAAACTCCCCACAAACATGAAAAGTAGCATCATTTGTAACTAGAAGTGAAAGGGACACAAGACTTCAAATTAGCATTTTTAAAGGCCATCTTTTGCAGATATGGAGATACTCAGGGAAGAGGCAGGATCTGCATGGTGCAGTCCATCAGGAGTAGTCAGTAAGCAGCAATATAACCACAGGCTGACCTACTTATACACCTATGCTTATATTTTTGATGTAAATATCTGCAACACAATCAAAAAACTTGATATTGCCAACATTTCTATGTTCAAGACAGGAATGTAAAATAGCTTGGGCAAAAAGCATTAAGCACTCCTTCAAACTCAGCATTCAAAAGAAAAAAAAGAGGAGGAAATAGATGAGTGAAAGCAGAAAGAAGTATCTGATAGATTTGAAACAGCAAATACATCAGTAGCAATGAAATACATAAGTTGGGCCACACGAATAGGCAGCAGTGTATTAATTGAGAAACTAACCATGAGCTTTCTGCTTTGACTCTACCCATTTATAGCAAGCAACTGGTTCTACAGCTGGGTCAGCAGTGACACGCCTGCAGTTTGTCAGTGCATCCACAGTTTACAGCCCTTACACTCATGTACACATGTGTAAAGTCAACCAGTCCTCAGCTGAACCCTGTGTTGGCATGATAAAGGAGGTGGAAGAGTGGATACGTGGAGAAAGTCACAATTATTGATTATAATTGCATATGCTGAAGAAAAAAAACATATAACAGTTTTAAAAGCTTTTTTTCAATCTCTTTACTTTCCCTTTGAGGTGGAAGGCACACCAAACAGGTTTCCAGATCCATCTTAAAAAGTGATGTGGTGCTCTCTATGTTAAGAACGGTCATTCTGCCCACGACAACGCAACTACGAGCACTAAGGATGTGCTTTGGGCACCTGCTGGTACTCGGTAAATCATCTGGAGAACACGATGACTTGACAGCTACCTCTTTGAATCAAAACAGATGATGTTCACTGACACCTTGGAAACCCTTCGCAAACCATTTTATTTATGTAGCTATTTATGCATGGCTGGAGATACAGCTGATGTTTGTTCCCATTCCTTAAGTTGAGAATGAATTTGTCTGGCCTAGACACACACAGTGATGTTTCCAGATCATGTGTCACTTGAAATATATTTTCATTAGTGCAATTCTCACCCAGGAAACTGTTGATTAGTATATTCAAGCTATGTGCACAATACACAATTTTCTCTTTCACTGAGTAATGGATGAGAACATTGGGAAGGTTTAGTTTAATCCCTAAACTTCCCTATTAGCTAACTTTGTTCCTCTTACTCTCACATCTTCCCCTACCAGCCACTACTAAATCTAATTTGTCTCTCTCCATAGGCATATGCCAGGATTTAAGGTGGCAGAGATATCAAGTTAAGATGACATTCTCACAGTTCTCAAAATTACTGTGCAGCTGGATTAAAATTTCATTGCTCATGAACTGCACAGTTCATGAAATACACTACTGTAATAATTCTATCTCAATGCAATCAGGTGGTAGAGTCAGATGAAAATCTTTTGCTAGGAGAGTCTTATGTCAGAACGCTGACTCTACAGTATCTGAATGCTCTACAGCACAACGCTGACTCCATAAAAAGCTCTGATATAAATAAGACAAATGATTTCCTGATGCCTTCCATTTCCACAACCCCCTGACTGTGGAGCTAAGCAGCTTTGGCATTGAGTTGAATGAGCTCTCCAGTTACCAAGCTCCCATCTGGGCATATTCTGGGAAAGGACAAAAATTTCCTCCCAGTTTCCCATCTACGGAGCAGAAGTTCCAGTGGCACAACTCTGGGCTGATAGCGACTCAGAAAAATTAATAGGGACCTGAAAGATTAGCAATAGTAACAGTTAACAGCAATAAGAAATTGCCCAGCAGTATATAAATGGACAATCAGAGAAATGAAAAGAAGAAACAGTGTTTCCAGTAGTTACTGAAAATAGGTGGCTCTATAAAGGAGAGAAAGAACAGAAAATCTTGGCTAATCTCAGTCCAGTAAGAGCTTTTCCTATTGACTTTAAGAATGACAAAGTTTGATTTATTTTTTCCACGGTGGAAAAAAAACCCAAAAAACTTACAGGCATGGATCACCACATGCATCAGTAGTGCATCTGCTTAGAAAGCAAGTCTCCAGATACAAATAGGTGGTAGGTCTTTGCAGGATCTAAACCTTGATAAATGACTAATATAACAGGGATCAGGGGAGCTAGGGGGATTCAACCCAGTCCACTTCATACGACAGTTTTAACTATGACTGGTATTTACATAGAGTAGCGTCAGAGAACCTATTTTGGCAGGTTATCTTTTCCTCTAACAGCATGGTTTTCTTTTAGAGTTACTACTTTCATGTTTCTTACCCTTCAAAAGGTAAATAAACCAGGAGAATTCTATCACTACAGAAGGATTATCTAAATACCATGTCATTCTAGGGAAACACCTTGGTATTAGTGTTTCTGTTCTTGTTTTCCTTGAAGCATGAATGAAGTTGACCAGGGACAGTGAAGGGCTTTTTGTTTTCACACTGTACAGGGATGAGTTGCAAGCCGCACAACTTGGCTCTACGCATTCTAGTCAACGTGATGTATCTTCCCTACATGTACTCCATCCCCTGCATTCTGGCAGGAAATACAAGGCGGACACAAACGCTCTCTCCACTGCTAAAAAAAGGTTCTCATTCACATTTAGCAAAGGCATCTAGAGACAAAAAAACTTGTATGGCAGAGCTCTAACTTGCAAAGTTAGCAACACTAAGCCTTGCAGATCTGCACTTGTGCTGTTGCCAGCTGGTTCCATAGGCACAGGGTGCTGTCTGGCGATGAAAACACATGCAGGAAGTGCATGAAGAAAAGAGAACTGGAAGAAAGAACATCAGTGAAATAAAAGAAATCAGACTCCCAAAAGGGTAAGACTCACATTTAAAACATAAGCAGCAGAGTGCATGCACAAACCTCGGGTGCTAATGCTGAGATTGCCTGTGGTCTTACTCACTTAAAATTTATTATGGGACAGCAGTAACCGTTTGGTAAACTTTTTTTAACAGAAAATCTCATACTTTAGTATTTCATGGACAATACTGACAAAACTCTTCTCTCTCCAGTAAGATTTGCATAGTCTTTCAGAATTTCACTTCCTGTTCTGCACTGCCAGAAGGAAGGGGAAGAGTTTACACCAGGCCTCTTAAGTTACCAAAAGGTCAGGAGGAAAAAAAAAAAAAAAAATCTTGTAACATGCAACACGGTCCTGGTTGAATTAAGCTGCTAGCATAACATCAGCAGAAATGAATGTGAGATACAACAGAAGCACAAATAGGGAAACTGACCTCCATATCAAATTCAGAAATATTATTTTTAATGCTGCAAATATACATCAGCAGCAAAAGGATGACAGGGAAAAACCTGGACCCACTGCTGAATGGGGCAGTAGTGCTGCTACAAAATAACATGGAAAAGGTCAAGCTACTCAATGCCTGCTTTGCCTTGGTCTTTACTGGCAAGATTTGCCACCAGGAACCCCAGGTCTTTGAGACCAGTGGAAAAGTCTGCAGCAATGAATGCTTACCCACTGTGTAAGAGAAGCATGTTAGGGAAAATGTAAGGTAATTGGACATACAGAAGTCCCTAGGACCTGAAGGGCAGCACTCACGAGTGTTGAGGAGCTGGTCAGCATCACTGTGATTATCTCTGAAAGGCACTGGCAACTGGGAGAGGTTCCTAAGACTGGAAGTGAGCAGATGTCACTTATCTTCAGAAAGGGCATGAAGGATGATCTGGGGAGCTACAGGCTAGTCAGCTTCACCTGGATCCCTAGGAAGGTGTTGGAGCAAAATATCCTGGAAGCTACTACCAAACATAGGAAGGATAAGGTAACTGGGAGTAGTCAGCAAGGCTTTATGAAGGAGAAATCATGCTCAAGAAACCAAATATCCTTCTATGAAGAGAGGACTGGCTTAGTGGATGGCAGAAATGCAGTAGATGCTGTTTACTTTAGTAAGGCTTTTGACAATTTCTCCCATAACATCCTTATAGCCAAACTGATGAAGCACAGGCCAAGTAACTGGCCAGTGACGTGTGCTGAAAAGTGGTTGAACTGCTGGGCTCAGAGAGTTGTGATCAGTATCACAAAGTCCAGCTGGAGGCCAGTCTCCAGTGGTGTCCCCCAGTAGTTGATACTGGGACTAATACTGTTTAATACCTTCTGCAATGACCTAGATGATGGGACAGAGTGCATCATCCTCTCTCACCAAGTCTGCAGATGATTCAAAACTGGGAGGACTGGCTGATACACCAGATCAGTGTTCTGGACATGCTGGAGGAATGAAAAGAGAGGAACCTCATTAACATGTCATGCAGTCACGCACCTGGGGAGGAATAACCTCAGGCACCAGCACAGGCTGGGGGCCAAGCAGCTGGAATGGAAAACAGCTTTGCAGAAAAGGGCCCAGGGGTCCTCATGGATGGCGAATTGAACCTGAACCAGCCAAGAAAAAAGGCGGCCAACAGCACCCTGGGCTGCATTAGACTGTCACCAGCGGGTCAAGGGAGGTGATCCTTCCTCTCTACTGAGGATTAGTAAGGCTGCTCGGTCCAGATCTGGGCTCCCAAGCACAAGAAAAAGTTGGACAAACTGACCGGTGAAGGGCCACAAAAATATTTAAGGTATCAAGAGCATCTGATACATGGGGAGAGAGTGAGGGAGCTGGGACTGTTTAGCCCAGAGAAGAGAAGGCTTACAGGGGATCTTATCAATGCGTATAAATACCTGATGATGGGTAATAAAGAAGATGAAGCAAGACTGTCCTCTGTGGTGCCCTTGACAAGACAATGGCCACTGGGCATGAACTGAAAAAAACCCCAAGAAATTCCATTTAAACATAAGAAAAACATTGTTTTACTGTAAGCGTGATTGAACAATGGAAGAGGTTGCCCAAAGAGACTGTGGAGTCTCCATCCTTGGAGATATTCAAAACCTGACTGGACACAGTCCTGAGCAACCTGGCATAGCTGACTCTGCTTTGAGCATATGAGGTGGACTAGACTACCTCCACGGTCCCTTCCAACATGTGAATCTGTGGTCACTGAATCTGTGTAATAATGCACATCTTTCTTTGAAGCAACTTCAATGAAAAATTCTTACCTGATCTACTCAGAAAGGCCCAAACTCCTTAAAAGCAAAGAAAGAAGTTGTAGGGTAAAGAAAAGAGAACACTTCTGATGCTTTAGTGGTAGCTTTGATCAGACTGAAATTTGAGTATATTAATTCCTTTTAAATACATTTTGAGCATTTAGCTACTACAGTAGTGAGAGCTCCAGATAAAAATATGACATTTACCCTTACTTAAACTCTTGGCAGCACAGGATTAAAATAGTCCAAATCCCAGCCCAGGAGGTTGTGCAAGAACTAAAACTGTTAAGAGTAACATCTGATTTACAGCTAAATTAATGCAAGAAAGTTTATTCAAATTGCATTTTAAAAGCTGTCAGAATAGCACAAGTGTTCCAATTGTAACTCACATGGGTCTATTAATTGTTTCTGCAAGTAAAACATACTCATGTAAAGTCTAGTCTGAGACATCTTCACCTAGATACAGAATAATGAGACAAGCTGCCTTCAAAAAGTCAGCTTATTCTGTCCCCCCGAAGTTCTTTTATTAAAAAAGGGAAACTATTTTCTGCCTCCTGAGCTTTCGCACTTACTATTCATTACTTCATGTTTTCATAAACTTCTTGTAATTCCACTGCTGTATCCAGTGTGAGAATAAAGAGCTCCCTAAAGCACAGAACTTGTTTCATACCACATTATCTTATTTTCAGCTTAACTTTTATCAAAAATTAGAAAAAAGAAGTCTAACTTTCCCAAGCAGCAAATTCTCCAAAAAAGAAAACACGCATTCAGATAATCCTTTTTTATGAACTTCCAAGTATGAGAAAATTTTGAAATCAGCCGTAAAGTTCATTTCCACATTATTTTTCCTTCAGTTTGTGACCAATAAGTACACTACACAATTCAATGATAAGTCATCACATGACATAGGCATTGAAATTCTGAACTTAAGGATACATACCACTGCCTATCAAATGCTGACCTGAGCGCAGTTAGTTTAAACTCATTAGCCATCTACACCGATTTCACAGAAGCCTATGATCATGGATGAAGGAGATGAAAGTACCAAGGGCAAGCTGGAAGCTGCGGAATGCAAGCAGAAGCAGGTGCCTGCCTATACAGCCTTTCCACAGACCCAGGCATACACCAGCAGCAAAGGAACAGTCCAGCTGCTTTCTCATCTGGTGGCCAGTACCAGACAACAAAAAGAATCCTGGTTCCTCACTGGAGGGATCCCAGTGGCACTTGCTGCAAAGGCGGGCGGCATCTGTGGGCAGCCTAAACTTTGGCTGCCGTTATAGCCTGTGGTTGCTAGAAGACTGAACCTCACGTGCCCTGAGGTATCCAAGTGAAGGTGCTGCTCCCTGATGGCAGGTACCTCCATACCTGACAAATATAGCCAGGCAGAAGAGCAGTGTTTAATTATTATTTACTGAATATGTAATAACAAAATACTTGTTTGTTTTGTATCAGTGAAGATCGCTGAAGTGTCAGTTTTTAAAATAATGCTTAATAGTATTCTTCTGATAAGTCTGCTTAAACACCACAGAGGTACATCTTCTAGAAGAAGCACAGATCAGCATTTTAGAAAGATAAAAACTGGGATCCTAAAACTCTCACTTCCTAACAATAAGAGAGCATTAAATCAAATGAGCCTGAATTTGAGATAGTTTTGTGCTCCAGAGACTTCAAGCATGGTTCCTCAGCTTTAAAAATTAGGACGTTTTTATAGAGGTTTAGATATAGATTTAGAGGTTTAATTTTAGTCAGCTAATCTTCAGGTTTTGCCCGTTTTCACTTGTTCTCTATTGCTTGCAATTATCATACTGAGGAAATGCAATGACTTACACAGGAGAGACTGAAAGCACAGCAGCACAATTACAGTCTTCTTCAGCTAATATAGTCTTTTAATGTTAATAATTTATATACAAGAGATTTTTTTTCAGCTCTCATGGTATTACGCATCATGGATTTAAAGATGGGCTTAGATGACAGGTAGCCTGTGTAAAAAAACACATTACGTAAGAAACAACATGAAAATACTGCGAGAAATTAAGAGAAATACTGCAAAAGAGAAACAATCTTTAGACCTTCATAATTACCGGAACATGAAGAGAAATGAGGTCAGATAAATACATGGAAATGTTATTATATAAAGGGCTTAATACAAATCTAGGAAGGTCAAGTGTGACGTGGTAAAAGATGCCTAAAGAAAACAAATCGAAGAAGGCTGGAAAACAGCTTAGAACAAGAGATGAGGAAGATTTTTTTAGTATGACAAGCACCACCAGAAGCTACTATATGAAGATTTTCTTTCCTCAGATGGGAAGATAATCCATGTTGCTAAGAGGTTTTTACAGGGTTAAGCTATGTAGGACTTGGTCCTCCTTACAAACGGCATTATGCCAGAAGCAGGAAAATGTACTCTTTGCCCTGCGTTCAATTCAAATCAGTTCTTATGGCAGAGGTACTCACTTAGAACATGGCTTAATAACCAGTTATATGTAAACTTCGCTATTCCAATACATAAAACTTGCTAAACTCAAAAAATAACAAGCCTCAACATCACTGATTTCTCCTATTGTGGGAAGCAGCCTAAAAGGCTGCAGTTACCTGCTACTGCTGGGAAAAGTAAAACATGGCAATCTCAGAAGCAGGGCACGGTGGGCACAGGCTAAGTGCCAAACCACAGGTCTCTCGTGTTTGAGATACCCTGGGTTATACTAGATATCCACATGTGGCCAACCAAGACGACACAGGACCTATAGGAGCTTTCTGAACTCACAGTTGGAGGCTGATCAGAAAAAAAAATTTAAAAAAAAGGAAGGCAACAGAAGTTATAGAGGCAGAAGTGCAAAATTTAGGCACAAACTGAGTATGTTGGATTAGACAGACACACTTCTTGGAAGGCGAGCCTACACAAGTACAGAAACAGAGTACAAAAGGGCTATAGGTGTGCGGTTTACTTTTAGCAACCTCATCTGTGCTTTTGCACCAATACAAAATGGTAAAACTATAATAGGCATGCCTCTTTCTTCCACACCTTTATTTTTTCAGTAAAAACATACCTGAAGAGCAGTCATGGCTGGGTCACGTGGAGGATGAATAAATGTAAAATAAGCAGGATCCAATTATCCCAGAGAAAAAAAAAGGAGTGAAAATGAGCATTATTTCAAATGTGATTTTTCATAGACATGCAAGTGTATTTTAGAAGTCATTACTGCTAGAAAAAACAACCCGAAGTTCCTACCCTTGAAAGACATGTTATTAATATAACATCAGAAAGCCTCACATCTGGCTAATAGTTGGAACAGCTTCATAACACGGCTTTTCAAGTGGGCATTCTACTGCCATCACTTCTCTCCAAAACCCTGAAGTACTGTACTGACTTATCAATGGAGTTACAGATCTGAACATATTTTCATTCCTAAATCAGTCTCCAGTATCACTTAGGAGCACTCCTTTTCTGAGTATGGTTGCAAGAACCAAACACAGTTGCTGGTAAGGGTATGTGTCACCTAGGCAAGTGGACTTCAGAAGATGGAGGTTGTCAATCAACACTGCAAAGCGTACACAGACCTTTTCTCAACTCTGTCTCTCCACAATGACAGCTGAGGACAAGGCTCTAGGAAAATGCACACAGATTGACATGTACTTCTTCCATTAATAATAATAATAATGAGATTTGCACAACTTAAAATCTCCATGCCACACACTGAAAATGTGTTTCCTAGTCACTCCGGATTGTTGTATTGGCCAGGGAGAGTCTTCTTATTTTCCAGGCAGGACCGGGTCCACAGTACAGAGATCTAACCTTTCATCCAGGCTCCCTGTGTGAATCCCTTGTTGTCTGACACCAATGCCTTTTGCCAGAGGTTCTAATGTTTCATCAGCTATACCAGGTCCAAAAGTTAAGCAAGGCTTGGGAATACACACCTGCATAAAGCCTTGGTTCTAGGGCAGCAAAAGAATATTTATCACCTGCTTTTGCCAAAGATTCATGTAAGAAGTAACCCCTGAAGCAACAGGGAAAATATTCAGGTCTGAGGATGGCCCTGTTCAAGTTCATAAGAACAAAATGAACTGATGCATAAGGTGAAAATAAAACCTCCATTGTCTCTTCAAGAAGAATATTAATAGGGTAAAGCAAAATAAACTTTTTTTCCTTATGGTTGTCGGGTAAGTAAACATGGTATGGCTAACACACAATAGTAATCCAGAAATGCACCTGCTGTTTTGAAAGTTAAAAGTAACTCCTAAATTTGTGTGAATTACTCTGAACAGCAAAAGAAAGAAAATCCATCTTAAAAGAAAACAATTAAAAAAAGAAAAGAAAAAACTTTACCTGGCAGATATTTCAGGAAAACTCTTCAAAGGGTGATTACAAAAGACAATCATTAGAAATGTTGGTGCTAAAAATATTAATGCAGAAGATGAAATTATATCCCATCATTATTAAACTGTCAGGTAGTTGCCTGGAGAGAAGCTTAAGAAAATGTAGAACTAAATCCATTATTTTCAATGAACATATTACCTTCTTTAAAGTAGTCTTGAAAACTTTGCTAAAAGCCAACTCCATGCAGTTACAGACAAACTGATTTCTTAGTAATAACTGTGCTACCATATTTAACCCACAAGGACGGGGAGATCTAATGCAGAGACTTGCATTCATGCATGTATCATTTGTTCCATATTAAATCTGATAATGAAGCAATTAGGTGCATGTACTATTCAAATGAACTAAAGTAGTGAGCAAGGGTGGTAAATCTACAGTTGGATGGTTTGTATCTTTGCACTACAGTCATTGACACTTCATTAATGCGTAAGATTTAAAAAGAAAAAAATCAGTGGAAATTAAAATAAGGGTCTTGGTCCAAAATATTTTTTTTTCTGGAACATGAGATGAACAACTGTGTTTCTCACCAAGTATTCTGATTTTGGCCCAGATTTCTCTTTCCTTTCATATGGCATATCCTTGTTACAATGATACTTTATATTTTGCAAGCACAGATGTTAGTCACTAGTCACGCACAATATGCACCTCAACATCCACTGTATGAGCACAGATGATAAAATCTGTCCAAAAAGCAACGCTGAGAGTCAACTGTAAGATCTGTTGATCAAGCCACAATGATTTAAGCATAGTTGTGAAAATTTGTTCACCTAAATTTACCACACATTTAGACCCACTACCATCATGTATATAATGTCATCACATATAAATGTTTACCAAAATGTAGAATCAACATCGTTTTTAAAAAAAAAGACGAGTGCAGTGTATATTTTTCCAGTTCAGAGAGAAAAGCTTTTCCATTCTTCATATGTATTTTATTTTACTGTCAGTTGTTCTTTCTGTAAGAGGTGTTATCTCATACAAGAGCTTTGAAGCTGATACTTCTAGAAATACCTCATCCACTGACAGGCAGAACTGGCTGTACTCCAAACAGCTACGTGATGGGGCTAGGATGGAGATCCATAGCCAGCAACAGATTGCACAAACAGAAAAATACTTGGACAGGAACCCACAAAGTTGTCACATAAATAGGCACCTGTGAAGAATCAGACAAACCTTGAAAAAGAAAAAAAGTGACTTCTCATCTGGTCTGAAAACAGTTTTAATACTGGCAAAAAAGGACAGAGAAGAACTCCTACAGAAGTATGTCATCTTCACAGTGAAACCAAGAAATGAGAGGATCCTTCAATCAAAAAAAAATATCACAGAAATGTCCCAATTTATATTTTGTCTAATTATTCACTTATTAGTTATGCAAAAAGCCGTGATAAGCATAGGACAGGAATTTATGCTGAAGATAGTTTGAAGGCAGGAAAGGATTTCAAGACTAAGCAGCCCCTGGTCTCAGCTAGGTCCACTATATAACACTATTTTCAAACATACCAAAGTCAGTTACCATCATACCATTAAGTGATATGGCCAGACTTGGCATTAACATTTTGCACAGTTTTTCACTTTTCATTACACATTTTCCCAGAAGCACTGAAGCTTTCATTGCAATGTAGAATGTTTCCCATTCATGTCAGTGACAGCATCCTAGTCGAGCTTGATTTTCCCAAATTATATGTTTCCAAGAGGACAACTAAGACACTAATCAGGTGGAAGATAATATGTTCAAAGGCAGAAATTGATTGTTGTTGTTTAGATTTTACAGTTACCAAAAGTCAGGATACCTACACAGTAGCATAAGTATGTTAGAAAAAACAGGAAAGTTATTTCCGCTTCTTGTATTTCTACAATGATAGATAGATCGTGAATCCTTCCCATCCTCGCCAGCTTATCTTCTTTTAGTCCTTCACTATAATGACCTTGAAGGGCTTCACACACCAAATAAAATAGCCTCTTGAACAGTCCTTTAAAGAAAAATATTTAACAAATTTTTTTTTCCTAACTTTCATTACTTTCACTCAATTTTCTTTTGCCAGTTTTCCTTTTTTTTGTATTTCTTTTCCTGTTCATAACCCTTGGTTTTCAAAAACTGGTAATATTCCTTCTCATCAGTCTCTCCTTCCCCCACTTTTTCCTCAGTTCTTATACTAATCGCTTAGGTTTTCACCTTCACCCTCCGTCAACACTCATCCCTTTCCAAAATTTTTGCCACGGCCACTCAATTTCCCAGTTTGTATTAGCACTTTCACAACTGAGTCTTATTTTTCTCTGCTCACTCATCTCACCCTTCTGAATCTGTCCTGTCCCTGGTTCTCTCTCCTTCCTATGTATTCAGTAATTGATCTCAAAAGAGTTGAGCCTCAGAGAAGTTCTCTCCTTACAGAGCAGACAGTACCGAGGATGCAGAGAAGCTGAAGGGAAACGGTGACTGCGGAAGCCACTGTCAGAATGGCGTTAAAAATCACCTCTTTTGAGTCCTAGTTACCCTGAACGCTAAAACCACAGTTTTCCTGCCTTTCCCCTTTACTTCTCTCCCATTTTCCACTTTCGTCTTGCCTCTCCACATCTTCAGAGAACAATAATCCAACCCTCTCTTACCTGGAAACTGAGAGGCAAACACACAAAACTATTTGTGTTACTTCTTTTCATTTGGAGGCATGCAGGACTGGAAGGCCCCAAGCTACATTCCATGACTGAGAATTGTATTTCCCTCATTGCCAGTATTCTGGAAACTCCTTCAAAGCCAGGTCACTGCTCATCCAGGCCATTACTTTGAAATTACAGAGGGGGTTGTTTTGGGGTTTTTTTTTGAAATTGCATTGCTTAAAGTTCATAGAAACTTAGCAACATGTCAAAGCTAACATGTAGTTTTAAAATAACCACTTAATGTCAGTGTTCAGCTCTTGAGGGATATTGTTCCATTTCAGTCTTAATAAACCTTTCATCATCTACCTCAGTTAAAGAAATTGCCAAAGGACAGTATCTGTCAAGGCCATACACTTCTGCCAGATCTTGTGGTGACAAAGTGACCAACACACAAGAGTGACGCACTGCACTAATAGCAAAGTTTAACTACTTCATGTTCCTTTATTTTACATGCCACTGTAGGTTTGGAATAAGTAAATCAGAATTTGCAGTAATTTGAGTAAAACTGACATCAAAAACAAGGGATAATCCACTGATTGTTGTATTTTGCCCACAAACATTTTGTAACTGTTCCAAGAATATATCTCTAAGCATAACTTCAGAGGAAATATAAGCATTTCTTGCTTTGTACAGTGTTTATAATATTATGGTAGGGCCTGTCATTAAGAGTTAGAAACAAAGGTCAACAAAACTTCCGACACGTGTATACATTTTTTTCTTTTTAAGAAAAATTATACCCATTTCTGCTAGCCATAGACTAGTCTGAAACGTAGGAAGCTTTGGGTCTCAGTTTTTTCCTTTTTCATTTTATTTTGCCTTTCCAGGTGGTAGCCAGAAATCAGACAGGGACATAACACCGGGAGCAGAAGGCTGTGTTTTTAATACTTAAACCTTAAGCAGATGTAGGCAATTCAAACAGCAACAACAACAAAAAGAAATCCCACAAACTTCTGAAGTCTCAAATATTAATAGACTTCATCTCAGGCTTAAGACTTCATCTTAAACCCAGAGTCTCACAGCTTTTAGTGCAGAATCAGCTTGAATGCATCTGGCAACACAGGCAGAGCAAATTTGATTCTGTCCACAAAACCCTGCACAGAGATACTTTCACACATCCCCATAGGAGCAATCAGCAGCACAGTATGGCCTCATGTGTCTTAATTCATCCCTTAATCATCCTCTGACTTGTCACTCAGGAGTTTCTGTCAGGTTGTTCCCAAAATCCTCTGTGTATTTGGAAGCCTGGCAGTAAGCGAGATAAATTTTCTAGACAGTGCCTTAATTTCTCAACCGCTGAACACGCATTACTCTTCAGGACCAAACCCATTAGTGCCCAGAGCCCCATTTATTTCTCACAGACAATCAAATAACTTCAGCTAGGGCTCTGACTGAAAGAAGCTCAAGCTATACTTTTCCAAATTATCTCTTGGTAGCCTCACGCACAGCAGCTTTCATGCTGATGATATATCCATTAAAGGAGACTTTCCCTCTAAAGTCTTTACAAACACTCATTGCTCAATAAAATAACTGAGCTCATTTCAAGATATTAGCCTTTAAAGACTAGTTAGCCTTGCCCATAAAACACTACAAGCAGCTGCAGTAAAGTATCTTTTTTATTTTCTCCAATTATTTCTTTTTTTTTTTTATTTTCTTCTATTTTCATACAATCCACTTCTCACAGAACTCTACTATTGAAAAAAACAGATGTAAACACCCCTTTTAGCTGGATAGAATAATACTATAATTTCACTCTACTGCTCTGCAATTAAACTATAGGTTTATTCTGTACTGAAAAATACATCAATAGATGTGAGAAACATCTTTTGTTCTCAATACAAATTTATTTGCTTATGTTGTGAAACCCTTCACAGAATTAGAGGCATGGTTCAGTACCCACAGAATTCAGTGGAAAGCCTCTCACTGATTTTGGTTCATACCCAAACTGAGGTTGGCAAAACAGCCAGGTCTTCCCCCACTTCAGAAAATCCTGGTAAAGTAAACAGAAGAGGGAAAGCAGAGGGAAGGATAAAAAAATAGATTTTAACAGTAGCTTGCAGATCAGTTCCTGCAAAAAGAATACAGTTCACATGTATCAAAACTACTTGGCAAATTTAAAGAATGCCTAAGAAATAGGAATAATCAGGAGATTCACTAAAAAAAGAACACATAGCTTCTCTGAAGGAAAAAAAAAAAATCAGTGGATGTCACCATTAATAAGTCAGTATTTATTTTATTTCTGGAAGTTAATTTCTGAGTTTTCATGCAACATTTCTCTCATTCTCTTATCTTTATTTGCAAACTCACTGCTTTGCCATTGCTTGGGTTATGTAACTGGCCTGCCAACAGACACAGCTGTGTTACTACTCAGTGCACGAGTGACTTTCCTGGCAGGAGAATAGTGACTAACTGAATAAGAAACATCTACTAATCACTGATAAATAAAAATTTATATGAAAAATTCTGGAACACATTCTTGAAAGTTTTTATGAACATGTATCTTTGGATTATAAATAAGATGCTAGATGTATGGGTTTTTCAGTAAACATCTCTTTTGTTTTGGTTACAAAATAATGAATGGTTTCTCTTCCGCTCAGCCAGTTCAAGCCAGTACCAAACAAAATATCAGTAGGATGTTCTACATTTCTGTTATACTCCTTCAAAGTTCCCATTTCCTGATCCTTCCACATTGTCAATCCAAGAAAGCACTTTTTAAATTTGCATTTAGATTAAAATCTCTGAGAACAAGCCCTTTCACCACTGAATTTCTGCTCAAAATGGAGCTGATGCTAAAATACTGCATGACTGCTTATGCGAAGCCTCCATAGCATTTCTGATGTTACTGTGGTCACTGAAATGTATTTATACCTAGTGCCAAAACTTCAGATTTTCACAAGTATTGCTTGGAAAAAAAGAAAAAGTCACTATTCTGAATGGCCACAAATAAAAACAATTGTAAAAACAGAACAGCTAATCATCTGGTTTTACTTGAAATATTCATTCTATGTTTGCAGAAGTATTTTATTCAGTAATTCCTAGCTCAGATTTCATGATGGACACTAAGAATGCATGCAGCTCTACACATAAATGAAATAATAAAAAGCAACCATAAAGACTATTCAGACAATTATAAGCACCCTAAAAGAACTATAGCATGTTATTAAATAATAAGAGTCAACAAGATGCAGTGTTCCGGGGATTAAAAACAACAACTAATAACTTCATGCATAATCAAGAGAAGGCTCTAGGAATTTCCAGTGTGTTATTTAACTTGCTTTAATTTTTCATAAAGTCTATTTGAATACTATTTTATAGAGGATTTACAAAGATTTCAGTGTAATTAGATGGCAGTACAAGCTGTAGCAGGAGAGGCTTCTGCACACAGCTCTGCTAGCTTGATGCAACACTTACCCAGAGAGACCTTCTTCAGGGAATAAAGTGTAAATCAGACCTTCTCTTTTCACTTGAGACTACCAACCATGCTCGTCAGAGGGGAGATGCATTCCCCTGTGGTAACAGACCAACAGCACACAAACTTTTCATTGGAATTAGATGACCAAACAGCATTTATTTCTTGAAGCTACAGAAACAAGGGTATTTTGGTGTAGAAGAAAAGTTGGCCAACCTCAAGCCACCTTCTTCAGCACAGAAATTGACTCATTTTGGAGATGAGATCGATAGCAGACATAAAATACACTTATATTCTGCAAAGACTATGTTAAGAATTCTTTTAATAAAGTAGTTTACATTACTTAAAACAAAAACAAACACAAAAAAACCCCTCTCGTACTCCAAAGTATTCATCAGACTTTCAAATCTGCTTGTTTCTTTTCTTTGATTCTGATCTAGAAGCAGCTCCCTTCCCTTGAATCAGAAGACAACTTTAGCAGCAAGTTGGGGGGGGGGGGATATCCTTGTTTGACCTATCCATTTGTGTCCTGTCAAGATGAATTCTATCAATCCTATTATGTTGTTGTCATATCACACACTCTATGACAGTCTTTAATGTGATCTAAACATAACTTGACACATTGAGGCATTGCAAGGCAGCAAATATTTTTAAATCACCACAATCTGCTATTATTTTCAATATGCCTGTAGACAAACAAACCACTGCTCAGCAGAGCAACACTGCCAGGGAGCTCAGAAGGAGCGCTACCTAAGGTCGGAGATCTGCTCCTTCGCACAAAGATGAACTGACCTGCACACCGAACTCATCAATTCTCCCCCCAAAGTAATTACACTGCAAGTCATGGCAGGAGAGGCTTCTGCCTACCACTCTGCTGGCTGGGTGTGACTCTCACCCAGAGAGACCTTCTTTGGGGAAAGAAGTGTAAATCAGAACTTCCCCTTTCCCTTGAGGCTGCCAACAACAGTGCTAGCCTCAGGAGGGATGCATTTTCTTGGTAACAGACCGAAAGCATGCCGCACTTTTCAAGGAGGCCACTGTGTTTGTCAGCTGCCTTCTCTCACATAACACTGACCTTCAGAGCCTTTGGACCAAAGACTGAGCTGTCAAGCTTTGAATCTGAGTAATAATAAAGCTACTGTGAGGATATGCTGTGCGAGATCTTCAGCTGATAGAAACCCGCATTGCGCACCGAGGTAGCTGTGCCACTTTTACGCCACTTGAACACATGAATATATCCGCAGTTTTGGTTAACAAAAAATTAGTTGGTACATACTTCTTGAGCAGTACATGCACGCTCCCTGAGCCTATATACACAACAGTCTTGAGCAGCCTAGACTGCAAGAGTTCACATCGTTGCTACAAACATTTTATTTAAAAGATTCTTATTTCACTCAAATTACAGGAAAGTCTAGACAGAGATGTATGTTGGATTCTGCCTTGGATTTTCATGCAATTCACGGAGAATTCTGATGACTTCCCCCTTCCAAAAACATTGCAGAAACAGGAGAGCTCTTCAGTAAGCACTTTAGTAAGATGATCCCCTAAGTAAAAATGTACACTCTGTCACATAAGAAATCAGGCAGCTGCAACAGTGCCTTTCTGGCATCAAATCATCCACAGATCATATGCAAATCTGCATTAAATCAGGATATAAAGACTGCACCTCATTGGAAGAAGAATGTTTTTTATATTGGAAAAAGGGTGAGCAATTGCTTTAGCAACCTCACGAAGTTCCCAATACACTACTTGCATGTTACGTGCTTTAGTCCTTTGCTTGATCAGGGCAAGGATAATGTACCAGGTCTCCTGTGAAGGTCAGTGGACAACTGCAACCTGGCTAATTTTTCAGAATATCTGTCTGCACACAGCACTATGCTATTAAGCCATGAAACAGAGTGATAGTTAAAGGTCGAAGGACTTCAGTGGAAATCAGATCTGGAATCCCTTTTTAGTTAAAGTTGCAGAAGTTCTCAAACTTGAAATCTAAGGAAAAGGATGAAACCTTCCCCTAGAGTTGAAACCCACCTGGATGAATATCCCGCTTAATACCTGAATATCTAGTATTTGTAATATGCAGAACTCCAAACGTATAAAAATGGAAATGGAATAGAAAATGAGAAAGATCACCAAGGAAGGCTCTGAATAAGATGTCAGAAGAGGCAAGAATGAAATGAAAACATCCAAAAGTCAAACTGAATCAGACCACATTACGGAGATTAAAATGAACGAACAAAAAGCCATTAGTGAAGAACTAAAAGAATCAATCTTGACAGAAATTCTGCTCCACACTTTCTTTAATGACATTACCATGAAAAGTGGGCATGCGATACCCACTGACATGAAGATGTGTGGCATCACCAGTAAGCAAGGAGAGTAACTGGAATATTGTGTAAGGCTGAGAGGAATGTCTACTTCAGATTGGTCACTCATGGAAATGGCTGGAAATTAATAAAGAAGACTCAAGACCTAAATTTATCAATCCATCAGCCATTATGACTTTGGCCCACCAGCGTGATGCTACCATAAAACAGGCAAAATAAGACAACAACAACGCATCCACAGAAATATTTCCAATAAAAAAAAAGAGAAAAGCATCGGTGCTATGGGCAAGATCTGACCAGAAGTACTATTCTGGTCACACATTCCCAAAACGGAGAATCTAAGCCAGACCTGTCTTTATAAGAGTGGTAATTTATTTCTAATTAGGGTGCAGTAATTGAGTGAGCGTTAATAGAAATGCTGCATTACGAAGTAATTGGTAGACTCTGTATGATTTCAAAACTGCTTTTCAAAAAGCAGAGGGAAAAAATGAAAATAAAGCATTCAAAGCATTTTATGCCCTCACAAGAACTTAAACAAATGCTCTTCCCAGCCAGCATGGCAAGATATTTTACTGAATTCACAGTTGGCTCCTTTGGCCAAAGATGGCTAACATATAATAATTAGGGCAAAACCAGCATGACTGCTGTTTAAGTGACTCATTAAGGACAACCAATTGACAGGTTTTATTATACTTCTGTTTTCTATTTTTCTGCTTATGAAGTTGATGATCTTGGGGTGCTGGTAAGTTATCTCTTGAACTTAAATATTTTCAAGAGAGTGGATATTTCTGAGAAGAAAAACAAAATCTTTTCAACCCTTAGCATTAACAACACAGTAGACAACAGATGAAAGAAGGAATGGCCCCTAAAGGAAAATTATACAAGCTATTAAAACACTATTTATAGACCCAGATGAAGAACAGCAACGTGCCTTTCACAAAGAAAATTCAAAGTCTAGTTTGCATTCTGATTTGGAAAAAAGACCTACAGTATTGAAAACAACAACAACAACAGGAAGAAAAGCCAGTATTATTCTCCACAAAGGAAATACAAAGAAGTTTTGGAAAGAATCAAAATGAATAATTTTAACCATCTCAGAACATTTCATGTGGCCTGGTAATGCTAAAAAAGTGAGCTCTAGCATACATGAGGACAGAATCTAGGACCAGCATTTTTAGGACTCATCTATAAAGACACCAAGGAAACAGCTTTGGGTTTTTAGTCTTGTATTTCTTAGTGCTTTTGTATTCCAGTGCTACACTTGCTCGCAAGGCCAACTTTCCCACCCTCCATCCAGAGAGATCCTGTCCTGATGCACTGAAAGTTAGTGTGCCTAAGTGTGCCACAAAACAGAGGTATGAAGCATTGCTGAGGAGTAAGAAGAGGTAAGGACTCAGCCTGGGTTGCTTCATGGACAGGGAGGCATCACCAAAAAGTACTAGTGAGTGCTTTCAGAGTCAGTGGAGGAGCCTGAAGTGATAGGCTCAAGCTACCATCCAGCTCCAAAGCTAATTGACTGTTTGGAGATCAACCTGCTGGCCACAGATGATGATCAATATTAAAATCCAGTTGCTAATTTTACATAGACAAAAAAGCACTACACAGATACAGTTAGATATTAGGAATCTGGAGTTCTTGCTACATCTTGGATTACTGGCAGTTACCAACCTGACACTTGTTCATCATTTACCATCTCCGCTTTCTGTTCCCTCCTGTTCAGGGAAGGATTGTTCCTAGAGTAACTCTTGTTCCTTGCTTGAGCTGACAAAGATGACCTAAAGACACTTTGTTCTGAGGTCATTATTTGCCCTAAAGAAAGGTTCTTCCTTTGAAATGCTTCTGGGGACCTCTGGCAATCCTCAGGGTGTATTCTGGGGAAGTTAATACTAATCTGTTGCAATTTAATGCTTTTCACACCCCCTGGCAGTGGGTGCTGCTGCAGGCCAGGCTGCAGCCACCTGCAGTGATTTAAGAGACATTCCAAACATGCACTGGTTGGTAGGCAAGAAACATGCGAAAAACCCTCCTGATGCGATGCTGGGAGAAAAACCCCTTCCAGTGCACATTAACAAACAAGGATTGACCAACTGAACCATAAAATAGCATCTTTTCTTGTTCCTTCCCTAGCGCCTATACTGCAGCAGCAATACAAGGTCTCCTCCCAAAGGCAGGACAAGTACCCACATTCAGTGCTAGAGACCTTTTGCTCTTTTCTGCTGCAGCAGCTGCAATAACATCAACATCCGATAATGGCGATATCTTGACTGCTTGTGAGTGAAGACTAACACTGAAGCCTCTTCCTCTTAAGAAGTACTCCTGCCTCCTTGTTCCTTGCTGAACAAAGCACAGGTACTTAGAGTTAGGGAGTTCACTGACATCAAGTAGCAGTCCTTCCACTGAGGACTCTCATGTGAAACTCTCCAGAAAAGCACTCAGCAAAATTTCCACCAGAAATTTCTTTAGTGTTGTTGCTTTATCAGTACAGTAATGCTGTTGGAAGAGGCTTGTTGTGTCTCAGCTTTCTCCCTAACAGACCACAAAACAGGGTTACTTACATGATTTCTGCATCACTTTCCCTGACCAACTCTGAATCCTCAGTGTGCCACGGCATGTCACTTCACCTTTTAAGAGGAAGTGGTGTGAGAGGGCAGCAACTGAAAAGCTACTCCTCTGTAACAGCGTATTAATAGCCTAATACCCATAGTTCTTTTAAGACATGTATGCAGAATGCCTTCTCAGCAAAAGATGCAGCATTTTGCTTGTAGTTGTTTTAGAGTATGATGTGAGCTCAATCTTCCATGTTTCCTGGCCCACCTTCCAACTATTCCAGTAAGGCCATACTGCTATTCTCAAAGCAGCACAGAGATTTGATACTCCCAAAATAGTAAAGCAAAGCAACAAGCTGTCTAGTATCATTATTTTAATTATGGCAGAAAGGAAACATTTCTCAAGAAAGCAGGAACATATAAAGCCTCCATTCTTGTGTACTTTGGAGACAATGTCACTGTCTTAGGCTACGTGTGACCATGTTTTTTCCCTTTCAGATATTCCCAATGGCAATTGAAACAAAATAATATGTGGAGTTAGTTTCTGGTTTTTAGCAGCCTGTAACAGTTCAGGTGCCCCCCGACTCTCCGTATCTAAGCTCTGCGTCTCTTACAGCTCCCATCACTGTTCTCCGTATGGCCCAGTGTACTCTCAAGCCCAGTCTCCTCTTCCTCCTTTCGGTCAGAACCAGTCTCTGACTTCTGGGCTGCAGCAGAGGCTGTTCATTCACATGTACTGCTGACTCTAGGTACTGTCCCCATTACCAAAGCAAAAGTGATTCCATCTCCAGGGGGAATTATATTCAGGCCTCTCCACAGAAGGAAAATGGGAGCGATGACTGCCCCGATAAACACATCCCGCAAACATGGAAGAAGCAAACTCCGTGAGGTGCGCAGGTGCAGCCCAAGGGCAGTCAGTCAGTACCAAATCTTTTCCAGACTGACAGCAGTAGCAAAACTACACGTTAAGAGAAACTACACACCAGAGGTACCTGCATTAGCAGTATTCTGACGAGGTCCTACAGCAATTGACACCAGGCTAAGCAATTCCTCGCTTCCCTCCCCATGCCTGCCTCCCCTCCCTGCAGCCCTGAACAGCTGTACTTCTGCAGCTGGGTTTCTTCCAACAGGACTATCAGCCACTCTGTTCACTCTTCCTCATTCAGGTCTCCCTCACCTCAACTTCCCGGCCCTCATCCTGCAAAGGCTCCACAGCTACTTCCCTCCCGTGTGAACCAGAACTACCTTTCCTCCCTCCCTCTCTAAAGGGGTCCACTGAGGGAACTTGCTTCAGAGTAGCCTGCTGCCTCAGTCTTTGTCCAGTGCTAGAAGTAGGGCCCACGTGCTATGGCTTATCCCAGAGTTATCATTCAGATATTTTCTCTGACAGTCTGCTTTAAAGATTCCTTTTTCATCTCACAGAACGAAGGTGGAAGGCTTTCTGCAGTGAAATAAATCAATAAATAATTACCGCTTCATATAGCAGTGCACCATGAACCACTATCACAGCTAGTCGGATGAGACAGATAAGTACCAATGATGTTAGAAGAATCCTGCCTTGATAGCCCTCAGCCTGCTAAATATCTGTCATCAAAGAGCAAGAAGCATCTGTCTGCTGCTTCAAGCCAAGTCACACAGCATAAGGGCACCTTGCAAAGCAATATATGTTCATCCAAAGAAAGAGATACAGAAAAAGGGCAAAATGAGAGTTACATTAACATTAAAAAAAGCTGTGTCAACACAAAAGACTGGTCAACTTCAAAATCTGCCTTCAGGCCCTGACTGTTAGTTTCCCATACAAAGACCCAGACTTTGGTCAGAGCCCCAAAAAACTTCTTCTGAAAGCTTGGGTCTGAGGCTGAGCCTTCCAGTTGCAGAGGACTTGGAATTCACCCACTTGCTGTAGGACACTAGAGGCCCACCAGGGCAAATTCCTCAACTTCCTATCAGCAGATACACATCCAGCATCATAAAACATGGCATTTCCAGCGTCAAATTAAAATAAAGTGAGAAATTTATAAGTGAAATAAGATCAAAGCATGCAAGCACAAAGGAAACCATAACTATTCCCCAACTAAAAGCAGGGTCAGCAACAACACTCCTCACTGAAGACTGTAGGAACTACTCTCAAAAAACCTCTACAGACAGAAGTTCGACAGGTTACCCATGCAAACTGCACGAGCGTTGGCTTTCCTATCTATCAAGTAGTTTCCCCTCATATTTAAACTTAATCTCCTTTCCTGCAAGTACTTGAATCTGGACAACAGATTATTTCCCTCCCCTCTGTATTTCCTCTTACATACTAAACTACACTGTTTTCTCCTTTACTTCTCTTTTTACCCATAAAACTTGCATTTCTTCACAATTCTCATGATTCTCATTGTCTGTCTCTCAGCTTTCTCCAAACATACTTGTCATGAATTGCCAAATCTGGTAGCTCAATACAGGCAAGGCTGCTGCAGCTCCGTATCACCAGGCCCAGCCAGCAGCAAAGTGGCACACATTCTCTGAACAGACATACACACAATGCATATATACATACATACGCGGCTGGCCACACAGATACCTGAACTCAAACAGAAAGAGCACCAATGGCTTCATCTTGTTCCCTTCTCTGGATGGTGTGGATGAAAGCCCTTTAGCAGAAGATATATACGTATATGGACACAGATATACACAGTATGTGTATCTCCAGTCACTGGCCTTCGACGTTCAGCCTATCTAGTAACTGGCTCCTTGATCCCCTGGCCACCCAGCTGCCTCACTCACAGACACAAGCATATGTAACCAGGTCTCTATGGTTGCTGACCCAGATTTATGACTGTTCCTGAAGCCATACCCCAGATGCCACGCTCTCTTCCATAGCCAGCTTGGACCTCCTGGTGCCTCCAGTAGTCAACTCACAGACCACTTGAGTCTCTCCAGACTCACAGCCAATGCAGTGTGTGACTCCCAAGCTTCCATCCTACTCAACGGCTAATCCAGTTTGATGTTTGCTAGTGATTACACACCAACATATACATCCACACAGTACGGACACGCTGGGTCTCTCCAGCTACTGGCACCACAAACACACAAGCCCCTATGACCCATGGTCCACTCAACATTCTGGCACTTAGACCTCTGTAGACAAAGTGCACTGAAAACAGAGCACCCTCTTCCTCAGGAAAATATTTAAAAACAGAGCTGAACAGGAAAGCAGTACAGATTGCACTGATCAGGCTCAGGGCACAGCTAGGCAAGCACACTGATCAGCAACCTGTTTACACAAACAGGCTCATTTTATTATCATCTTATCTCTCTTGAATTCCATAACCCAACATGCTTTCCTTGCATAGCAATGCCTAAAAACTGAAAGCAGTTTTGCAACTGAAGCTTTACAGACAGCAAAAGCAGTGGGTGAATAAATTCACGTATCTGAAAAAAAATAGTCTTACTAACACTTCCCAATACAGTATTACTTTTTCCTTGCCCTTTCTGCAACAACTTAATCACAGTTCAGCTTGCAATCCACTACTTCCTACATCTCCTTTGGAAGAGCTGCTAACTAGCTATCCTGCATTTACCCTATTGAGTAAACCTGCTTTAGCAGGAAACATTGTGCTGACTTTAATGGATTTCACCATATTTTTAGGACATTTCCTTAAGTTGTCAACATCACTTTGAATTATAAAGCTCCCTTCCAGCATACTTCCTTCTGAGAGGCATAATCTGTGAATTTAATAGACTCTCTTTTCCAATATCCAACTTGTAAATAAAAATATTAAGTAGCACCAGTCCTAGGAAAGGCCTCTGTGGAACTGAATGTAGCCCTGCTATTTAGCAGCACCCCTCTATAAAACTCATTACCCCAATAGCTGAGTTTCCACTTGTGCCTCCGTCTTTCAGGGTTTGTTTCTGTGTTCTTACTTCATGCATGGAGTTTATAATTTGGCCTAGTTTGCCTTGCTGTGTACTACCTTTTCCATCCTCTGGAGTGCAAGAGTTTGAGTTAGCACCCTTAATATACTTTAGGGAAGCATCAGCTACCCTGAACTCCATTTACCCATGTGCCTGTCTCTCAGAGGATTAAATTTATCTTGTTTTTTTTTTCCCCCCCCGAATTTGTTAAAGTTGTCTGTAAGTCTATGGGGTTGGGTTTATTTAATTATTTAATGTTCTTCCACCTGCCTTTTCTAAGAACAGATTTTAATTGTCCACTTGAAAATGTAAGAGTAAGCCTAAAATTAGCAGTTAGCCAATCACAAGAAGACCTGGAGACTTTCTCCAACTTCCGTATGAGAAAATTCTCACCAGCAACTTACAAAAATTTGCTGTAGGCTGTATCCTTTCCAAACAGATACCACTCTAGCTGAAGTCCCCCAACACTACAAAACTCTGTGCTTTCGATGATTGGTCTGAAGTATCACCTTCTGATCTCCCTTGCCTAGTGCTCCATAAGAAACTCTAAATATGCCTTCTTTCTCCATTTCCCCATCCCATTCCCCAGAGGAAGAAAACTTTCCCTCCTCCTGCAACTCAGCGCAATCGGCACAGAAGGCAACACCTCTTCCTGCTATTCCTCTTTCCTGAAAAAATGATAGCCTTTTAAAAGAGCTCTTTTATACCATACTTATATTCAAATCTTTGTGACGATCCAAATGACTTTGATAAGTATGTAGATTTCAACAAATTGTCAAATCTTAAAGTAAAAACTATGAGTGTTAACTTCACAGCAAATTTCACAGTGCTCCAAGTACTTTTGCTACATTAAAAATCTACATATACACAGAATCAGACAAATTTGCAATCACCAAAAAAAGTTCAGGGATTTGACAAAAAGGCTAAAGTCAGCAGAAATCTTTCATTCAAGATCTTTTATAAGTTGGATCTTGCCTAGAGATTAGACCTAAACCCTATTAGCTCACAAGATATTTTCCAGAATGAGACCTGAATGCATATACATGGCACTATTATCTGTACACATGAAAGTAAAATACTTAGAATATAGAACAGAGCGTGCAGGACAGTAGTCCTTAAATGCACTATTTCAGGTGTTGAACTATACCTGTCTGGGATATCTCAAACGGGACACTCAAATTCAGTGTGCCAGTTCAGGCGTTCCTTCTAAGGACTAACAGGTCTTATATGGAGCTTTGATCCAAAACCCTCTTAAGGCAGGGAGAATTGAGTGAAATTCCAGTTGTTGAAATGGGATACCCACTGAAGAAGGGAAAAAAAGGAAAGAAGGGAATGAGCTGAGGGTGAACATGGAACTTGCAAGAAGAAAGAAGAATGAATGCACAGGATAAAAGCACCCAAAATCAAATGAAAAAAATAAAAATGTATCATCTTGCTTGTTATTTAGCATACTACTTCTACACTTCCATAATTTGACAATCTCTGTCCTGTCAACAGAGACTGAACATAAATAATTAATAAGGGAAACTTTGCAACATGGCAACAGATGTTTCAGCAGAAACTCTGTCAGTTATATGATGACAAGGCAGCTGTTTGAGCAATTTTTAAGTTAGCTTAGTTTATGCAGAATCAGATGTTAACAGAGGCATCGATTAGAAGATGATACTGCCATTCATAGTATTAAAAAAATCTATAAAATATTTCAGATCTATTTTATTTAGAGGCTTAACTATTCAGAATTAAAAATAAACACTAAGGCTAAAAAATCTGTATCATTCCATGTATGTATGGACCAAGCTGACAATGAGCACAGTGTGTTCTATCAAATAATTGAGCACATGTATGATGATCAATAATTGGTTTAAAAATATTTACTAATGTATAACTTGGATCAATTAGCTGTACTTCACTTTACAAGGACTTCTAAACAGAACTTCTGTCATGATTCTTCTCCTCTGAAGCAGAGTCAGTCTAACCAAACTAACAACAACAGCTGAGCAAATACGTTAAATGTAATAGGATTCCAATGTGGAAAATGAGGCTCCTACTGGCTTAAAAATCCACAGTCTACAAGTTTTTAATGGTATTGAGGCAGCCACATAAAACTGAGTCAATCTGACTCAGACTTCGTGTGACCCACACACCACAAAGCCTGCCTTCCCTCTTTAGTTTCTTCTAAGATGCATAAGAACATCAACTTTTTACAATTAACACAGAAAATAGTGTTTAGCATTTTGCTCATCTAAGACTAAGTATTAAACATGGATCACACATTGCTTTTGTGATTGATATATGTCTAAATAAGAGTCCATCATTATACTAACAATGCCAACTATTCTGAATTATACTTTTGAGAACACTGGTAACTTTGACTTTTATAGAGATAATTATACAACCCTGTGTGGTTCCGGAATACCTTAAAGCACAACAGAAGAGGAAAAACCCATTTTCTGTAGTTGTTCAAATGGTAAAACTGAAAATAAAACAAACCTCAATGAGTATTGTCTTGTGGCCAGAAAAATCAAGCATCTAGAGCGTAAATTAGGAGGATGCCATGAGACACAAATGGATCCAAATATGATCTGACATTCTGGTTACCAAACTAAATATATCAGAATACAGGCAGTTATTTCAATCTACCTGACTGCATAAACAAAGGTCTCCCTGTCACAGTACTGGTAGTGAGAAATTCCTTGAGCTTTGCTGAGGAAGAGGGAGGCTCATACAATCCCATGTCCCAGGTAACATGGATACAGTTTATTTGTACAATACACAGCTATTAAAGTACACAACAATACAACAAGATCTCTAAGAATATTTTCAAGATTTGGGGACAAAGAGGTGCTTTTCAGTACAAAATCTCTGGCTAAACTACAAATATAATTTCTGCTAATTTACAGTCTCTCAGCTTGTGCATAAGTCAATCCTTCCCTTTCTTATTTAAAAATACAAAAGATATAAAATATTTAAAATGTTGCTTGAATTTGGAGACAGGAGCAGAGGACAGTGAGAGCAGCTCACTATCTAAACTACTGTCTGTATCAACATCCTGTCACTATCATATTTTTGGTATTTTTTCTTCCACACAGCCATCTACTCTTGCAAATAAAAAAGAACAAGGACAAAAGGTGGGGGGAAAAGGATGTTCAGAAAGCTGGTGTTAAAAATAATAAAAAGGGATGGTATGGGAAATAGAAATCTCTCACCTCTCAAAAACAACTGAATGATGTTAGAATGAGAGTAAGGCATGATGTGCTCTCTCAGCAGACTTTCATACATCTCCAGTCATGAAGTGCTCACTGACCCATGAACATAGCTTGATAGTTTATGGCTTATGCCATCAACAACCTAGCTAAAAAAAGCCAGTTTCCTCCAAGTTCTGTGAATAAATCTTTCTTTTTTTTTAATTTTTTTCCAATGGGGAAAAAAGACTTAGGAAGCATTTATATTTTACAGAAAGTGGTTTTGTATATTCACAATAGGAGACAGAACAATAGCGTAGCATAGTTTTATAACAATGTTAAGCTTCCCAAAGTTGTTCTCTTTGAAAACTAAGAAATTAGCCACCAAATAAATTATCTTGTTAGATTTACTGGATGCACACTGGGATCTCTCAGCCAAGATATTAGACATAGGTAGAGATTTAAAAGTCTGCTTTTAAAAAGCCAACTGCTGCTGTTAAAGGAGATTCATTTTCTTTCCAGACACCCAAGTTTGATATAATACATGGCTAAAGCTCTAATGAAGGCAACAGAGCTGCTGCTGACACATTGCTTGAAGAATTTGACAAAGATGATGACTGGTCTGATCTTTTTGGTCTAGGTTATGGCTCAATGGATGACTGATTTTTTCAATTCAATGGCCAAAGTAGTGAAAATGTGTTTCAGGCAAAGCCAAAAGTAAGATCTGACATAATACTTTGCATTTGAAACCATACGTATTGATAAGTTTAGAAAAAAATTATTTCACTACATTTTCAACTTTTTTAGTTGAAGTGGAGGGCTAGGTGAACAAAGAGATACACCTGTACACCTAAGAGCTGTATCTAAAACTTCCAAAGAACAGAGTTATAATGTTCTTCCTACTTTATGAACATCTGATTAGATGATTCCTCTGGAGAGCAGGCTTCAAATCCCCACTGTGCACCTTCGCAGCATTTTCCCAATCTTTAAAATGTAAGCTATTCAGGTGCAGACTTGTCTGCATTTCCTTTTAAACAGTTTCACTTTATGTTATCTACCTAAATAATCATTGGAATAGGGACTGGAACCCAGATCTTCCTGACTGCACAGACAATCATTCTCATGTTATGTCCTAGAGTGTAAGACTATAACTGTTTACACAGAACAGCTTCAGCAGGAAAGAACAGGAAAAATCCATTCAAAATTATCTTTGTTCATTGTTTATCTATCTCCTTAAACATGGAAGACTACTTCGTAAATTTTGTGACTACAGCAAGCTTCTGAAAAGGATCAGCTACCCCCTCCAAACTGCTTTTATAAATGCTGCTGCATACCTGATGAATCCAGACTGAGAAATATTTTGGATATATGTCAGCAAATGTTATCATGGAACTGTTTTTTAAATTAAAGGTCTAAAAGTTTTATAACCATCACACAGGTTTCACGTTGACTAAAACAGCAGTTTTCACTGAATAAAACTACTCACTTGGAAAACAATACTCAACCTTGTTAACATATGCATCAGTCAAAAAAGGGAATCCTGCAAAAGAGAAGCTATCAGGAGATATCAGGAGCAAAAGAGAAGCTATCAGGAAGCTTATAAAAGATGAAATAGAGAACACAGACTGATGTCAAAAGGAAGAGAGATGAAGATTAAAAATACTAAATTGTATAGCCAGGAGGCCAGGCATAACACCAAAGGGAAAAAAAAAAAGAAAGAAAAAAAAGGCACCAAAACCCACCAGTCCAGAGTCAGTAGGAAAAAATTAAAATGACAACCTGAAAGCCAAAAAGAAGAATAGTCATTTAAGGTAACAGAAGAGAATGAAACACAAAAGGGAATCAGGTGAATTTGAAATAAAATCATATTCTCAGCTGATCCAGGGTTTCAAGTCACCTAATCAGCTACTCAGTGTGAAGTAAATGGTTGCAATTGGTAGACTACCAAAGTATTTAAAAGGAAAAGCATAAGAAGTGAAATATGCTGTAGACTTAGGGAAAGACTTCTTTTTTACTTATGCTTTTAGTTAAATGAAAGGACTGTGACAAAGTAATTAGGAATATTTAACTATTCAGTAATACCTGATGTCAGTATCACTGCCATGTAGATAACTAGAGCTAGCCATAATACTCCAAATGCTCCACATGAACAGCGATACCTGTGTACACAAGTGCCATTTTTCAAATTGACAGTACTTGCTAATATTTTGACTAAGAAATTTTATTTTTCTTTACAAATTCTCAGCATTTTTGATAAATTTTTAATTTCACTGATAGAGTTGTTTAGGAAGTATCCATTCCCGCGGCAATCAATAAGCCTCACCACAGTCCATGCTCCTGCCTGTTCCCACATGACAAAATACACAATCATTTTTAAGTTACTGGAATACTACATTTAAGAAGAGCCCATTTTTAGTCTGTGCCATTTATCTCACCCAAGACAAACTTCCTTTGCAGGAAGCCACATCAATACCCAGATAAATCCAGGCTGTAAATTTGTTGCTTTGAGAAAAAGCAATTAACCACTGCCTAAGCAATGGAACAGGTCTCCTTGAAAACTTTATTTGTAATTTCATAATCTAAACCTCTCACTCGGCAGCAAATTTTTTTGCTCATCCATTCATTCAGCTGAATATTCTTTCCACGACATTTTGCTCCTTTGTAGTGATTTTTTTTCATGCTATTTGTTATTTATGGCTAAATTTGTTTCTAGATGTTATACATAAGTTTTTACAAAACAAGATAGAAGATATGTTTGACTCACTACTGGAACTGAATACATGATTGTGATTCTGCCCGCATTCATATTTGCAGGACCTCAAAATCTCCAGAGAGACTGGTGTCCTACTGTGCTATGTTCTGCACAGGTTCAGGAGAGACATGGAAGAGCTACTCAGCAAAGCCTGTAACTGCAGACAGTCAAAATGGAAAAGGGATACAAAAGCCCATTCCAATGAAATCGCAGAAATCATGTCAAATAGTCAAACTTAATTCATTTTTCCACAATTCTTATTCTTGTTTCACCACCATAGTACCTTCCTCATTAGAAAACTTCTAATTTCCAGCTTAAAATTTATTACTGCTCAATGTTCATTTATCTCCTAAGTTTGTCATTTTGCTTAAGGAATTTTTCTTCCTCAGTATTTGGTGCACTGACCAATTCAGAGAATTCAATATACGTTTTCTCCATCTTGGTTCCACTAGATGCAAGCCAGGTTTTTCTCATCTCCTTCCATAGCAGCACTGGCTTTCGGTTCTCCTGCTCATCTTAGCACCTATGCCAATTTAAACCCACAGTTCTCAAACATGACTGGTCAGGTTTTTACACAGCATTCCTACTCTCTACTGGAAATACATGTGTTCTATACTTAAAAACAAAGATTAAGCGGGGTTCTGGCAACTTAGTGGTCCAGCTAGGAAACGCATTCAAGCAACCACAGCTAGCCGACATCAATAATAACCCTCCCAACAAGATTTTTGAGTAATGAAATGTGTAATGTGTCACTGTGCTACAATTTGGCCTCTACAGAACCACTGTAGCAAAGATAGTTATGAACCCACTCAACTAAAAACTGTTAATTTTTTTTTCCAGTGATAAATCTTATATCACATCAATTCAGATATGAAAATAGGCACTAAACTAAGGAACCCTGAAATAAATATGTTTAATAACGTTTCCGACTACAATATCTACCCATTTTTCAAACTAGGTCCCTCCCACAGGCTGCAGTCCTTCAGGCACAGACCGCTCCAGCGTGGGTCCCCCACGGGGTCACCAGTCCTGCCAGCAAACCTGCTCCAGCGTGGGCTCCTCTCTCCACGGGGCCACAGGTCCTGCCAGGAACCTGCTCCAGCGCGGGCTTCCCACGGGGTCACAGCCTCCTTTGGGCATCCCCCTGCTCCAGCATGGGGTCCTCTCTCCCCGGGCTGAAGGTGGAGATCTGCTCCCCCATGGACCTCCCTGGGCTGCAGGGGGACAGCCTGCCTCACCATGGTCTTCCCCATGGGCTGCGGGGGAATCTCTGCTCTGGCGCCA